>NW_027528872.1:5894775-5908602 GCF_008692635.1 Crocuta crocuta
CGCTACCCAGCCATAATTTCAACATTGCTTCCTACTAGTGCTTCATGTGTTAGTGCAAGTGTTCAAAAATTGTGGTTTTCTTTTTTTTTTAATGTTTTATTTATTTCTGAGAGAGACAGCATGAGCAGGGGAGGGGCAGAGAGAGAGAGGGAGACACAGAATCTGAAACAGGCTACAGGCTCTGAGCTAGCTGTCAGCACAGAGCCCGACACGGGGCTCGAACTCGCAAACAGGAAGATCATGACCTGAGCCGAAGTCCGACGCTTAACCGACTGAGCCACCTAGGCGCCCCAAAAATTGTGGTTTTCAAATGCAACTTAAGAGGGTAAATGATCTCTGGTTATTAATACAACAGCCCCAAAATGTTCCAGAAAAACATAGGATTTATGCAGAAATAAGTATTTACTCTATAAGGCCTCCAGAGGAATCATTTCCTAACATGCTCAGCCCATGGGACACCTGGGTGGCTCAGTCGGTTAAGCATCCGGCTTCGGCTCAGGTCAGGATCTCACGGTTTGTGAGTTTGAGCCATGTGTTGGGCTCTGTGCTGACAGTTCAGAGCCTGGAGCCTGTTTCAGATTCTGTGTCTCCCTCTCTCTCTGACCCTCCCCTGCTCTTGCTCTGTCTCTCTCTCTCTCTCAAAAATAAATAAACATTAACAAAATTTAAAAAATAAAAAAAATAATAAAATGCTTAGCCCAGCTATATTAATTAACCCTTTTGCGACGGAATCTTCAGAACTGTTTTCTCACACTCCCTGCCTCACTCTGCCATTCCAAAGCCCCCGAAACTCCAAACACCTTGACTTTTATCTGAGACTCTGTACATGATACCCCCTTGGACTTGACTCCCGTCCAGATCCTATTCATACTTTAAGACCCAACACAAAACTCACCCATTAACTTTGGAGTCTTCTCTGTTTCCTGCAAGAGCTCCTATTCAAGGATTGCACATATTTGGGTACATATTTGTCCATATTCCACAGCTTTCTAAATAATAGGAATACATTTTCTTTACTATACATGTGTAGATTCATATAATAAATTATGATAGATAGCAAGTAGGTAAATCGATATAAAGATAATAGGTCTCTACCTCCAGGCTTTAAGGATGCCTGAGAGTGGTGTCCTTACCGTTGTTTTTCTTTTTTTTTTTTAATATACTCAGCCCCCAGGACAGTGTCTGTGATATAGTACGTGTTTGCTACATATTACTTGAATGAATCACTTGAGTGAATAAGTAGAGGTCAGTCCAGGTCTAGTCTTATTTTATAAAAAGAAACTGAAGCATCAATAGGGCAAGTTACTTGTCTAAAGTAACACAATTAATTAATCAAATATATTTGGCATAATTCCATGCCACAAAGTACTCATTTCTAAAGGTAGACAGTGGCAGACAAAGGTCAGTTCTCCAGGCAGAGAACATAATCTGCAAGGAACCACACACTCACACGTGTGGGGTCGGGGCAGGGAAAAGGCACGCAGAATACTTCAGTCACCATGAGTGGGTGATACGCAGAACCACACTGAGCCCAACAGAACCCGGTAGAGCCCCAAATTAGTCTATCTGGGAGGTGCCGTTCAATTTAAGAGTGACTGTAGCCATGGAACTCTCTTAGATAGGTTCAACGCTCTCAGCTATAGGGCTAATGACTCGTGTCTCTGCCCTCCCCATTTTGACACTCAGGGAGAACAGTTCAGAGATTTAGATTAAAACAGCAACAACAACAACCTACTCCAAACTGAGGTATTATTTCCACAAGCAAATACCCACAAATATTTTCCAGAGGAGGAGATGGGCCAGTCCATTGGGCTCATGGCTATGCTCTCAAATCCAAATCCAAACATTTGCTAGCAGCCAAGAGCAGAATTTCCTGCTATAAGACAAAATCCCGATGTTTTCAAAGACACTGACCATAACTTGCAAAAGAAAAGCTGACTGGAGAGAGAAGAGAAGAAAGAAGCAGGAAGCACGATTCCAGTGATAGATGCTACCTGGCCTTACCTCAATGTCAAAGATGTACCAGCGACTGGAAGGGGCTGGGGACTCTCTACTGAGTCTGAGATGTCAAGGGCACGTAATGATGTGGTTCAATGTGGGCAGATATTCCTGTCATCCAAAAGAAGTCAAAAACCCAGATATTTGTGTGTTCTGTTTTGATTTTTTTAATAGTTGACACCGATTTCTCTGTATGAGGCAACCCCAGAATAATACATGTCTGTAGGCCAAGCTTGTTCTGTGAACTGCAGATGTCTGACGCTAGCCTTAAATCTACATGCACCTAGAGGAGTTTGGTATGGGAGCCTGGAGAAGGAAATTCCATCTCTAAGAAACTTCTGGGGGGCGGTGGATGTCAATGGGCTCAGAATATATATATTTTTACTTGAGCAATTTAGGAATTCATAGAATTGTATCTACATTCTGCCCCAAAACAACTCTGCCTCAGGACAATAGGCCAAACCATACATGCTGCATTTCTGAGACGGTCCCAGTTTAAAATTATCTTATTTTAAGTCAATTCATGTAACAGTGTGCCCTGATTTGGGAGTTGGGAAACACAGTGACAGTAGCCTTTGCCCTGTTGCTAGAAATGTGATCGCAGTTACGACAGAACAGATTTCCGTGACAGGAGACTCTGCTTCTTCAAGAGCAAATGCTCTCTTCCACGGTTCTGCAAGGAGACCACGGCCATCTCCCTCTCTCAGGGATTCCCAACACCCTGGAATTTTGCAAGGTGGCAGTTTTCCAAATAGGATAGATGGCCAGGGATCAAGCCAAGTCTCCTAATGTAGAGGGCTGCTGGGTAGTCGCTCTGAGAGGTGGTGTTTGCTGTTGGTGGGAAGCCCTCCCAGCTCTCTGGCCGGCACTGAGAGGTGGTGGCCCGCAGTGGTGTGGGAGCTGATGCAGCCTGTCTCCATAGCGGCCTTCAGACGGTAGCTCCACTCCACATAGCATCCGGGCATTCAGCCAATGCTGCTCCCAGCCCAGCCCTCTCCTCCTCAACAATACTGAACCCACTCCTCATCATTTCTCCTATATCCCTCTTCCTCCTCTAACCCAGGGGACCCTCTGGTTTCGTTAATGGGAGTAATTGGAAAGGAACCTTTCCTTCCCAATTTGATTGGGAATCCCAATCTGATTCTAGATACTTCCTCAGAGAAGGCAACGTTCCCGCTCAAACGTAACACTTATGCTTCCCAGACACTAATATAGTCTGCTTCAAGATTGGGGCATTTGAAAACGCCACACTTCAGAGACTCATAGGCCATTCCCTGCCATCTGCCCTGTCCCGCCCTTGCCCGAGGCAAATCCAAACTTGCATAACTGCTTAACATGAAAGTTCTGTGAGTAAAATACTGTGAACGCACAAACCCCATGAGCGGTCTGGGAACTGACAATACGGTCTTCCGTCAAGCAGGACCAAGCTCTGCCCCCACCATGCAAACAAAACCGGTTCCAAGACCTCCGGAATTCACCTCAGCAAATCTCCAAACAAACCTTTGATTGAGTTTGTCACTGACTGTCCAAAAGGAAGGCTTGCTAAAACCCAGCAGGATGAGGGAGGAGAGGAGGGTGGGAGAGACGGGGAAAGGCAGCACTGAGCCCAGTCATCAGGAAAGGGCTTCNGAGGGCCTTGTACAAATCTTACCTTCTCTTCTAAGCTCCTTTATCCCTGGAGCCTCACGCAGTGTCGGGAGAAAAAGCAGCTGCTGTGTAAAGAAAACAACAAGTCAGGGAAGAGAGCACAGAACAGCGAGCTCTTGAGGACATATTTAAGATTTCACCGAGCGCAGTCAACATCCAGCATCACTGCCTTTGGTCCTTGTCAACGCCTGGGTCCTCCACCCCACACAAATACAACAGGCGTGTCCAGTAAAGAGGCTCCAGACTGAAGGCTAGGAATTGCAACCTTTATTTGAGGAAATAAATGAAGGCTCCCCTCACTCAAAAAATTCTCTTCTCGCCTACCTGAAAATCTGACCATTGAAAGGGCACTGCTTTGGGATGTGATGCCTGTCTCCATGGCTCCCTGTTAAAAATGCAGGTCATTATGGGGTACAGCGGGGCAAGCACATTCACCCAGGAGAGCCACATACATTTATACATGTATCTACATACATACTCCGCACATAATATATATGTACAGGTATATTTGTGTGTGTGTGTGTATGTGTGTGTGGGGGGGGGGGCGCTAAGAGACACAATAAGAACCCAACATTCTCCTGCCTCCCAGACGCTTACAACCTAAAAGCAAAGTGTACTTACATAAGTAATACATATTAACATTTATAAAGTACAAAGTATATTGTACTTTCAGATCTTGTTTGTAGCAAGGAGACAAGGGATCTGAGTTTAGAATCCAAACTTAGGTCTGAATCCCAGCTTTTCCTCTTACCGGTAGCTACGCAAACTGGGACAACTCACTCGATCTTCTAAACTCCTTAGAAAAGTCCCTGGCAGAGAATAAACCCTCCATAAATGGTACTTACTTGTATTGTTTAGTATTATTACTATTACCATTATTGCTTTCATTATGAAGTGGAGGAGAAGTGCACGCTGTGCACAGCTGTGTACCTCCCCAAAGCATTCTGCCAA
This sequence comes from Crocuta crocuta, assembly GCF_008692635.1. Classification (NCBI taxonomy): domain Eukaryota; kingdom Metazoa; phylum Chordata; class Mammalia; order Carnivora; family Hyaenidae; genus Crocuta; species Crocuta crocuta. Next base: position 5,899,372 of record NW_027528872.1, read on the forward strand.
CGCCAACCTGTCCCAATATTTACTAATTTGCATGGTCTCTCACGTTAATAGTACCCTAACTGGATTCCATGCTTGCAGTCTCTTTTCTTTCTCATCTATGCTGCACGCTGTTTCCAAAGTTATCTTTCTGAAATAGAAATCTCTTTGCCATGTCAATCCACTTCTCGAAAACCTCCAAAAACTCCCCTATGCCTACAGAATAAATTCTAGCCTCAGTGGGGGGCTCTTGAGAAAACTGTTAGCCTTGGAAAGGGGGGAGAAAGGATAGAGAGAAGACAGGGGCATAGCTAAACTTAGGTTTTCACTTTTATAACTTTGAAATGTTTTTTATTATTAATACTCTGGAATAAAGAAGACAGTGACCGAAGTACACCCATGAATATTTTCACTCATCCATTCAATGGTGATTTATTGAGCACATAAATATGTACTATATACTGGAGATACGGCAGTGAGAAAGACGAAAAATTGTCCTGCTTTCATGGGACTTACATTCTATTGGGGAATGGAGACAAAAACTGACAGATAAATAGGTAAGATGATGGAAAAAGATGACAAAATCCAAGCTGAGGGCTCATCATCCTTCTAAAGTTCCGGACTCAGGCACAACCTATGTGTCCAGGCATTGATCCGAGTGGACACAAGAGACGAAATGTGTTTTTCCTATTTTGCCATGATTTGTATTCTTTTTCTCCCATAGAATCAGTTCTTCAGTGCCTGAGCCAATTCCAGTTCTCTGAAGCATAGCTGCACATCGTTAAGCGTGTGCGCATGCGTGCACGTGCTCATGAGTGTGCACTGGTGGAAATCCTTCCTGAAAATGGGAATAGCAGCTAACTCAGCACTGCCTGCGACCTTAGAGGAGGATCCTTACGGCAGTGCCTTATTCATGACTTCCTACTAGATAAATCACTCTTCCCTTCTCCTCAAGTGCCCTGAAGTCTCTGCCTCAGGCCACAGTTTCTTTAACCTGCCCTTCATTCAGCTGCTTTAGTCAGTCTTTCCCAGCTTCAGCAATGCCCTTTGAGACATCAAAAACTCCCAGAGATCCATTCGTCCATTGATGGACACTTAAGCTCTTTCCATGTTTTAGCTATTGTGGAGAGTGCTGCTATGAACATTGGGGTACATGTGCTCTTATGCATCANTTTGCCTTTGTTGTGCAGAAAATTTTTATCTTGATGAGGTCCCAATAGTTTCTTTTTGTTCTTGATTCTTTTGCTTTTGGGGATGTGTCAAGTAAGAAATTGCTGCGGTGGAGGTCAAGGAGGTCATTTCCTGCTTTCTCCTCTAAGGTTTTGATGGTTTCCTGCCTCACGTTCAGGTCCTCGATCCATTTTGAGTTTATTTTTGTGCATGGTGTGAGAAATTGATCTAGTTTCATTCTTCTGCATGTTGCTGTCCAGTTCTCCCAACACCATCTGTTAAAGAGGCTGTCTTTTTTCCATTAGATACTCTTTCCTGCTTTGTCAGAGATTAGTTGGCTGTATACTTTTGGGTCCAATTCTGAGTTCTCAATTCTATTCCAATTGTCTATGTGTCTGTTTTTGTGCCAAGATGTGGTTTATCTATACGATGGAATACTACATGGCAATGAGAAAGAATGAAATCTGGCCATGTGTAGCAACATGGATGGAACTTCAGGGTGTTATGCTGAGCGAATTAAGTCAGGCAGAGGACAAATACAATATGTTTGCACGTATAGGAGGATTAGGAGGAACTTAACGGAGGACCATGGGGGAGAAGAAGGGGAGATATAGTGGGCGAGAGGGAGAGAGGCAAACCATGAGAGACTCTTGAATGCTGAGAACCAACTGAGGGCTGATAGGGGTGGGGGGAGGGGGAAGATGGGCATGGAGGAGGGCACTTGTGGGGATGAGCACTGGGTGTTATATGGAAACTAACCTGACAATAAACTACTTGTAAAAAAAAACAAAACAACAACAACAACAACAAAACACCTCCCAGAGATTCCAGTCTGTGAGGAGAGTAGACTCTGCAGCACACTCACTGGTGGGGTTTGGGATTCATTTCGTCAACATAAACACCAATCTGTTATGACTTGGGATAACCCTGAGAATCCACGTGCCTGCATATTCACAAATGCCGCCCTCACTTTCATCTTGGCCCTCCTCTGTTGCTTTCATTAGTCTGTAGGACTGAACTCCTGAATAGAGAGTTCTGTCACTGCAGCCCTCCTTGTCCCTGTAGCCAAATAAACCAGTGGAATGACACCTCGACTTCCCTGGACACCCTCCCCACTCGGGCCACTGTGTGCATCCCTGCCTCCTTTCCCTTATTCCCTGGTGCCTTGTTGGAGGACAGTGATGAATGAGCCAATTGACCAGGATCACGTTGTTGGGATTTGGGTATGGCTTACCACCTGGAATCCCAAAGCCGATGGAAAGATTTATCTTGCCAGGCGCTTTACACACCTTATCAGTTTTACCTTTCAAAATATCCCTGCAGAGTGACTATTCGTCATTCCCAATTTATAGATGGAGACACTGAGGCTCAACGTACTTTAATAGTTCTTCCAACATGTCACAGCTGGTGATGTTGCGAGAAATAGTATTATCCCCATATAGGTATAATGAAACCATGATGCCCTGGCTTTAGCTATCAAAGACCATGTAACACAGTGATGAGAACTGGTTCTTCTCAGTCACTGGGGTAAGATCTTCTCTGGGTTTAGATCTCTGTGCTACTGCTTGCCAAAGTTGCAGGACTTAACCACGCCAAGTCTTGGCTCCCTTCTCTGTAGAACAGACAAAATAATACCCAATTCATCAACCTGATTTGATTTAAGGATGATAGGAGATACCCCAGGAGAATCACTTAGCACAGTGGCAGGAGCATGCTATGGAGGGCACAAAATATATTTTAGCTATTAACAATGCTGCTGCTTTTGTCATTATTATTGCCACTCCTCTCCCTGAGCTGTATTTTACCTAACAAATTAGATCTCTTTTATATTAAGGTCTCCTGAGTCAGCTTGTGCCGCTGAGGTCCCAGCACGTGTCGCTGAACTGTAGTGGCAGCACCACCAGTCTTGGTGTCCTTTCCACACTGCATCTGGCCCAAGCCAGACATGCGTATCTCTTGCCTAGTTTTCATAGAAAGACTCTTAGGTAGTAAACCCTACCTTCTGTCTCAAGTACGTTCCCCACTTCATTCAGCACTACCTGTTGCTGTTATCGCCTTGAAACAGATCATATCATATCAGGCACCTACTTTAAAAATTCACATTTTACACACACACACACACACACACACACACACACACAAAATCTATGCCAAATTCCATTGCCGTCATTTAAAATTTCAAAAACTATTGCCAATCTAACGCTGTAGTTTTGATCTCATTACCCCATTAATTTTCTACCCCTGTTATTAACTATTTTGTCAACATGTTGGGAATGTCTCCATCCGGCCCTCTTCTGAAGCTATGCCTTTCTCTAAATGCCTTTGCTCACCTCTTTCTCGTATCTACTAAGCCCACATCACAATCCTTTATGGCTCATCTTACATTTAAATTTGTCCAGAGCTTAGCTAGTCCTTCCTACCAGGCTAGAATTAATTAAGACAATGTGAGAAGGTTACAACATGTCCAGTATAGAATCTAGGTCTGGCCCCGGAAAAGCACAAGCATTGATACTAACTTGACGCTGTAGTTACCTTGGACTATAGAGTATTGCAAACTAGCAAATGCTCAGTCTGTTGTTTCCCCAGTTTCTTTCAGAGCTGTAAATGGTGAAATGAGCCACCTTACCCTTACTTTACACTTAAAAGCTGGAAGGCACATACCTAACTTGAGTGTAACGTTTGAAAAGTGTACTTCATTTTGTAATAGGGGAAGATATAAGTCTGACCAAAAGAAAAACATTGGACTATTTATTGTCTTGTTTTTAATTAAAATTTTTAAAAATATTGTGGCGCCTGGGTGGCTCAGTCAGTTAAGCGTCTGGCTTCGGCTCAGGTCATGATCTTACAGTTTGTGAGCTCGAGCCCTGCATTGGGCTCTGTGCTGACAGCTCAGAGCCTGGAGTGTCCTTCAGATTCTGTCTCCCCCTCTCTCTGCCCCTTCCATACTCATGCTCTGTCTCTGTCTCTCAATAATAAATAAAAATGTTTCAAAAAATTAAAAACATATTTATTTATTATGAGGAAGAGGGAGAAAAAGCATAAGCAGGGTAGGGGCAGAGAGAGGGAGGCACAGAATCCAAAGCAGGCTCTAGGCTCCGAGCTGTCAGCACAGAGCCCAATTTGGGGCTTGAACTCACAAACCACGAGATCATGAACTGAGCCTAAGTTGGGCGCTCAACCGACTGAGCCACCCAGGCGCCCTGGACTAATTATTTTCAGCATGACACAACATTAGTACATAACATGTTTCATTGTATTGGCAACTGATACTTCTTATGTCCAATTTCCAGTATACGATTTTTTTCTGCATCACTCTGAGAGGGACATTGCAAATGGCATATTTAGATTTCCTCCCTAAAAGAATATCACTGTGTGTAGAATTTGTTGTTTGGACTACTCATAGGGCACTTGTGATCTTATTTTTCAGACATTTCTGCTCATACCTACTTGATTTTGAGTTCCTGAAAGTCCGGGCTCACATTGAACCTCTGTGAAACATCACAGAGCCCATTAAATACTCTTGCGTGTGTTAATCACACGGGCACGTGTTTTCTGAATGCCCACTACAAGTTGAAAGACCATGGACTTTGGAGTCTGTCTCTCTTGGGTTTGGTTTGACTATTATCTCTGCTGGAAAACGATCCCATAATAGTGCCCAATAATATCCATTTTATAGAATTGTGAAGATAATTATGATGGGGTTTATAAAATGTAGTTTTAGTGTCTGTCACATGGCAGGTGAACTATTATAGTACATGGCATTGTAATTATATGTAACAGGACAAAGTTTTTACCATATCATTGATTTTCCTTCCACTGTCTTCTGAAACAAATTATTTCATTCCCAGTCTTTGAAAAAGAATCATGCTTTGTCACCATAATGCTTGGGCTTTTTCTACTGCAAGATTTGGAGAGCAGAAGAAATGGAAGAACAAATATCGCTTAGGCTAAGACTGGGGAGGAACAGTCTACAAGTGGCAGCATAAAATGATGAAAACAGACAAGGAAGAGGGGGAATTTGGTAAACATCATGATGGTCTGTGTATCACCTAGAATTTATAGGCATGGCCGTTGCCTATATATACCCTTCTAATTCTAATTCTTCTTGAATTATTTCAAAGGCATTTCCTTGGCTGGTTTGATATTGGTACCTGTAGGTCGCAAATCTTGAAACGCTAATATATATGACTAAGTATTTAATTCTACTAGATACCACAGTTTCTGTCTTGTGATCAAGAAGACACAGATCCAGAGAAGCAAACTAAGGCAATGTTTATTTTCTAAATGAAATGCTTCTTCAAGTGCACAGCCACCCACAAAAGTATGCCAGCCCCACCCATCATTCTGGGAACTGAGTTGTGGTTTCAGAGCCTGGCACATGGGAAACAATGATAGAAATGTCCTCAAGCTCCCAATATGTTGCAAGACTTCTTCATGGCTCAGTTTTGGTCTACTGGAAAGTTTTTTGGCCCCCTCACTCTTAATCTTTAACAGTGGAACCTGCTGATTAATGGACAGTCCAGTGAGGTCTTTGGGGGATCAAAATAATAAAGTGGAAATAGACAGACCGAGCAGGATGGCAACAGCCTATTTTAATCTCCTGAAGTTTTATAGGTTCTTAATTTTGGACAATCAAATGTCTATAGAAATCCCATGTCTCTGGGAGATGATTTTACTGTGTTCATTTATTCGATAAATACTTAACTGTGATTATACTCTGGACAGTAACTAAGGCAAGTGCTTTAGGTACCTTGTTCCATTTAATCCTCCAAAACATGTGATAGATCGCATTGCCATGCCCATTATAAAGAACAAGAAACTGAGGATCCTAAAGAAGTAGTGACTTGTTCTTTTTTTTTTTTTTTCTGAGAGAGAGAGAGAGAGAGACAGCATGAACAGGGTAGGGTCAGAGGGATAGGGAGATACAGAATCTGAAACAGGCTCCAGGCTCTGAGCTGTCAGCACGGAGACCAATGCAGGGCTCGAACTCACGAACCATGAGATTATGACCTGAGCTGAAGTCGGATGCTTAACCGACTGAGCCACCCAGGCACCCCTAACTTGTTCTAAACAAACAGCTAATTCGTGGTAGAGTGTCTGATTCCAGATCACGGGTTCTCATCCGTATAGTGTTGAAATGGTAATAGAGTATAACCAGAAAGGCCCTGAAGAATGCGTATGGGGTTCTTTTCAGGATTGTATACTTAATTTGCAGGGTTCCTGTTCATAAATTATTTAGACTTTGGTTATGGAAACAATGGAGCATTAAGCCAAGCACAGGGACCTTCTAAGTGCAGATGGAGTTCTATGTACCTACATAGGTCCACACCCAGTGAAGTCACTTCTGGTTTTCTGACTCTGCCATCCAAAATTTATCCAAGGGGCTTATCTTCTCCAAGAACAAGTTTCCTAATAATGAAGTTTTGGTTCTTTTTTTATTTGGTCTCCTTAATGGTTTTTAGTGGCTTTATTTGCATGCTTGAGTGGGAGGGAGAAAGCCTCGCTCAAATGGTAAGCTGAGAAAAGCTGGACTCTCCCCTCCCAGCCAGAGAAAGCCATACTTCTGAAGTAATGACATTGGCATGAATTTCAGCGTAATTGTCCCTTAAACAACTTTTTTTTTTTTTGGTGGAGAGAGGCAGCAGGGGGATAATACTAAAAGAACAAAAACAAAACTAAATAAACACCGAAAGAACACAAAAATACAACCCCTTTCTGGTAGGAAAGATCAGTCACTCTGGACCCCAGGATTAAAATGGTACTCACGAATGCCTGAGTTGCCTTGTGTACCCAGACTAGGGTAGTGATTTCACGGCTCAATCATTGCCATTTGATGGTCATCACATTTGCTGACATTTGGGCTTGAAGGATGCTTTGTATTATTACATAAGTAATATCTTTAATGTATCGCAGTATTTTGAGAGAGCTACGAAAGCTGATAGAACATGGTGCCAATACCACACATTCTCTCCATTGTATTTATTCATTTATTTTATAGAATATGTTCCTTGAGTATCCTGTGCTTTGGCAGCTAGAAACTTTTACAAAATTTAAGGGACACATATGTTACCTGTAGCTACTCATAACTATTGGCATTAAAATTCTAGTTACTGCCACACCACAAGACTTTTTCCAACTGGATTTGTCGGAAGTCAGGTTAGTTACTGAATCATTTCCTCCTGGCTTCTGCTTTCCCAAAGCATTCCAGAAGTTGAGAGTCTAGCCAGCCCAAGAAGTCCAAAGGACCCATTAGGGCATAAATCTTAATACAGAAAGTATCACTAAAATCAATAGGATTTGGCAGGACCTATCATATATCAAGAATGCAGAAAACAGGAAAGAAGTAACAGTCACCCTCCGTGACTTTATACCATAGTTCATTCACCTGTCACTCAAGCTAGGCTTGAAGTCAGGAAATGTTCTTGCCTTATTCCTGCAGTGACCATATATTACGGGTTTTCCGGGACAGTCTCAATTTCAAATATTCTGTCCTGTTGTCCCCATAAGTGTACTTAGACTTGACAGGCCTTGTGTCCTGATTTTTTGGTTGAGAAAATATGCTCTCTGTGCTTGTTTCTCATCATATCCATAGTGAAATTGAGGTGGGTAACCTTCCATGAGTTTCTTAAACCTAGGTTTAAGAACCTAGGTAGGCCTCAAAATTTCTTACCTGAAAAATATTGGAAAAGTGAAGGGATTGACCAGGGTCTGTCATGTCCATGTTTTTTTTAACCAACTAAAAAAAAATTAATGTTTATTATTTTTGAGAGAGAGAGAGAGACATAAAGCATGAGTAGGTGAGGCGCACAGAGAGAAGGAGACACAGAATCCAAAGAAAGCTCCAGGTGTCAGCACAGAGCTCAATGCAGAGCTCCAGCCCATGAACCTCGAGATCATGACCTAAGCCAAAGTTGGACACTCAACCAACTGAACCACACAGGCGCCCTTCCACATTTTTTGTTTACTTGTTTGTTTGTATTTATTTTTAAAAACCTTAAATGTTTTTCTTTATTTTTGAGACAGAGAGAGACAGAGCATGAGCGGGGGACAGGGCGGGGGGGCAGAGTGAGAGGGAGAACAGACAGGTTTCAGGCTCTGAGCTGTCAGCAGAGAGTCCGACACGGGGTTCAAACTCACAAACTGCGAGATCATGACCTGAGCTGGAGACAGAAACTTAACCGACTGAGCCACCCAGGCGCCCCTGTTTATATTTTTAATTAAAGTACTGGAACACATTTCTAAATAGCATCTTGTACGGAACCACGATATGTCATACCAATGACAGCAGAGATGTTCTGGTTGAAGCAGGTGACTCACCCGCTCACACACCTGGGAAAGGTATCCTCTAAAACATTTCCTTTGGAATCTCATCCTCTGAAACGTGCAGTTTGAAAATCCTTGGCTCGTGACCTCTAAATTCCTTTGTCACTCAAATGGATGCCATGGGGCCCTGTGAAGTGTGCTGAGTGTAAGACAGGAGAGTGGTCAGGCATGAGAAACGCTAGAAGGAAATCCAGAGAGGCTCTTGTACACACATCTAGTGATCATCATAAAATGTTACTGTTACTCATCCATTTCTAGCATGTTGGATCACTAGAGAAGTGACTTGTGATTCACTTGGAAACAAAAGGGCAGCGCAGGTTAATGCAAAGTGTTCTATTTGGGTGTGAGAAGATTTGCATTCTGGGCTTGGTTATGCCAAAGCTAGCTCAGTATATGATTTCACCTGCCTGCATGTCCCTTTCTAAAACTCCAGAATCGTTCATTGGAAATATGTGATCAGAAAGATCTCTTCTGCCTGCAACAAATTCAATGTTTACCTTAATATATGTAAAAAAAAAATTATTAGGAATTCAATGCCATTGCCAAACCTAAGGAGGAGGGGATAAAAACGATATGTATATTTCTTTTTCCCCGTTCCCAGCCCAGCTCTCAGCGCTGTTCCATTACATTGTGCATTCTATTCTGGTTGCCCTTGCCTGAGGTTCAAAAGATATAAACAGCAGTTTCACAGGAAATAAAGAAGGTAATTCTTTTGCACTTGGAAGAAAAGGGTGGGGGGGCGGGGAAGGAAAGAGCCCAGAG
>NW_027528872.1:5908609-5926629 GCF_008692635.1 Crocuta crocuta
AAGAACTCAGAGTTTGGAGTCAGATAAACTTGGCCTCACACATCTACCTGCCACTTAGAAAACCTTGGAATAGGCAGATGATCTCTAAGGACTCTCCCTAAAGTGTATACATCTAAAGATAAAGATAACTGAGTAATATGAGATCCACCTTCAAGAGAGTCAGGAGCATTACCTTATTCATACATCAACAGGAAGGCCTTAGTTATTCTAGCATTAATTGTCACTTGCTGTAATCAATGGCAGCTGATCCTGGACTACTCAGCATATTCAAGACCCAGGCAGAATTCACTCTAGCACCATAGCTTTGGATTGACTCAACTCAATTCCCATATGCTGTTCTATCCTATTAAGTAGATACACCTTTTATGCCAAATATTATTAAATACTAGATCCTGGTGTTATCAACAAACCCAATCCTCAGGCAATTCTTGTTCTTGCTAATGAATGACAGGGTCAGAGAAACAAATGCAGAGGCCGGGACAATGTGTCACGAAAGGATATTTTCCCCCAAGGCCACCTGCTCACATGATGTGCTTTGGAATCATTTAGAAAATTCCTCATGGTTAAGTTTGAAATTTTATGCATACAACACACAGTGCTCATGTATGTATCATAGTTAAAAACAAAACAGAACAACTCGCTACAAATATGCCTGTACACTGATGACCTCTTAATGGGCCGATGAAATCGCATGACGATGGGAAATCTAAAACAATGCATCTCCAACACTAATGTGTATGTGAATCACTTGGGGGACCTTGATGAAATGGAGGTGATGATTCAGTAGATCTGGGGAAGGACGAGCGTGCTACAGTTCTGCCAAGCTCTCAAGTGCTCCTGATGTTGTTCTATAAAACTACCTTTGATCAGCAAGGTCCTAAGAGTCTACCAATTCTGAGTTTCAGAGGACATAACATTAATTACCATTATTATAAGTTATTTTGATATGCGGGCTATATAGACTGTCTGGATTCAAATCCAAGACCTTTCACTTAACCATCACCGTGACCTTAAGAAAACTACACTTCCTTATGTTGTTAAAAGGAACATATGTATTTATATACATACAGTGCATAAAGCACCACCTGACACCCAGGAAGGGCTCAGTAAATGCCCGTTGTTACTACTCCAAGTGTAGACTTTTAAAACCTCCATTGAAGTAGTGGGAGATATTATTAGGAATCTGGAAATAGGGACTGAGGAACACATATTTATTCATGTTTCTTTATTCAGGAAATGATTTAAGGCAGCTGGTTGTTAATTGCTTTTCTCAAGTATCCGTATCCATAACAGGTGGCATGAATATCAATATATAAATATAGACAAGAACATAACTAGGAATGTATATACCCCAGAAGATGCGTAAACCCCAGCTAAAGATTATACGATTAATAGCACTAACTGGCTAATTGTAAAGTCATTTAATTGATGGTATTGATTAAAGTATTAACTTACTTTGTTTAGCTTATTTTCTGAAATTTTGCATTCTTTACATTTCAGTTAGGGTTAGAATTTGAGCCTGCGTCTGGTTTCAAGATAAACTGATGAACCGACTATGTGTGCGTGTCTGTGTTTTCTGTTACTGACACTTAATTTTCTTTTTCTTTTTAAGTTTATTTATTTGCTGTAAGAGAGAGAGAGAAAGAGAGAGCAAGCAGGGTAGAGGCAGAGAGAAGAGGGAGAGAGTGAATCCCAAGCAGACTCTGCACTGTCAACACAGAGCCTGACGCAGGGCTCGAACCCATGAACCACCGAGATCATGACCGGCAGTGAAATCAAGAGTGGCGCTTAACCGAATGAGCCACCAGTCACGCCTAGACACTTAATTTTCTTAGTACTTGTAAGATCAAATGAATAATGTCAGGAAGACAGTAACATACTTAACTGCAACAAATTACAGCAAATTCCTACAGGGTAAATCCTGGCCAAAAGAGCCAAAAATGTTTGCATCTGAAAAATATTACATTTGGGGAGTGAGGAGGTAGTGGCAGAATCTAGGTTGACTACGAGAAGTTTGACTATGGACAGGATTTCTGTGTAAGCAAAATGTTATGAATGTGGTTTCCCTGAACAAATATATAATTTATTTGAGACAGCAGGGCCTGGAGGCTAAAGCATAAGTCTAGGAAGCACTAAATCCCTTTACCAATCCTGAGCACTGATCTAAGACATGGTTACTTTTAAATCATTTCATCTCTCCAGTTGCCTATGTGCAAAGGAAGGATTAAAGATGCCCATCTCACCTCCGCAAAGCTCTGGCACAAACTAATTACGGTTTAGAAATGGTTGCAAAGGACTATCACCAAAAAACGTATACGACAAAGGGATGTTTACACACACCCATTCCAGTCAGAACATAAGTAAATGCCAGAGAAAATTGATGACAAATATCGCAAGGCAAAGTGTTTACTCTGTGAGTGACGGAGAGGTGGCACCCTGCAGGAAGATGAGGGAATGTTTAGCACATAGGCAGTATGAAAGTGCGATTTAAAAGCAATGGCGTGTTGGGTGCAGGAGCTGGGGGGTGGGGGTGGGGGGCTAGTTAATGGGGCCTGTCAATCTAAAGTGGTAGAATTAAATATAGATGGCAGATATTTCTTCATTCGCTTATTTTCTCAGCAAAACTTCAAGCGGTGCACCATATACCAGAAACCCCAAATCAAATGAGACATTTATTGTTCTTCATTTCAAGAAGCCCATAGCACAAGGCTGGAGACATACATGGAAAATAATAATCACAGTAGGTTATCATAAATGTTAGGGTAGAATCAAACCCAAAGGTGTTATAAGAGCAGAGAAGAGACACAGCTGTTTAAATCCCACTTGGGGGTGGGCACACGATTTCTGGAGATGATGCTTAAGTTGAATTTGAAGGATAAATCAGGGTTTGCCTCCTTGAGAGAACTTCTTAGCCAGCCAAGCTCAGTAACTGGGTTCCACCCCATGGCTTATAGGTTTATATGAGTTTTCCCTCTGGTAAGGGACATTACAGTTTTAACAGAGACTTGTCCACATGAGACATGGAAGGAAGTAACCAGCGCTTCAGAATTTTGGGAGGTTTTCAGCTTACAAGTTTTGCAAAGGCCAGCCCCTTTGGGTCCCTGTTGATCATCCCCGTCTGAGTCCATTTCAAGAAGAATTCCGTAGCCACAGAAACTCTAAGAACAGTGTTCAGGAAAACCTTGCCTTAATGAAGAAATCAGCCATCTCCATGAATCTACGTGTTCTTTTCCTGTCCAGGTCAGGGCGCTTATGATTATCCCTGACTCCTCAGGACCTCTCTGATCTGCCCTGCTTATACTAACTACACAGATGTACATCACGTCAGTTGTCCCCAAGGGTTTTCTCCTGAAGATATACAACTCTGCTCTTTGTTGAGAAATTATGGTTCGCAAATGACTACAACTTCCCATTTACCCTTCCAGGAAAGCTCTCCTTCTCCGTTTTGCTGAATTTTCAGAGTTTCTCTTAAAGAGGTAGAAACATGGCATTGGTAGTCCTACTCAGTTTTCCATGTAAGGTNTCTTAATCAAATATTATATAAATATAATATTTACATACATTATATGTAATATATTGTATATTTATATATTGCATATAATGTGCATAAAAACATACATAGTATTGAAATAAAAATATATACACTTTACAGAAGCATGATTAACATACAGGATTATATTAGCCACCGGTGTACAACATAGTGATCCAGCAATGCCGTGCATTACTCAGCACTCACCACGAGAAGTGTAGTCACCATCTGTCCCCATACAACAGTAATACAATATTTTTTACTACATAGACGGTATATTTAAAGCAGCCACCTCCTCTGTCTACTGCAGGTGAGCCCTGGCTGAGGCTTCTTACTGTAGCAGGTGCAGGAGGGCCTAAAGATGAGTGACCCTGGGTCCTGCAGTTGACAGGAGGCATTGAGATATCAGCCCAATCGGAAACTCCATGACTCTCAGGAAGGGAAAGAGGAGGAAGGGGCTGACGGGGAGGGAAAGCAAGAAAGGAACACACCAGGAGAAAAGTTGAGGAAAAGATACATTCGCAGAGGCTAAGGAGTTGCCTTCATTACCTAGAAAGGAAGAATACAAAAAGTGGAAGCTTACACTCTTGCTTGCAAATAGTACAACACGAATCCACCCCCCCCGCCCCCGACAGAGAGATGTGTAAGACAGCGAAGGCACATAGAGAGAAAGAGAGAGAGAGAGAGTCTAACTTCCCCCACCAAGTTGCTTTTACTTAACAGTTTAGGTCAGTTTCAACTAGGTCACAAGGATGTGTGTATCTTCAGAATAAAGTCTTTAATCGGCTGATGGATATGAAAAAATAAATTACTGTGGCAAAATGTAATAAACGTTAAAGGGAAAATGATGAGGGTAATATAACTACATTGATTTAACTAGGATGATATAGAGGAATTGTCTGTTTTATAGGTTTCTAGATGTCTATTAGTGGCTCTGTATTAAGGAATAGGGCTGTTCTCTTGATATACTTAAGAGCTGTCAGTAATTCCTATTTCACAGTCCACCGCTTCAATTCAGAAAGTGTGTTCCAGCCCTTGGTGACCCCATCCTGGAGGCACTGGAGGGTGACCAGCTGCCACAGGTTCGCGTTCAGGCGGCTATCGGGTAAGCAGCTGTATTATTCAAAATTGGGCTGCATTTAAGAGGAGCCAATCACTTCAGCCACCTCCCCTCTGCCCTGCCACCTTGTGACACTGCGGTGTCATTTGTTTTAATCACTCCTGGCGTTGGGCTCATTATGTCCTGATCATCTCTGGAGAGACTAGCCTCCTTGGTGGGGAGAAATGGTAATTGAGGACATTTAGGGAGCAGGCATCCTGCCAGTCCCTGGGGGCATTTATCCCCAAGAGATAGGGCACCTTCCGAGGATACAGCAATAGACTTGAGCTTTAGGTAGAATGTCACTTTCCCACTATAATGCCACTGACCTATAAAAAAGTAACCTATCATTCCCCAAGGCCTACAGAATTAAGCCCAAACTATTATCCGGAAAGAAAGGAGAAAACTCATCATTTCTGGTTACTTTCCAGGCATCACGCACTGTGCTGGACACTTGCCGGTGTTAACTCATTTAATACCCAAATTAATGCTTTTTAAATAAGATGGCATCTGTGACTGTCCCTATCAGAGACCCAGCCTAATGATATGCGTTGCTCCTTTACACGTAGGTATCCTTAATGATATTTTTCTTGCTCCTTCCACTTAATGTGGCAAAGACCATCTGGCTATTTTTCAAGCATCTAGATGAGGATAAAGCCCTGGAAGGGTCTGGATGTCGCTCTGTAGTCTCAAGCTGTGTGTCCTTGGCCCAGACACACATCCTATCTAGGCTCCAGTGATATTCTCAGCCTAGATGAAGATGAGACTAGTAGTTGTCAAGTAGGAGCCATTTTGCTCCCTCCCTAGGGGGCCATTTAGCAATGTCTGAAGATATTTTTGACCGTCCATTGGTGGGGGCTGGGGGCTGTTGGCAACTAGTACGTAGAGGCCAGGGATCCTGTCAAACACCCTGCAATGCACAGGACAGGACACCACAGCAATGATTTAGCCAGCACAAAATGTCCATAGTGGTTGAGAAATCTAATCTGGAGTTATCACAAAGGGTTTTTCTGAGTCTTTTCCTACTGGTAACCCCTTACTGTTTTCTGCTCATTTCCCACATTCAGGTCAGTCGATGCTACTTTGTGCCCACACTTCATCCCAAAACATGAGTTCCTCTCCCACCTCTCTAACTTGCCTCATGCTGTTCCCTAGCCCTACGTGGCATCTTCCTCACTTCTGCTGCTGAGATGCTGGCCATTCCTCGAGCCCCATCTCAAATGGGAGGGTCTTTCCTTCCTGTCTAACTTATGAAATAGGTTCACACTGCCTCAGAATCAAAGATACTGAAAGACAGTTTGGATCTTTGACCTCAAAGAAGTTAGTTCTCCAGTTTTTATGTTGTTCAAAGATCCTCTTTTAATATTAATGGTGGCTATCATTTATTAAATTCCTATTATCTGTATGGCACCATATTGTGTGAAACTGATTTCAAAAGATATATCATTTGATCTTCATAACAGCCCTCCAGGGCAAAGACTATCCCCATTTTGCAGACGGAGAACTGAAGCTCAGGGAAGCCACATCGTTTAGTCAAGGTAAACGTTGATTCTTTGGATGCATTTAAAAAAATTTTTTTAATGTTTTTTATTTATTTCTGAGAGAGAGAGAGAGAGAGAGAGAGAACATGAGCAGGGAGGGTCAGAGAGAGAGGAAGACACAGAATCTGAAGCAGGCTCCAGGCTCTGAGCTAGCTGTCAGCACAGATCCCAACGCGGGGCTCGAACCCATGAACTGTGCGATCATGACCTGAGCCGAAGCCGGAAGCTTAACTGACTGAACCACCCAGGCGCCCCAGATGCATTTTTTTTTTTTTAAATATTCAGTGTTACCAAGTGACCAATCGTGGATTCCAAACCAAATATGTGTGGCTCTAAAACTGTGAAAGTTCTTTCCACAGTGCAGCGGAGACTCTTACTACCTGTATGTTTATAAGGGATGAAGCCACTCTAAACTACTTAAAGTAAGCCAGTATCCAAGTTGTTGCTAAAAGCAACTTAGTAGAGCTTGTTAGATAAGTAATCTCAGTATCCTACGCAAATCAGTCCTGTAGCTATAGGCATGAAAGGTAGATTTGGAGGTAGAGAAAAAGGTTATTCAATCCCTTTCCTAGAGGGGGAAGTCATAGAAAATTCTGTGATTACAGCAAACTAATCTTAGGGATTGCCAAACAGCTTTTAGCAAAAAGAAACTAGTTGATGGTAGAGAAGGCTACATACATTTCTCATCCATAGCTGCATAAACAGTTGCCTCAAAATTTGTGCATCACAGTTTCTGTGCATCAGAGTTTGGAAGAGGCTTAGATGGGTGATTCTGGATCAGCATCTCTCATGAGGCTGCAGTCACCCATATGCTTTCAAGGCGGCTCATTTCCGCCACTGGCAAGGCAATGCAGGGTTTGGACAGGAGGCCTCAGTGCTTTGCCATATGGGTCTCCCCAGAGGGCTGCTCCAGTGTCGTCATTACATGGCAGCTGACTTGCTCCAGAGTGAGTGATCCAAAAGAGAGTGATACAGAAACTAGGAGAGCTTTTATGACCCAGCCTTGGAAATCACATCGTTTCCAGTTCTGTTCTACTGGCTGAGAAGCCAAGCCCTGTTCAGTGAAAGAGGGGAATACCCAATGGCATGAATCCCAGGAGTGGGGGGCACAAGGATTATTATGGCCACGCTATGACACACTTATTTTAAATCTGAAAAAGATCAATTGCAGAACAGATTCCCAAGGCTGCCATACCCACACCTCCACTTGAGGGCACGCTGCTGCATGAGACTTTGACACCAGGCCAGTTCAAATCTGGAAGAGCTTGGGTGTCAGGGATGGAGTCAGAGCATGATACAAAGTGTACATTCTATGTCAGTTCTGGAATACCGGGGTAGAGTTTCTGAGAGCTGAAGGACCAAGTAGTCATAAAGTTCTCTAGAGCCCTCAACACGGATGGGCTAAGTAAAGGGAAAAGATTACAAATAGAAAAAAAGAAAAGAAACTAGGGACCACCAGCAAAAGACTAAACACATTGATGTTGTTGTTGGTTTTCCCTTCTAGAAATTTCCAAGATGGTTTGTGTGATGTATGTGGTTCTGATAGAGAAAGGGCTGTAGCGCGGAGGAAAGCTAAGAGGATTACAGCCCGAGATGTCAGGAGGGAGAGGCCAGTACTAGCAGAGAGATCTCAAATCTGTTGATAAAAGCAGGGAGAGAACAGTTGTTACTTGTGAGACAATATATTTTGTGCAAACCCATGAAGGGTGGTAAACTAAAGCCAAGGCATGAGTGTCATCAGTATTGCATGCCCACTATGGAAAGGAAATAGTGTCCAGTGTCTGTGGGACGTGAACGAGCTTATCCAGCAAGTTCTCTTATCAACTGATAGCCAATGTCATATGATGCCAATATAATGTTCAACACATATATTGTATGGGATTTTCTATTAACTAAACTCCTTAATCCGACTTTATAACAGAAGCACTATTCTCACATTTCATATGATCCAAGGATCCTTGTTGAGAAATAGTATGTTACTTGCAACATCCATGAAACTTACTGTACTGGGGAAGCCAGGGAATAAATAAACCTGGAAAAATGTTATAATTAGCATACTAAGATGAAGGTACAATATTCAGTAAAATAACAAGAGCTATCAGAGTAGCGGAAGACAAATAGAGGCAAGGTACCTTTGTAATTGTAGGAACTTCACTAGTCAAAACACAACATAATTCTATCACTTACCAGCATTGTAACTTACTCATATTATTTCTTTTGTCTATGCCTTGGTTTCTTTATGTAAAAATCATAATGTTAATAGTACCTACCTCATACAGTTTTTGAAATTTTTAAATGAGCTACCACTCGCAAAGTGCTCTGACTGATCAAGCAAGAAGCATGCTCTAAGCAGAGGTTATTTGTCATTAGCTCAGAGGTTAGGTCATGTTATTCACAAAGATGATCTATTTTGACATTTGTTTTGCTTTAACTGTTTTAACAAGATATGTGAATACTTTATGGAAAATTGATGTTTTAATACAAATGAGTGTTGGATTAGAGCAACCATCTTATATTTCAGGAAAAATGTTTATGTTTAGACCACATATTTTGGACCACAAAATATGGTTGTGCACTATCGTCTCCTCGTGGCAGCATGGTTAAATTGCAGCTTTCTAGAAGAGCTGTCATCTCCCTTGATGCTGAAAATGTAAAAAACAATGGTGGTATCAACAAGAGCCAAACTGTGGAAAGAGTCCAGATTTCTACTGACTGATGAATGGATAAAGAAGATGCAGTGCATATACACAATGGAATATTACTAAGCCATCAAAAAGGATGAAATCTTGCCATTTGCAACAACATGGAATAATGCTAAGTGAAATACAGTCAGAAAAAGACAAATAGCATATGATTTCAAATAGCATATGATTTCACTCATATATAGAGTTTACAATACAAGACAGATGAACATAGGGGAAGGGAAAAAAGGGAGAGTGGGAGAGAAGGAAGCAAACCATAAGAGATTCTTAACTACAGAGAACAAACTGAGGGTTGCTGAAGGAAGGTCAGTGGGGGATGGACTAACTGGGTGATGGGTATTAAGGAGTGTACTTGTGACAAGCACTGGGTGTTGTATATAAGTGATGAGTCACTAAATCCTACATCTGAAACCAATTTTACCATATGTGTTAACTAACTAGAATTTAAATAAAAATTTGAAAAACAACAACAACAAAACAACGATGGCATGATACCACTATGTAAAACCAAGTGGCCATTGTCCAAACTGCAGAATTCTGTGAAGGAGAGAAAAACCAGATGCACCATTTTATGGGTCTCTTAACAGTCTGAAGAGATCGGGGATGAACTGCACTTATCCCATATTGTGAGTCCTGGAATTCTTCCGTGGTCCAGATCAATCAGGCTGAGCCCGAGAGAGCACATCATCCTAAGTCTTTTCCAAAATAAACCAGGCTCACGTCGTGTCAGGAACTGGGTATTTGGTGTCACTTGTGAAAAATCAAAAGAAAAGCTTTTCTAGTTTCTTTGCAATGTCTTTAGTAGATTAAGAGTTACAACCCCAAGAAAACAGAGAGCCGTGATAACACGCTCTGCACATTTTGTGCTTCTAGCCAGTCCCAGGCTTCGGTATTAATAGATTTTCCACTCCAAGTGTTCTTACTTGGGCGACTGCAAGTTACACTGATGAAAGGGAAGTAGCAATTACTACTCAGACATGTTCTTGTGGACAGCTATTGGTCTCCAAGCCGCTTTTTACTTATTTATTTATTTTTTAAGATGCTTAGTTGTCATTTGCTTCTATCCTGCTGGAGAGTGAAGTGACACTGAATAAAGATGTTGACAACAAAAGAAAGTGCTCCTGGGATTTGTGAGATCTCTTTCTCTATCCACCTATTTGGATCAAACTATTCCTGAATATACTCCCCTGACTGCTCCTGACTGTTTCCAAGCCTGCCCTGACCACTCTCCCGACCCATCCTTTACTTCATATCAAAACAGATAAACCCAACAGCTTTAGGCTCAGCTGTGATTACCTAGTTATGCGTCTACTTCTCTTATCTCCCAGAGCAATAGTGTTTCACCAAGATGCCAATGAAAGTCACGTGAGTTTTTGCAAACGAGATATGCTTAAGCTACTATCCTCACCCTCAAAGTTATACTAACTCAGAAGCTCTAAGTGTGAAGTGCAGGAATGTGCTTTTTTTAAGTTTATATATTTTGAGAGAGAGAGAGAAAGAGAGCACAAGCTGGGTAGGAACAGAGAGAGTGAGGGAGAGAGAGAATCCAAAGCAGGCTCCATGCTGTCAACGCAGAGCCCAATGAAGGGCTCAAACTCACAAAGTGTGAGATCACAGCCTGAGCTGAAATCAAGAGTCAGACGGTTCACCGACTGAGCCACCCAGGTGCCCGGGAATGTGCATTTTATAAAGAATCTCTTGGGGCACCTGGGTGGTTCAGGTGATTAAGCATCCGACTTTAGCTCGGGTCAACTTCTTACAGTTCATGGGTTCGAGCCCCGCATCGGGCTCTGTGCTGACAGCTCAGAGCCTGGAGCCTGCTTCAGATTCTGGGTCTCCCTCTCTCTCTGTCCCTCCTTGTGCTCTCTTTCTCTCTCTCTCAAAAAATGAATAAATGTTAAAAATTAAAAAAAAAAAGAATCTCTAGGAGCTCCTGTTGCATGGCTTCCCCTAACAAGGACAGTGACATCCCATGTGACCTTAAGGAGAGAGTCTGTTCCCAAAGGCCCAGGAGCAGGCAACACGGCTTGCTCTGCCCACTTACCTGTGTCTGTGCTCATTGTTGCATCTCTAGTTCTGAGCAGATGCAAACTATACTTAAGCCTTCCTTTTGCATACCCCTTTTTGCCAGCCCTTCTGTTTTTTTCCCCCAAAACCAAAGTCACAGACCGATTACATTCTCAGGACATGAGCAGAATTGAGAATTGGACAATTGTGTTCTTCAGTGGAAGGTGTCCTTCACATGACCGGAGGAATGGCCATATGAGAAGGGGGAGGGGACACAGCTTTAGCATCACAGAGAAACAAGGCTGGAGACTCTTTCAAAACTGATCTGACACAAGATTTCTAAGCCACATCATACCATAGTAACAACTCTTGAAGTGTGGTTCTAGAGACCCCTGGGGGTGCCCAAGACCTTCTCAGAAGTTCAGGAGATCAAGACTATTTTTTTTTCTTTCTAAAACTGCCAAGACATTATTTGCCTAATTCACTACATGGATACTTCCTCTAATAGGTCAGAGCAGAGCTGGAATTATAACAAGAAATGAGGCGCTGGCACGAAACTGTATCTGTAGTCATTGTGTTCCTTATGTCCTTGCAGCAGGAAAAAAGAAATTGCCCATTTCACATAGCAAGAATCTTAAAGAATTGGTAAAAATTAATTTTGTTAAATATCGATCTTTACTACATGCCTTTTTGATATTCGACAAACTGGGAAGTACACAGAAAGCACTTCTGTGCATAAGAAAAGAAGGGTGGTTTACCTAAACAAATGCAATTGTGCCAGTGTTTTAGTGGCAAGCTGAACTTGCTGCTTTTTGCATGAAACAGCATTTTTTCTTGAGTGAGTGACAAACTATGATTGTTCCAATTATGATTGAACTGGTAGACTTCTTTTTTTTTTTTTAAATGAATGATTGTGTCTCTCATTTCAAGGAAAACAATTGATGGTACTTATTGCCAATGATAAAATCGGAGCATTCAAAAAAAAATTGAATTTTGGAACACTTTTACCAGGAGCTTGGCAGATACTGCATACTGACAAACATTAAGTTTTCTGGTGTTTTACAATGAAGGCATCAGCATTTGGAAGATCTATATAAAGTCAGCAAACTAATATTGCCTAAAGGATCATTCATGACCAGGCATTGATAAAAGGTTCATTCAAAATGCAAGACTGAAGGGCATCAGACTGGCTCCTTCGGTTAAATGGCAGACTCTTTTGATTTCCGCTCACATCATGATCTCAAACTTCGTGAGATCAAGTCCTACATTGAGCTCCACTCTGTGCCGAGCCTGCTTCTAATTCTCTCTCTCCCTATCTCTCTGACCCTCCCCTGCTCACACTTGCTCTGTCTTTAAATAAATAAACTTAAGAAATTTTTCAGAATGCAAGACAGATTCATAGATTTTAGTGCGGCAAATTATGAAGTATTCATTAATATGATTTCAAATCGCACATTGCAACTAACCTTTAAGAAACCACCACTTTTTGATTTGGGTGTTATAGCAAAGAATATCCACAATTATCCAAAAAGCTATTAAAATACTCCTTCCTTTTCAAACTACATACTTTGTAATTTAATGTAAAAGTAGATATGACAATGCTGTTACATTCTATCAAGCCTGGTATTAAAGGGATTTTCAAGAATATAGAGTCCTGTCTTCTTCTTCTTATTTTTTTGTGTTGAATACATACACCTATTTTCCATAATATATTTAATTTATTTTTATATGTAATGGGTTTAGTGTTGCTAAGTGAATTAATAGGTACATTTTTAATTCCAATTTTTAAATTTTTATTACTGTGACTACAGATAGATATTAATGACCTGCACAAAAGCTTTTCAATGGGGCAGGGTTTCTTACAAAGGTAAACAGATCCTGAGACCGAAAATTGACAGCCAATAGAAAAAGACTCACACTTTCTACTGAAAATCTTTTTTTTAAACTTTATTTATTTGTGTTGAGAGAGAGAGAGAACAAAATGTGGGAAGGCAAGAGGGGCAGAGGGAGAGAGAGAGAGAGAAAGAATCCCAAGCAGGCTCTGCACTGTCAGCACAGAGCCTGACACGGGGCTTTATCTCCTGAGCGCTGAGATCGTGACCTGACCGGAGAGACTGAGTCAGAAGCTTAACCAATTGAGCCACCCAGGCACCCCTGTTGAAAGTCTTGCATAGGAAAGAGAGGAGGTGCTGTGAAGAAGGAGGAGAATTAAGTGAACGGAAGCTATTATTGAGGATTGAAACTCAGGAGAAAGAAAATTGGCTGGGGCTTACAATTTGAGCAGGAAGTTCTTGGACTGCAAACTGGGAACAGATAGTAGGCATCAATATCCATGGGGCCTTTGGATGCCTTGCACAGAATCCATAACTGGTAGTCACCAGGTCTGTGGTTGCTTCTAGTAAGGCAGGGACTTGGGACTCTTAAACGAACCTAGGCTATCTTTGAAGATGTCTGTTAATAAATTATTTCCCAAAATTTATTTCCTTAAGACTTCTTCATAGTGGTATGTTTGTTCTATTGAGACCACACAGAATTTAAAAAACAAAATCTTTCTTATATTAGCCTTTCAGAGAGTTAAGGAGAAGCTCCCATTTTTTATATAAATATCCCCAACTTCTGTAACATTTCTCATTTATAAAGTGATATGTAGTTTTAGTTGAAACAGCATTTCTATTATACCCATTAGTCATCTTTATGTTATTCCATTCACTGGTGTATTGATTAAAGCACACCCTTACCCTCCTTAAAGGAAACATGACATTACAGATACAGTCTGATTAGTACAGTGTAGGGGCACCATCTCCTCACCTAAGAGTCCATTAGAATTTTTTGGCAGGCACATCAGCCTTTTTATTCATACTGTTTATTTGACATCAGATATCCCTACGTTTTTTGTTGTTCTTTATTTGTTTCACATGTTCCTATTAAGCCTTATCTCATCCATCATGAGTAAGTGAGATTGGATTTTTGTACTAAATTTAGGGACCTTAAGCTCATCATCTATTTAATGTTATCTTGTTAGAACTGACATGCCAACATCACTTATTTAAATCTCTTTGGATCTCAGTTCTATCTATTCAACACATATAACTTTCTAATGTGAAGCATCCACAGATTTGCTGTTTATCCAAGTCACTGATAAAATATTTAACAGGATAAGACCCTTTAATGCCCTGCAAAAACCTTTCTCCTATAGGAGCTGAGTTAGAGTGTACAAAAGTCCATATATACAGGCTACAGCGATTTTTAAATTCACCAAAGAAAATTTTCTATTTCTGAAAGTGGCAAACAAAGATGCTAATTTCCTGTTTTTCAGGATTTCTCTCATGATTCCTTGAAGATTTCCAATCATAGCTACAGTTGTGCAAATCTCCATGACATACATTTCTCATTGGCTTAGGATATTGTGGGCATAAACTCTTTTAAAATTGTTAGATCTGCCATTTTCAGTCCAGATACCATGCTTTCTGACAGAAAGAGAAAAATCTAAGAATTAAGAGATATGAAGTTCCATGTTAAATATAACAGCATTATCTCCTGTGATCTAAGTGGTGGGCATGTCCCATTTCAATCCTTTCTGTATCCAAAAAGATGACATTGACCCCAGTTCACTTTGCAATTTAACCTGCCTATCATTTAGGGATGCTGACTCTTTATCGTCATCATTAGCTATTTTCTTTTATTTCCCTCGTTCTTCAGAGTGCAAAACCCCACTGGGGTGTGGGGGAAATACCACCTGCCTTTCTTTTGTCTTTGAAAGAATTCCCTGAATTTCATCTTGTACCTCCCATTTGTGTCTATTTTTAGGTGTTTTGATACTTTCCTTCTAAAAATCTGGAATATTCCTTTGATTCAGGCCAGTGCTTTGTTCTCTGGACATTAGAAACACCAAGACGAAACAGTCACTCTCTCCCAATTTTTATCAGTTTCATGTGATGAGTAAAGTTTTCTTGTTGGTTAATGCTGCATAGTATCCATGTCATTTGCTGCTTCCTGTATTCTAAAGCAAATTACCAGAAATGTCCTTTGGTTTTTTGATGTGTCCTTTGATTTTACCGGTATGAGATGCTCTGGAAATGTCCACCCATTTTAAGTTTCTAATATTGCCAGCATACCATGCTTCTGTGCTTGTCTAGTTATGACAACGTCTGGCTGGCTGGGCAATTCATAACATATTCCCACCACAATATTCGATTCCATTTTCCTTCTTACTTTTATATTCTCACGTCCATGAGGTTTCCATCCTCAGGTTCTTGAATTATCCACACAAGTGTATCTTCTTGGCATATGTGAGTCCTATGACCTGGTGTTTTCTGAATTCTTATTTTTCTTTTGTTATGCTATTGTGGTCTTGCAGCCCATCACCACCAGGCTTTAGGGGTGTTTGTGAAGTTTCCACATTATTGCCAGATGCTACACACTCCATTTTCTATTACTCACCCAAACTCTCTGCATCCATGTCTAGGCCTCTGAGGCTTTGACCACTGTTTTCAAACCCCTTTATTCAAGTGAGTCACTGGCTCCCCAGTATGGCCACTCATTTCTCGTAACCCTATATATTAACTGTTCTATTGGAAATAACTGTTAGGATTGGCAGTTACAAAACTATGGTGAGAGAGCAAGACCTCTTCAGCCCTATTTGGACTGTTTCTGACCAAAAGATCTCCTGTCACACTTAACTGATTTAGAAATAAAAGTAGCACCCGGGTTGTTGGGACGGGACCATCAACATTGAGAGGTTTAGGAGGAGGTGGGTCAGTATATGAGGGAGTACTTTTGTGAATGATTATTTCCAAACATGTCTTTAAACATTGAGCTCTGGGTGGCTCAGTGGAAATAGCACTCACATCAGTTTTATGGCACTGCCTGCCTTAGAAGAGAACATTCCTCAGCTTTCCATTAACATGACTTGAGCCTGCGCAGCCAGGCATTATAGGAGCCCAGCCCAGCATGGGAAATGCCTTGTCCAAAATGGCGCACTCTTTCAGGCCTCTGAGGAACACAGCTGATCTGCCCTTGCAACAACCGCTGCTGTCTTCATCCGCATCGCAGACTGACTAATTATTCACAGTGTGTGAGGCACAGAGAGATATTCCTATCTGGAAGCTTGTGATATAACACTGTCACTAGCCAAAGTGTGTTCTCAGGGCCCACTTTTCTAGATAGAAATACCTCATGGAAGCATGGGAGTGTGCTGCAGTTATTAAAGGGACACCTGGTGATTTATCTTTCAAAGGCCCCTGGTAACTTTTGAAACCCTGATATTTTTGCAAATTAGCAGCCGTGGCCTTTTCTGAGCTAGTGCCCAGCATAAAGCTTTCAATACTGTTACAATGCGATGCATTCGCCACTTGGATCAATACCACAGATTCCATTAAGCTGTGCTTGGCATCCTGCTTTCTACCTATCATTGGTGACCTCCTTTCCCTGCTTCCATTTTCAACCCTCTGCAACACGGTACAAGGAACCTATTAAGTGTCCCAAATTAAGGAGGATTTATGCAAGTCTCTCGCTCTTTTCCCTGCTATGAGCTTGGGTATCACAGTGAGTGACACTACCGGTCCACAGAAATGAGCCTGCATATAAAGTATGGTTCTCTTTAATAAGAACACCTGCTAATGATAGTCACTTGATGATAATGCACAGGGACGGACCTCAAACTATTGTCCATCCCTGGTGACAAACTTATACAATAAGTCTCACTTTATCATTTACTCTGGAAATATGGATTAGTTTCTCTCTCTCTCTCTCTCTCTCTCTCTCTCTCTCTCATTGTTCTCATATGAGGGAGGGGCAGTGAGCCACAGTAACTTTTAATCTTCTATTTAAGAACATGAGGCATCTCCCCAGGAAATTTCACTTGTACACATTTGCAAACACTTGCATGGAATTAGAGGTTATTTAAAGCCCCATAATGTCCATTTATGGGATCCCTAAGGATTCAATGGGTTCCTCCCTAGATTCTAGGGGAGCCAACATGGGATCCTTAGTACCTATCAATGTGGACAAATCACATCCCTCCAGAAAAGAAAAATAGAAAAAATCACATCTTTACCAACTCTTTAAAAAATTATATTTATTATATTTATTGAAGTAAAATTTATATACAGTAAACTTCACCATTTCTAGATGCACATTTTAAGCAGAACCATCATCATAAATAATGTTTCCAAACCCTGAAAAGTTCCCTTGTGCCCTGTTGTAGTAAATCCCCGCGCCTCACCTCCGGTCCCAGAAAATGACTGATCTGAGTTTTGTCTCTAAAGTTTATCTTTTATAGAATGCTATATAAGTTGACCCATACAGTACAGGCATACCTTGGAGATATTAAGAGTTTAGTTCCTGTTTGTGAGGACCTCATAATCCAGTGTGCTGTGTCCAAAGAGGAGGATGTTTAGGGGGCGTTTGGAAAGCACTGTGGGAAGCTCAAGTTAGAAGTGAAGGGAAAGTTTCCAGAGAGCAGAAGACCCCTCTGATTCGAAGAGTCTGAAGGACGTGTAAGAGGCCAGCAAAGGAAACTTGGAGGGTGTGATAAGACCACAGGAATGGGGTGATCAAGCATATGAAAACTGAAGAAATGTGGGCGAGGTGTGTAAAAACATCACCACCACTGGAGATAAAGTGCAAGGTGGGGACTGTCAGGAAATGATGATAAAGCCACAATGAGGACTACATCACAATAAACTTAGTATCACATAGGGTGCCTGGATGGCTGAGTCAGTTAAGCGTCTGACTTCAGCTCAGGTCATGATCTCATGGTTTGTGGTTTTGAGGCCTGTATCAAGCTCTGTGCTAACAGCTCAGAGCCTGGAGCTTGCTTCCGATTCTGTGTCTCCCTCTCTCCCTGCTCATCCCAAACTCATGCTCTGTTTCTCTCTGTCTCAAAAAATAAATAAACAGTAAAAAAAATTTTTTTAATAAAATAAAATAAAATGTGTATCACAATAAAGTAAGCCAAATAATTTTTTTGGTTTCTCCAAAAAACACATAAGAGTTATGTTTTGTTTTGTTTGAGAAGGAGAGAGAGAGTGGGTGAGGGGTTATGGGAGCAGGAGAGAGAGAGAGAGAGAGAGAGAGAGAGAGAGAGAGAGTCTTAAGCAGATTCCTCGCTCAGCACAGTGCATAACACAAGGCAAGATCCC
>NW_027528872.1:5926649-6009546 GCF_008692635.1 Crocuta crocuta
TTCATAAAACCAGGCAAGATCCCACATGACCTGAGCCAAAAGCAAGAGTCGAACTCTCAACCAACTTAGCCACCCAGGTGTCCCCCCTCACCATTTTAAAAATTATGTTTATATGATACTGTATTGGGCGCACAATAGCATTATGTCTAAAAATGTACACACCTTAATTTAAAAATACTTTGTGTTAAAAAATGGTAGCCAACATCTGAGCTTTCAGTGAGTCATAATCTTTTGCTGGTGGAGGGTCTTGTGTTGATGTTGATGGCTGCTGGTTGATCAGGGTGGTTGTCGCTGAACGTTGGGGTGGTTGTGGAAATGTCTTGAAATAAGACACCTATGAAATTTGCTACATTGTCCCTTCTCTAGGTGAAAGATTTCTCTATTGCACGCAGTGCTGTTGGATAGCATTTTACCCACAGTAGAACTTCTTCCAAAATGGGAGTCCATCCTCTCAAACCCTTCTACTGCTTTTTGCTTTACAAACGGAGTTCATGTCATATTCTAAATCCTGTGTTGTCATTTCGACAACTTTCATAACATCTTCACCAGGAGTCATTTCCATTTCAAGAAACCACTTTCTTTGTTTATCCATAAGAAGCAACTCCTGGGGCGGCTGGGGAGCTCCGTCGGTAAGTGTCCAAACCCGGCTCAGGTCATGATCTCATGGCTCGTGCGTTCGAGCCCCGCGTTGGGCTCTGTGCTGACAGCTCAGAGGCTTGGAGCCTGTTTCAGAGTCTGTGTCTTCCTCTCTCTCTCTGACCCTCCCCTGCTCTTGCTGTGTCTCTCTCTCAGAAATAAATAAAACATTAAAAAATTTAAAACCAAAAGAAGCAACTCCTGATCCCCTCAAGTTTTATCATGAGTTTGTAAATTTAGTCTGATCCTCAGGCTCCACCTCTAGTTCTCTTGCTACTTCCACCACATCTGCAGGTATTTACTCCTATCCAGTCTTAAACCCCTCAGAGTCACCCATAAGGATTGAAATCAACTTTTTCCACATTCCTGTTAATGTCAGTGTTTGATCTCCTCCCATGAATCACAAATGTTCTTAATGGCATCTAGAATGGTGAATCCTTTACATAAGGTTTCCAATTTACTTTGCCCAGATCCATCAGTGGAATCACTATCTATGGCAATGATAGCTTTACAAAATGTATTTCTTTTTTTTAATTTTTTTAATGTTTACTTATTCTTGAGAGAGAGACAGAGCATGAGCAGGGAAGGGCAGAGTGAGAAAGGGACACAGAATCTGATGCAGGTTCCAGGCTCTGGGCTGTAAGCACAGAGCCTGACACGGGGCTCGAACTCACAAGTTGTGAGATCATGACCTAAGCCGAAGTTGGGCGCTCAACCAACTGAGCCACCCAGGGGCCCTACAAAATGTACTTCCTAAATAATAGGACTGGAAGCTGAAATTACTCTTTGGTCCATAAGCTACAGAACAGATGTTGCACTGGGAAGCATGGAACAGCATTACAGCTTAGTGTACCTCTCTATCAGAGCTGTTGGGTGACCAGGCACATGGTCCACAGACAGTAATATTTTAAAAAGAATCTTTTTTTTTCTTTTCTGAGCAGTCTCAACAGTGGGTTTAAAACATTCAGTAAACCGTGTTGTAAACAGGTGTGCTGTCATCCAGGCATTGTTGCTCCATTTATACAGCACAGGCAGAGTAGATTTGGCATAATTCTTTTTTTTTTTTTTTGTAAATATTTTTAGTGTTTATTTTTGAGAGAGACAGGGTGTGAGCGGGGGGTGGGGGGGGTGTGTGCAGGGAGAGATGGAGACAAAGAATCTGAAGGAGGCTCCAGGCTCCAAGCTGTCAGCACAGAGCCCAATGAGGGGCTCGAACCCACAAACCGTGAGATCATGCCCTGACTGAAGCCAGACGCTTAACCGACCGAGCCACCCAGACGCCCCTTAATTTTTTTTAATGTTTATTTATTTTTGAGAGACAGAGAGAGAGCGCAAGCAGGGGAGAGGCAGAGAGAGAGGGAGACAGAGAATCCGAAGCAGGCTCCAGGCTCTGTGCTGACACGGGCCTCAAACTTTCAAACTGAGATCATGACCTGAGCTGAAGTGGGGCACTTAACCAACTGAGCCACCCAGGTGCCCCAATTTAGCATAATTCTTAAGAGCCCTAGGATTTTTGTGGTGGTAGATGACCATTGGTTTCAGCTTAAAATCACAAACTGAATTTGCCTCTAAAAAATATAGCCTGTTCTTCGAGGCGTTGAAGCCAGGCATTGACTTCTCTCTAGCTATGAAAGTCCTAGGTGGCATCTTCCAATAAAAAGCTGTTTAATCTACATTGGAAATCTGTTGTGTAGTGTAGACTCCTTAGCAGGACCTTCTGGAGAACTTGCTGCAGCTTCTACATTGGCCCTTGCTATTTCGCTTTACACTTTTAAGTTATGCGGACAGCTTCTTTCCTTAAACCTCATGACCAACCTCTGCTAGCCTCACATTTCTTCTGCAGCTTCCTCACCTCTTTTAACCTTTCATAGAATTGAAGAAAGTCCAGGCCTTACTCTGGATTAGGCTTTGCTAGTTAAATCCAGACCACTAAAATTCTCTCCGTATCAGAGATAAGGCTTTCTTATCATTTGTGTGTTTACTGAAGTAACACTTTTAATTTCCTTCAAGAACTTCTCCTTTGCATTCACAACTTGGATAACTGGCACAAGAGGCCAAGCTTTTGGTCTGTCTTGGCTTTCAATACAGCTTCCTCACTGAGTTTAAATATTTCTAGCTTTGGATTGAAAGTGAGACATGTGTGACTCTTCCTTTCACTTATAGACTTGGAGGACAGTGTAGGGTTTTTGAATGGCCTACTCTCTTTTATACCCTACTTTTCTTTCTAGTATTTTTTAAGTTTATTTATTTATTTTGAGAGGGGGATGGGCAGAGAAAGAGGGAGAGAGAAAGAATCCCAAGCAGGCTCTGCAATGACAGCACAGAGACCGACACAAGTCTCAATCTCACAAACTGGGAGACCATGGCCTGCACTGAAATCAAGAGCCAGGCGCTTAAGCAATTGAGCCACCCAGACATCCCTTAATTGGCCTACCTTCAATAGTGTTGTGTGTCAGGGAATAGGGAGGCCTGAGGAGAGGAGAGATATGGGAAATGGCTGCTCTGTGGAGAAGTCAGAACGCACATTTGTCGACTGAGTTAGTTGTTGTATGTGGGCATGATTTGTTGCAGTCCAGAACAGGGACAATAGTAACATCAAAGATCCCTAATCAGAGATCACCATAACCAATGTTATGCGAAGAAGTAATAATAGCGAAGAAGTTTGAAATATTATGAGTGTTACCAAAATGGGAAACAGAGACATAAAGTGAGCAAACGCTATTGGGAAAAAAAATGGCGCCAATAGACTTGTCCCATACAGGGTTGCCCCAAACCTTCAATTTGTGAAGAATGCAGTATCTGTGAAGTGCCATACAGTGAGTCACAGGAAAATGTGGTATGCCTGTGTCTAGCCCTTTGTGTTTGACTTAAGTCACTTAGCATGATGCTCGTTACCTTTTCCAATGGAAAATCTAAAAGTGAGAACTGTTGAATGAACTCAGCCTAGATAGATATAGGGGAGCGACAATTTGAGGTCCGTCCTTGAGGCTTATCATCAAGTTACCATAAGTCGCCGATTTCTTACTAAAGAGACTGCTATCCTGTACATGTTCTTGCACAAGTCAGAAGTTCATTCTTTTTACTGCTGAGAAGTACTCCACTGTATAGATATATCACAACTTGTTAACTTTTTCTTTCCTTAATAATACATTTTATTTTTACATTTATTCTCTTGTTTCAGGTTAATATAAGGCCAATAGGAGTGTGGTGGCTCATCTTTGGCTTTCTTCAGAACATGGTCTTTCTGTTCCCCCATGTGCGTGGAGTAGAATTGGCAACTAACATATATGGAGACCCTATTATGTGTGGGATGCTGTGCAAGGCATTTTCTTGTTTAATTCTCTAAGCTTTCTGTGAAATAAGAATTAGCATTCCCATTTTGTTCATGCAGGACATCAAGAGAGGCTAATGGATAGTTAAGGTACAGAGATGAAGAACCCAAGTCCTTTTGGATTCAATAGCCTTCCTTGAATTTTTAGAATCCATCAATCGACTTTGACCATTGGCTCAGGATAGAGAAGAGGTAGAAGGTGAACAATGAGAAGCATATAGATATGGTGATTTAGCTGTAGTCCCTGGGGAATCCCTAACCACTCTTCTGTCCCTAGCCATCTTCTCTCACCCCTCACCTCACACCAGGTCAATCAGCACCTGACCACAGCTCTTCTTAGTCACAAGGCGGTAAGTAGAGAGATCCCTCGGGGTCATCAGAAACAAACTCAGCCATTTCAGAAAAAGCTGGAAGGACCTAGAGAAAGGAAGGTGCTTTCCTTTAAAATTAGTGGGGAGGACTTTTTTTTTCTCTCCCTCTTCAGCTCAAAGAGGATAATGCTGACTCAATTATTCAGCTCAGTTGAGCCCTCAATGGGACACAATATATCCCCATTCTCTCTATTTTCTAAAACAGTAAGAGGTGGTGGGATCCAGGCAGGATTTCGTATCTGGCATGTATTAGGGAACTGGTAGAGCTCAGGAAAAAATGCATTCTTTCCCCTTCATTCCTGTGGCCTGGAGGTTAACACTCAACTATAGTAGGGTCTAAGAAATTGCCTCCTTTGCCTAAATTAAATGAAATCTAATGAAACAGCAATCCAGGTCAATGTAGTTCAGTATCAAACCTTCAGCCCTAGCGTTGCTGGCAGCTCCCCTTGTACTAATTAAACAGAAAGTCGGAGGCAGGCAACAGTGAAATCCATTGCTAATCTTGCCCCTCATCAGCCTATCTTGCTAAATGTTCCTTAATCAAGGTTTCTAAATGCTCTGCACTCCCTCTGCAGCCAGGGTACCAAAATGAAACTGACTGCTTCAGGGATGCCCAGCAACCAGAGGTGGAAGGTCTTCCAGGGATATGTCTCATCCAGAACATAAAAAATTCAGAGATAAAATCCAATAAATGGAAATGCGTGCGAGAATGAGTGGAGAGATGGGGACAGAGAGGGTTGGGAGATTTTTTTTTTTTCTGGAGGCTTTCACTTTAAGGATTCTGAAGGCGTATCGCTGGCTTTATCACGGCTTCTCCAACACGCCAGGGAGTGAATGAAACAGCTGTCACATTTAAACACACACAGCGGTAATCCTCCACTGAGCACAATGCCAGGACAGAATAGAAAATCTATCAACACTTACAATACATTCTATTTATTTAGTAACTCATCCCCCTTTACCAAAAGTTCCATCTGTGGGGTTGAAACTGGGGCCACGTGCCGCTGGTGGCTTTTTGTGGTTTGGCAGCTACTGGAGGAGGGAGTGTGAGAAGTGGTCAGATGTCGCAGGTGGGCTTTTGAAGGTGTTAAAATCACAGAACTGGGATTTTAAGATGACCAAAGGTGTGTGGCAGAGTGAACCCACAGGGTCCCTCATGTCAGGAGGCAAAAGAGTGTGAGAAATGCCCCCAGTTACTTCCTCTTTCTCTTTCTCAACATCTTCATTTAAAAGACTAAGATCTCTAGTTCTTCTCCTTCTATGGCTCTGTCTCTTGCTGGGAGACGGGTGCTGATCACTCAGGTCCTGTGAGGGAACGCAGAACGGCTTTGAGGGTTCATAAGGCAAGCTGCCTGACCAAATATTGCATAGGGAGAACACTCTGGAGAGAACATCTAAAGTGCCTCTACATCAATAGGATCTAAAAATATTTACTTATTAATTATGGTACATTAAACAATGAGGACTACACATAGTAGATCTGGTAGGAATTTTAAAACCATTCATGCACTTCCATGTAAGGAAACCATAGACTAAAGAAGTGGTGGGACCCACCCCTCATTCTCTCCAGGAAACGCAGAGCCAAAACCGAGGATCCCTCAAGCCTTCCTTAGTGTGCATGCCAGTAAGAATGAAATCTGGAGAGGGGAATGGATGTCAATAAGGGGATCTCAAATGGGAAAAAATGAGGCAGATTGGGAGAATGGGAAGAAAAGACAATTGAAAGACACTGATAAAGAAATCTACTATCACTGGCCTTGTAAAGGCTCTCAGGTAGGTCCAGCTCAAGACCCATGGAGAGTTTCAGAGAACCAGGATAGAAGTCAAGAGAAAAACACACAGATGAGGAGAGGGCTGACAAACAGACTAGCAGATTCAAATCTCAACAAGAGGCTGCCAAAGCATACGTTAATGAATAAAAGCGTGTTCAACTTAATTCCAATTACATTTGAAGAAATTTAATTCAGATACTATGTTTTCACCTAGCCTGTGTAGGATTTTGTGCCAAACACTGGAAATTGTACAAAAGTGAATATGCAGGCGCTTCCATTCTGGAATCAGGGAATAAATCATAATAAACTCTGTGATCTGGGAGAAAGAGCACTGCATTTTGACTCAGAGAGATGGAGATCTGAATCTTGCCTCTGGCACATTCTACTCTGTGACTTCAGACAAGGCAACCTCTCTTCCCCCACCTTATACATCACAGGATTGCTATCAAATCTAAAAGGTGTACAAAGTTCTGTCTGTTAGCAAATATGCACGGCGCTTCCATGTATGCACGGTGCAGCACGTGTTAGCTTCCTTTTCCTGCAAATACTACACTCTAAGGCAAGAAAAGGCAGAGTGTGTTGGAAATAATGCAGAGTCAGCACTGGCCGGAGTTGGGGGCTCGTGACATAGAGGGAGATCAAGTGGAAAAGGCTTGGGATAATATAAACAGGACCTGAGATGCAAGGCTCAAGGCTGTATAGGGACTAGGGAGAGTCTACAACTTATACTAGGCTCAATGATGACTCAAGAAGTAGGTTTGAGGAGGAGAGGGTAAACCCCAGGAAAGATTCACTGCTTCCTTTTTTCATTCTTTTAAATGTTTATTTATTTTTGAGAGAGAGATTGAGCAGAGGGGAAGAGAGAAAGGGAGACACAGAATCTGAAGCAGGCTCCAGGCTCTGAGCTGTCAGCACAGAGCCTCATGCAGGGCTCGAACCCATGAACCATGAGATCATGACCTGAGCTGAAGTCGGACGCTTAACCAACTGAGCCACCCAGGTGCCCCAAGAGTCCATTGTTAAAGTCCAAGTCAGAATTTATGAGGTTTTTAGTAACTCTGATCTTCTGTCATTTTTCTTTTCCCCTTAGTACTTAGATACAGTAGTACTCCATACTTGTACCATACAAGCATTATTTACATATTTATATGTAAGTTTGAGAGCCACCCGGGTGGCCCAGCCTGTTAAGCATCTGATTCTTGATTTTGGTTCAGGTCATGATCTTGGTGGTTCGTGTGATCAAGCCCCGTGCTGGTCTCTGTGGTAATAGCATAAACCCTGCTTGGAATCCTCTCTCTCCTCTATCTCTGCCCCTCTGTCTCTCACACAAACATACACACAAAATAAATATTTTTTTTTTTAATTAGAAAACAAAGTTTCATGAGGTCAGGGATCTTTGTTTGCCTGGAATATAATAGGAGCATATTAAATATTTCTTGGAGGGGCACTTGGGTGGCTCTATCCATTAAGAACCCAACATCAGCTCAGGTCATGACCTCACAGTTTGTGGGTTTGAGCCCCGCATTGGGCTCTGTGCTGACAGCTCAGAGCTTGGAGCCTGCTTCAGATTCTGTGTCTCCTCTCTCTGTTCCTCACCCTCTTGTACTCTCTCTCTCTCTCTCTCAAAAATAAATAAACATTAAGAAAAGAAATTTTTTAAAAATACTTCCTGGAAAGAAAAGAAAGGGAAAAAGTACAATACAGCCCCATGATTCTTTGCCTCAGAAGCTAGAAGGATGGTTTACAGAGCATTATAGGGGAAAGGCAGGTAAACAAGTTTGGACAGCAAGCTGACCACTGTTTTCCGTTTCCTCTGAATAAAAGATGGCTTAAATACAATTGTGGAAGATTGACATTACAGATTTTCCACATCAAGTGTGGTCAAGTATTTGTGTGTGTAGCTAGATGGAACAGAGAGAAAGGGACTGTGACCAGAGCCCCTTTTGTGGTTCAGAAGCTTGGATGTCTGATACGGAGGGGGCTGTTCGACATGTCTGAAGAAAGAAAAGGATACGGTGGTTGAGCTTCCGGTCCAGCCCATCCTTCCGGTGCTGAGCCCCCGCTGCTCAGCAGCTCTGCAAAGGGATAATACTTCCCATCAGCCCTCAGGTGCCCCACACTGAGAATGCATGTCCAGGACCAAGGCCTTGTTGGCAGGGGTGATGAGCTGGGCTTTGTCTCTGTGTCTTAGGCTCTTCTCTGCACCACCCTGGTTAGCAGCTTGGAAATGTGGAGCACGTTGTAATCCTTAACTCCACTGTTTTGAGATGTCCCTGCAATGGCTATAATAATCATCTTACAAACAACGTAGAACAGGCTCTAATTGCTTCTAATGTTGTATTACGGCTGGGATATGGGGAGAGCAGAGACATGCTGACTGTCACAACCCTGCTCTGATTATATGGTACCTCAGGGAGCATTTTTATGGAAGGAAAGGCAACAAGCCTATTGTTCCTCCTTCTTTTTGGGGAGTTGGCTCAGTGGAGCCCTCCCCACACCCAGGCAGCAAGAGAGAGAGGAACCTGCGCCAGCAGAGGAACCCAAAGCTTCTGGTGCCCTGTGAACAAT
This sequence comes from Crocuta crocuta, assembly GCF_008692635.1. Taxonomy (NCBI): domain Eukaryota; kingdom Metazoa; phylum Chordata; class Mammalia; order Carnivora; family Hyaenidae; genus Crocuta; species Crocuta crocuta. The sequence goes on from NW_027528872.1 coordinate 5,935,328, forward strand.
AAAGAATAATTTGGTGTACAGACAAAGAAGGAGGAATATATTCTTAACTACTGCAGGTGATGGTATTTATGAGCCAGCTCCTTTTACCAACGAAAAAGTCCTCAAGTGTTAATGACTTCCTGAGACAAGGCACCAACCCAAGGCTGTGAGATGTTTTGAATCAATGAGGGAATCAATGAATGGGTAAGTGGATCACTGACTCAGCCAACTCTTATTGAGATCCTAAAAAATATCAGGGTTTCACACAAATTGCTACATCAGTCCCTTTCAATAACTCTCTCAGAAAGGTCCTAAAATCATCTCCTTTCCATAGATGAGGAAGCTGGGGCTCAGGAAAGTTAGGTGGAGCCATTCAAGAATCACAAATAAACCTCCCAAGTGAGAGAATCGGGACTCAGGTATCCAGCCCTGTGTTGCTCCTGTGTACGTTGCCTTCCTTAATACTCTGGTTTGGGGAAATTGGTTCTTATTTGGTTCGGATGATGATCACTGGTAGAAGCACGTGACTGACACTCCGTTTATCCTCATGACTGCCTTCTGTCTTCCCAGATTGTGGCACTGCGGTCTGAACCGCTGTTCCAGAGCCACCTTCCTCCTTCACCGAGCGCCTTACCTCGGAAGCCTGGGCAGAGAGGTTCCTTGCCCCGCCTCCAGGCACCTCTCACTTTTACCTGTCCAGTTCAGCTCACGATTGTGCAGTCACAGGTTCACAGTTGCTAAACACTGTATGATTTTATATATATTTCAATCTTTCAAAGAGCATTCCCAATTATTATTTTATTTCGTATTGACAACATCCCTGTGTGGATCAAAAAGGCAGTTGCCTTATTTCCCATTTTCTGATCAAGTGGCCTGAAGCCTCCCACTGGAGTCTTTCAGCAAGTGTATGAAAGAATCAGGGCTTGCACCCAACGGCTTGACTTCTGAGGCTAACACCCTCCTAAAGACAGTACCTTCAGTCCAGATCCAGCCAGAAGCAAGCCCGACTACAGTTTGTCGAAAGATTGGAGCAAAAGGGTGGGCTATGGCTTTGTTTGGAGAAGTGGAGACAGAGAAGAGTGGGGGATTCCGGCAGAGCAGGGCACAGATGCCAGTCAGATTCCTTACATCCTGACATATTCCTGCCATCGACAACTTACTATCCCCTGAAAACATAAAATAAAAGTCCTAAAGATTTATTGAAAAATCCTACCTCTAGGGGCGCCTGGATGACTCAGTTGGTTAAGCATCGAACTCTTAATTTTGGCTCAGGTCACGATCCCAGCTTCATGGGATCAAGCCCCACACTGGGCTCAGCGCAAAGCATAGCACCTGCTTGAGATTCTCTCTCTCTCTTTCTCTCTGCCCTTCTCTCCCACTTGGGCTCCTTCTGTCTATTAAAAAAAAAAGAAGAAATAAAATGAAATAAGTAAATAAATAAAATGAAAAACAGTTTTTATTTAAAAATTTTTAAATATTTTATTTATTTCTGAGAGAGAGAGGGAGAGAGAGAGACAGCGTGAGCAGGGGAGGGTCAGAGCGAGAGGGAGACACAGAATCTGAAACAGGCTCCAGGCTCTGAGCTAGCCGTCAGCACAGAACCCCACGCGGGGCTCAAACCCACGAATCATGAGATCATGACCTGAGCCGAAGTTGGGCGCTCAACTGACTGAGCCACCCAGGTGCCCCGAAATGAAAAACATTTTTTAAATCCTACCTCTAAAGATAATAATTACACCACCAGAGTCCTGCCCCCTGCTTACCTGTGTTTGAAGTAAGTGTGAGAGGTTAACCTTAGGGGCAGGTAATAGTTTATCTCACAGCTTCCCATCCAGAAGATCTCCATAGGGGCTGACTCCCCACCGGGATTTAGGTCCTCTGGGACCTGGCTACATCCACTTACCTTGAGTTTGCTCTCACCTGCCCAAAAGCCTGGTTCCTCAGTCCTGGCAGATGTACACCGAGGCCCTCCTGCTCCTTTCGCTTTCTAGAAACTGTCTCATAAAGGCAGGGCAGTAATCATTCACTCTGCTATTCACACAACATTAGCCACCTTCCAAGCACTCTGCAGACCTTAACCCCTTCAGGCCCCATTGCCAAACAAGTTGAAGAACCCAGGAAGCATTCATTAAACCAACATTCCATTGAATGAGTCACCCTATATACTCCATGGTTTACAATCTGATACACCAAAGACTGAAATTTGCCTGCCTTTAGGATTTTGACAGGATGGAAGTAACCGTGAGAGCGAGTGAAAAACACCTAGCTCTAGATACACATTTCATTCATTTACTCCATAAATATTTCATGTCTGCCTACTATGTGCCAGGCATATATTTGTCAAGGGTTGGTACAGGGGTTGACTACCTAGTAAGACAGACTGTCACAGTTTCCTTTTATAATTTATTACCCACCTATTTGAGCCTTTCAAATCCTGGTAAGGCCCAGAGAAAGTCTGGAAATCAGATTGATAAGGCAAACGCGACACTGGGAACAAAGACTGTATCTATAACTGACATGCAAAATCTCTGCCTTGCTGCAAAAAAAGAAAGAAAGAAAAAGAAAGAAAGAAAGGAAGGAAGGAAGGAAGGAAGGAAGGAAGGAAGAAAGAAAGAAAGAAAGAAAGAAAGAAAGAAAGAAAGAAAAAGAAAAGGAAAAGGAAAAGAAAAAGAAAACACACACCCACACACACAAAATATAAATAAATAAATATAAATGAGAACAAACAACAAACAAAAAACCCACCTCACCCATATCAGTTGACACTTCCCATAATGCACTGCAAAGTCAATTTGTGAGGACATGCACAAAAGGGCTCTTTTCATTTGCCGTGGTGGATTGCAGCAAACTCTGGTGTTCCGTTCATGTAATTAAGCCAACGTGTCAAAACAATTACCTCATATAGACAGGGACTGGCAACAGACTTTTTTTTTTCTTTTTGTAAAATTTCCTTTGAGCGGACTGATCAAGAAGGTTGCTTGCAGAATACGGGGACCTTGCTTCAATTTGGCTCTTTCTGAAAAAAGTCGCCACCCGACTCCAAGCACGGGGACCTCAGTGTCTGCAGGTCTATCCCCTGACAGTGCTAGAGGTGAGAAGTGGTGTCAGGAATGTGTGTGATGCCACGTGTAAGAGTTACAGGAGAGCAATTTGGCAAACAACCCAGGACTGTGTAGGAAACAATTCTTTTATAAATGAATACATGCTGTTGTGTAGCTGGAACGTAAAGCCATCTTGTGAGAGTACTGAGTTAAAAAAAAAAAAAAAAAAAAAAAGCTCCCAAGGCAGGTGGAGGCATTTTGACACCAGAGTTCGAGGGCTACAACAATCTATTACCATAGGAATCATCCTCCATACTAGGTGTTTATTTGTTATAAATCACTCCTCTCCTTTCCCTTCTCCCGCAGTTAATATATTTTCTTTCAGTGAATATTATTTGCTGTGCATTACCAGCAATGTTCAGCTGTTAACATTTGTGTCTGTAGTTAGCATTTTTATTCAGCTAATATTTTCATTCAGTAACACTCACCAAGCGTCAACTTTATTCGCATCATATTTGCCAGGAATGTTTTCTTCCATTAGCGTTTGTTTCTCCCTTTAAGAGTTTTATTTGGTAGGTATTTTTATCCTGTAAGGACTGTCAGCTTCAGCTAGCAGTACAAGAAATTCTGATCATTTACTGCGGAAAGCTCTGAGTTCATGGGTGCTTCCTTAGACAAAACATCTATCTGGGTCTCCGTCTTTTTGCATCTTGAAAATGGGGATAAGAAAAGTATTGTAAACGTAGGTGAGCCAAATGCAGGACATAGCTTCAGTGGCCGAATTAAAATGTAACTCCAGGCTATTTCAATAAAGGAAAGAAAAAACGAGGAGTCCCAGAGAAATAAATGCCATTTGATTTGTTTTATAAGGACAAAGAATATTATTACAAAGGTACTCTACAAAGAATTGGCTGCCTCCAGAAATGGCGAGTTTCATTTCACCAAGGCATTAGAGAGGTTGTCAAACTTCTGCCAGGCCCCTCCCCAGAGTGGTAGATGCAGTAAGTCTGGGCTGGGGTCTGAAAATCTCGTGTCTAACAAATTTTCAGGTGACACTTCTACTGTTGGTCCAAGGGCCGTACCCTAGAAGCACTGACTTGAAATATGGGGTAATGGTCTTGCAGAGATGCAGCCCTATAGAAGGAGAGTTCCTTCCCTCTTTGTCTTCTTCCCATGGTATTTATTTTCTTCTGGGTTCTTCTGGGTTCTTGTCTTCAGGGGTGTTTTGTCCTTTCAGTGCCTCTGCTCTCTAAAGCTAGAACCCCCAAACAGCTGACATAGAGGTCCATGCCAGGGACCTGGGTCTGCATGGCCCATAATATCTGAAGTGTGGGCAGGATGCAGGGGAAATGTTTGCAGCACCAAGTATGTAAAAGGAAGGAATTCCAGTTTCTTTTATACTTGTTGGGGCACCTGTGTGGTTCAGTTGGTTAAGCATCAGACTCTTGATTTCAACTCAGGTCACGATCTTTCAGTTTGTGAGTTCCAGCCTGGTGCTGGGCTCTGCACCGAGAGTGCAGAACCTGCTTGGGATTCGCTGTCTTCCTCTCTCTCTCTCTCTCTTTCTCTCTCTCTCTGTCCCTTCCCCACCTCCCCCTCCCCTCAACAATAAATAAATAAACATTGGGGCACCTGGGTGGCTTAGTCGGTTGAGCGTACGACTTTCGCTTAGGTCATGATCTCACAGTTCGTGAGTTCGAGCCCCGCGTTGGGCTCTGTGCTGACTGCCAGCTCAGAGCCTGGAGCCTGTTTCAGTCTGTGACCCCCCCTCTCTCTCTGACCCTCCCCTGCTCACGCTGTCTCTCTCTCTCTCTCTCCTAGAAATAAATAAAACATTTACAAAAATTAAAAATAAATAATAAATAAATAAATAAACAAACATTAAAAATAATAAATAAATAAATACTTGCAGCCATGTAAATTCTACAACCAAGTAAATATGCCTGGTCCTTATCTTTAATGCCTAATGCCTTTCTCCATGTTATTACACTAAAAATAATAGTAGTGATAAAGCTCAATGCATCTCTGGTCCCATCCCTAATGCCATCTTATTGCCGCCCAGCATTCCTCAAGCCCTTCTTTAAAATCCCTTATCGTTGGAGATGTTCCAGCTACCACTGGATGTCTTATTGTGAGCTTTATGTCTCAGATTACATGAGAGATGTTTTCTACAGCCTTTCCAATTTTAGGTTATCTGCCTCCAAACCAGGACAAAAACTCAGAATGTCCTAGAGGTGACTACTGGGCTTGGAACGGTCAAAATTATTTCAAAATGTTTTATGATGTGGCAGCCTTCACATTCAGCCCCACTCTGTGGTTTGCGCTTTCCCCACCCACTCACTGGAGACCGGACCTGGGGCCACTCGGTGAGAAGTGATCCCCAAAGCCAAGCTGGGATACTGCCAAGATCAATCCACTGGTACCAGATGGGAGTAGAGAAAAGTGCGGCTGCCCTGCAGACATGAGGGCTGAGAGGGGGTGCATGCTGAACAAGGACTAAAAAAAGAGGAGAAGCAGAGCTGGGGGCCAGCTGCCCTTCTAAAGGGTGCATTCTGGCATGATGGCAAGTATAATTACGGAGCTGACCTGGGGCTTGAGATGACATTAGAAAGCTGTCAGCCTCTAATTAGATTCTGGCAGAATCTGCTTGGATTTGGCTTGCCAAGAGAAGCCTCCCATGAGGGTCCCCCCACCTCCAATTCGATCCCCTATCAAGTGAAGGCAATGTACACCCATTACAATTCTGTAGAGCTCCAACAGAATGGTCACCCCTCCCCAAAAGTAGAACCCCAGGGTGCTGATATCCTCTTTCCTCCTGAGCACCTGCTGCCCACAAGAGGGTTGTGATGACCATCCAGGGAAAGCAGCGAGACTTATCTTCATGCCAGCCCGTGCCCATCCTCCTGAGATGTTTGCCAGGGTGTAATAAAACTGCTGTGATCCTTCAGGCACAGCATCCCTTGGGTTTTTCCTTTGTGTTCTATTTTGCATTTCTCAGTTGGTTGACATCACTCAGCTGTCAAAATCGTTTCCTTGAGACTGTTAGGGAATCTGGATACGAAGCTTCCAGGTTTGTACATTCTGTTCATCAGAGAAGAGCATATCTATGGGAGGAAGCAGGAAAAGTGTGGGTTCCAGCCAGAACTTAGCAGGGAAGGAAGGTGGCAAAGTGGTTCTGAGGACAGCAACGTAAGCCTAGGAAGATTCCCTTCTAGTCAGGCTGATACAGATCTTCAGATTTCATAGACTTTATTGGAGGAAAGTGGGGAGCAAAAATGTGTGCCCGAGAGGAGATGATTCTCCCATTTGTGATAAAGGCAGTCATTTTGGGTCATTAGGTGCATACATTCCTCAGTCTAGTTCTTGCACATCTGGTAGATTTAAGGCATTTATTCTGATGTGCTGGGAAAAGCATGCTTTGTGCACAAATGCCATCATTACTTAATTCTCCGGGCTGATTTTGACTCTACCGCTTCCTAGTTGTGTGATTTTGAGCACGTTATACAATCTCATTGTATCTTGCTTTTCTCATCTGTAAAAGGGAGAAAATAATATCTAACCCCAAGAAAGCCACAATTATAAAATCACTATATGTCTGCCAGTAACTTGAGGGAAACTGTTGAATTCCTCCTGCCCATCCTCTCCCTTTTCATTCATAGGAAAAGAATTCACCCCCAATGCATATACATCCCAAACCCCTGCCTTGCTGTCCTATGAAAATGCATAATGTATGTCTATATCTATTATGAATGCATTTGGCTACAGAGACTCTGATTGAGTTCTTAGCAAATAGGGCTTTAAAGCTATCACAAAATAATCTGGATGAGGGTTTTGCTCACATTGGTTCAGTAGCCCTGGGGTCAGGGCTGCTGTCTCTGATTGCCTTGATCTTGTCCATGGCCATGTCACCCTGAACATACCCTATGTCGAGTCTGTCCTTCATGAAGCAAGACTCCTGCATGTTCAAATGCAGCAGATGCCTTCAACCATTACAGAACCACAGCTGGAAGCCGTGCCCATTCTTTAAGCAAGAGAACTTAGAGTCTTCCCAGAAATCCCAAAAAACTTTGACTTGAATCTTTCAGGTCAGAACTATAGTAAAAGACTATGGCAGCTGCAAATGAGTCAGGGGAAAAATTGTATTTAATTGTCCCTGTCTCTATACTGGGGGACACAAAGTTGGGGGGGGAGGAGATTAGGGATACAGCGTCAATCAGTGAACAGGCCTGCCACAATGCCCAACAGCAATGACAGTCACACTTCTTTCTGGTATTTCCATTTAGTATAGCTAAATACAAAGACACACGTACAGGAGACTGGAAAGCTTCCGGGGATCTGGCTGTAGTGAATATGATTACTGGTCATGGAAGGAGCAGCTACAGCCAAGAATAAAGATTAATAATATTATGCAAGAAGAGACATCTGCTTTGGAGCTCCCTCCCCTGGGAGAGTGACTTCAACAATAACAGCCAACGTTTATTGCCTTTTGACTACATGCAGGTCACTGTGCTTAGTGCTATAAGTTTGTTGTTTTACTGAATTCCTCAAAACTAGGAGATGAGTATAGGTACCCACCAAAAGGAATTTAAAATGGAGCTTTGCTGAGTAGGAGACTGAGTGACAACCCAGAGCACGTATTCAAAAGATCTGCAGAAATGTTCATCAGAGGATCCAGAGTTTCTGTTATGCAAGATGAATGGGCCCTGGGGATCTAACACACAGCATGGTGTCTACATTGAACAACACTGGATTGGATACTGGCAATATCCTAAGAAGATAAATCTTGAGTGCTCTCACAGAAGAGGAAGGAAGAAGGAAGGAAGGAAGGAAGGAAGGAGGAAGGAGGGAGGGAGGAAGGAAGGAAGGATGGAAGGAAGGAAAGAAGGAAGGAAGGAAGGAGGAAGGAAGGAGGGAGGGAGGGAGGAAGGAAGGAAGGAAGGAAGGAAGGAGGGAGGGAGGGGGAAGGGAGGGAGAGAAGAAAGAAAGGAGGGAGGGAAGGACAGGCAGTAAGTATGGGAGGTAATGGATATGTTAATTAACTTGATTGTGGTAATCGTTTCACAGTGAATACATATATCAAAACATGAATTTGTGCATCATAAATATATAAAATTCATATGTGCCAATTATACCTTGAAAAGGCTAAACTAAAATAATATTTTAAATAAACACTGTTTTTTTTTTTAACTTTTATGTCTTTATTTTATTTTGAGAGACAGAGACAGATAGCGAGCATGGGAAAGGCAGAGAGAGAGGGAAGCAGGATCTGAAGCAGGCTCCAGGCTCTGAGCTGTGAGCACAGAGCCCAATGTGGGGCTCGAACCCACGAACCGTGAGATCATGACCTGAGCCGAAGTCGGACGCTTAACCAACTGAGCCACCCAGGTGCCCCAAATAAACACTGTTTTATACATAAACAAAGAAGGCAGGGTATATTGGCATAAATAAACCTTCTAAATAATTAAGTGTTGGGGAAAAGGGCCCATAAGAGTATGGAATTTGAAGTTAGACAGACCTGGGTTATCATTTCAGTTCTGTCATGCAGTTCTAGTGACAAGCCACTAATTACTTATCCCCTCTGAACTTCTGTATCCTCATCAATAGAATGGGAATAATAATAATGCCTATGCCATAAGGTTTCTGTAACAAAATAAAGTAATGATAGCAAACATTTATATAACACATTTTATATGCTATGTTATAAGTACTGCACACACATGCACACTCTTCACACGTGTACATACATCTTTTCTGTGGGGTATTCTTTTTTTTTAATGTTTATTTATTTATTTTGAGAGAGAGAGAGAGATCAGAGGAGGGGCTGAGAGAAAGGGAGAGAGAGAGTCCTGAGTAGGCTCCATGCCATCAGCGCAGAGCCCCATGTAGGGCTCAGTCCCATGAACCATGAGATCATGACCTGAACCGAAGATGGATGCTCATGCTCTGAGCCACCTAGGTACCCCCCTGTGGAGTATTCTTATCCCTATTTTACAAAGAAGAAAACTGGCATATAGACTATAATGCCAGAGGATCCAGGACTCATATTTCATGCTCTGCAACCACTATACCAATGCTGATGCTATAATGCTGAATCTCTACAAAGGCTGCTTGTTAAACATCAACCCACGCAGCACTCAACTCGTGCTGTTATTATATTTTCTCTTAATTTCATCCATCTTCTTATTTTCTTCAAGAGATCTTTGGAATAATACCTTGAGACCAGTGATTCTCATTCAGAGAGTATTTTTCACCCTGCCCAAGAAGCGAAGACTTTGGGGACACAAGCTAGCAGCATCTAGTGAGTGGAGATCAGAGATGCCACTAAACAGCCTGCAATGCACAGGTCAGTTCCCCACAGCAAAGCCTCATCAGACCCAAAATGTCGACAGTGCTGAGGTTGAAAAACTCCGCTATAAACTAAGAACTCCTGCTTGATGGTTATCAAGAGGACGGCCTTAGAAAGTAACCAATTCAAGACCAGATAGAACAGTCTGAAAGAAACAGAATACAGATACACCAGACAGAAGCTATTCCCGTAGTCTGAGCTGAGGGTGGAATCTATGAGAGGAATTGGAAATTGATCAATCCCTTCTGTGAAACTTACCCTTTATGGTACAAGTTTATGCCTAAATTAAGTGTATGGTAAAATGTATATTGTCCTTGGGCCCTAAGGATGACTCATACAATCTCACAAAATGTTTTTGTGTGTGTTCACTAAGCTGTGGGTAGTTCTAAAGGTAATACCCCCAAATGCGTTCACTTTACCTGACCCTGAGAATAAAGATTTTGGTGCCCAAACAAGACAAACCACGTAAACAGCATTGCTCATAGAACCTCCTTTAGCAAGGTGCTTTCAGTCTGGGTTTTCCACATACTGCATAGGACTTTGAGACCTTCCAAGCAAATAGGTAGAGGTGTTGCTAAAAACTGTTTGGGAGGGGCAACACTTGGATCCCTCTTTCCCTGACTTTGCCTTGACTTCTAGTATCTGATTCGATCTTAATGATAACAACCACGACCATAACAACTGTCAACATTGATGGGATGCTTCGTACATACTGGACATTGTGATAAAGCCTTTACATGAAACAGCTCATTTAATCTTTACAACAAATCTATGAGGTAAGTACCACTATCGTGCTGAGTCTACATGTGGGAAAATTGAAGCAGAGACATTACAAACTTGCCAAGATCACATTTGTAATGAGAGTTGGAGCCTTGATATGAATTTGTGTAATCAAATTCCAGAATCCCTGTTGTTAGACACGGCCCTACCTTGCCTCCCTCTGGGTCTCTATACTGACTACTTCCTTGGACTGAACAGTGCTGGGCGTGGACTGAAAATTCATGGAGATACTTGCCCCTTTCTACACCAATAACAAAAGCCCTTAAGGACCGGATCCAAATCAGCCATGAGACCCATTAACTGTATTCTGTTGAGCATGAACATGGGACTAAACATGAACCCTCTTCACCTCACTTCCCTCTGTAATGAACCACTGGGTCTGTCTCACCTTCGTTGAACTTTTGACATTTTTAACCTGTTCTACCTTTTGTGGGACTGAATCGTACAAGTTCACCTCCCACTACACACTAAATATTTTTGACTCCTAAATTGCCTCTTCATTGCTTCTGAGGGGGCCCCTTGTTCTACAGCAAAGCCTTGCCAACAGTTCCCAAAGTTCCCATAAACCTATTTCTGTACCCTTCATGTATAACCAGTTTCCTCTCATTGTCAATCTTTCTACCTCCTCGATCACTGAAGTGGCCCTTCTCTGATTGTATTCCATTCTGTTTCAGAAAATGCCTGAAGACCCAGAGGAAATGTGGAGCACTCAGTCACTGAGCATCCTAGACGTCAACTGCCCCTACTTAATCAAATCTGCCTCTCTTCAGGATGATTTTTCCAACACCTGGAATGGGGATTCATGGAGACAGAGGCACTCAGAAGAACTGTATGTGCCGCTATATATGTTTCTATAATAATTAAATAGAATAAGGAGATGGAAGATCGTCTGCACTTTACTATTAGCCCTATATACCTGATATAATTTAACAGCCACAACTCCAGAGAATGGGTAATGTTAAGTTCCCTTAATAAATTAAGGGGAAAAAAAGGAGATTCAGAAAGATGAGGTGACTGACCCAAGGATACCCAGTTAAGATTGGCTCAGGATTTAAGCTGGGCCCATGGTTTTCCTGCTAAACGACATTGGCTCATTCATGACCATTGAGGACTGTAATGGTTAATCTTATAGGTCTGGATCAAGGGATGCCCACGTGGCTGGTTAAGCTTTATTTCTGGGTATAATTATGAAGCTATTCCTGGAAGAAATCAGCATTGAAATTGAGGGACTAAGTAAAGCAGATGGCCCTCCCATTGTGTGTGGGCATCATACATTCCACTGAGGGACTAATACAAGAAAAAGATTGAGGAGGACTGAATTCACTGATCCAGTGATTCAGGACTGATCCAGACTGTTGAGCTGGATCATTGATCTTCTCCTGCCCCTAACACTCCTTGTTCTCAGATCTTCAGCCTTGCACTGAAATCTATGCCTCCAGCTCGCCATCTCCGAGGCCTTTAGGCTACACCACTGGCTTTTCTGGATCTCTAGCTTGTAGACGGCAGGCAGAAGGAATTCTTAGCCTCCATAATTTTGTGAGCCAATACCTTATAATAAACCTTTTTCTAGATATATATCTATAGGTAGGTAGATAGATATCTAGAAGTCTCTTTCTAGATAGGTTATAGATATACATATAGATATCACTATGGATATGGACATAGATATGATACAGACCTTCTATTGGTTCTGTTTCTCTGGAGAACCCTAATGTAAGGACCATAAATAGGACAAATATACTTCTATTTCTATTCTGTGTTAAAGGATTAGAACATCAAAGATGATTGGAAGGGATTGTATCCCATTTGCACAATCAAGAGCTTGGGTTATCCTCCAAGCTCCATCCTCTTCCACCCATTCATCTATGCCGCTCATGTACTTGGCCTTCAGAGCAGAATGTTACTTGACTGAGACCTCTTAAGATACCATAGTCAAGCTTTCCTTGATTAAGTAAAATTGCAAAGAAGAGGCAGTGGACAGATACCTAGAGGAAATGAAGAAGATCCTGAGAGGTGATGAAGTTCAGAGAATTACCTGTTAATGGCTAAGTGTTTGTAAACAATGATCATATCTTCATCATGTCCCCATTTAGGACGTGGGCATTGGTACCATAACTACTCTCAGTAGAAGACTCTTCCCTTTTTTGTTGCATTTGTTAAATAGCAATTATAACCAATTATGTATTGGACACTATTCTTACAGCTTTACCTATATTAACTCATCTACCCCTGAAGCAAGCATAGAGCATAGGTGCTATTATTATTACTATTTCACAAACGAGGAAAATGGACTACAGAGAGGTTAAGTAGCTTTCCTGAGACCACTCAACTGCAGAGCTGGAATTTGAAATGGGCAATTTGGCTTCCAGAGTCTGTGCTTTCAACTATGACAAAACAGTGCCTAAAACCCCCAAGTTAATGTAGAATGGAGGTATTGCCTGCCTCACAAGTCCCATGACTAGGACAGGGAAACACTGAGATTCAGGGAAACACATGGGTGTCTGTGGTCAGCTCTAGATTCTGGTAACTAGGATTCTACCTTGATCTTCAAACCTAAACCCTCCCGCACCTCCTTATCCCACATCTGTGTCTAGCAATAAAGGTTATTGCCTTTTTGCTTTTTTTGGCACCATACCTGGTTTTGTGTTATCACAGCCTCACTAATTCTGTTGTTCCTGTGGGTCTTGATTTATTTCAATATCTTTTTCTAGGGACTGATTTCTCCCCATACACCAGAGGCTGGGGCTGGAGAGATAGAGTGGTGGCTGATAACAGATTTTTGCTCACCCTGATTTCTGAATACCACCCATTCCAGGATTTCCTTATTGTTGCTTTCAGGCACCCTCTTAACCAGTCTTTAGCCTGGCAACTTAGATCTTTGCTGAGCTTGTCACCTGTGACCTGAGCTGGAAGAAAGCTCTGCTCCAGCCTTATATTAGGACACCGTGCTCTGTGTGCTGAACCGACCTTCTGCCCCCAGCAGCTGTCTCACCAGGTGAGCAGATCTCACCAGGTGAGCTTTTGGTCTCCAAACATCTGCTAACTATTCCTTTAACTAGACCAGTCTCCATCGTGTCCTGAGATTAGGTAGAATAAAAGAATTCAACACCCAAAGTAGCGAGAGGGATAAGGACACTTTTCAGAGGTTTCAAAGGATTGGTTTCTGTTAGTGGTGTTTTCCCCATGTGTTAAAGTCCTCTTTCAGAGTATACTTTTATTTTTATGCCTGTAGCTTTCATTTGCATTAGGAACATGTTTGCCTTTAGAAATAACTTTGTTTTTGGAGGCTGAAAGGCCCAGGTGTGGGCACAGAAGACATAACATGGAGATCACACTGTTAAACTGACCCTAAGCTCAAGGGGGAATTAATTAATTATGATCATGACAACTATCTAATGCAACTGTTATTGTCGTTACTGCATCCTGAAGAAAGGCAAAGTGTTTGAGCCATCTCATACTATCCTTCACCACCATTGAAAGCTCATTTTTTATTAGTTGACATTAGCCTCCCTACAATTTCTATTCATTGGTCCTAGGTCTGCTGACTAGAATAACACGAAACAGATAACACTGCTAAGTCTCCATGACATGTCCTCGAGTACTTGGATATAAACCTCTGATACATTGAACATATCTTTCTTTTTTTTTTTTCTTTTCAAATAAGTATTTCTTTTTTTCTTGCCACATTCCAGTCATTAATATCACCCAATTAAAACCTTGGAGTTGAATATGAAATGGTAGCCTTTGTCTTGTGAGGAGGACATCCCCATTGATTTTGTTTTTTCTCATGCTTGTGAACTGATATAATGAGTCCAGCAGAGTGTAGGTAGAGACCCATGGATGAGGATATAGGGGAATGCCGTGTGGCTGTTACCTAGTTGAAAAGCTTGGACCACAGTTTTCCACACAATGTTAAAATAGGTATGGATCTGATGGACAGCAGTATTAAATGTCCAGTATCAAGAATAGCACTTAATGAACAAATTCCAAGTAGCAAATGAACTTGTCAGTTGGTGGGGCTTTGGGAAACAATGAGAGAGCTGCACATAAATAAGTTTCTTGATTTCCATCATCTGACAAATGTTGGAAAAAGACACCAGCAAGAACCTTGGGTTGATAATAATAATGATGAAAATAATAATAAAATGAATAGAAACTAACAAGTAGTGGGACATTATGATCAGTGAAGCACTGAACTAAGTTGTTATAGATGCTAACTTCTTAAGACTTACAGCAGTCCAATAATCCACATTTTATAAATAAGGATATCAACCCAAAGAGTAGTAAATGGCAAGAGTGGGATTCCATGCCAGTTTGACCCCAAATTCCTTAATCTTAGTGTTTGCACTATACTGGTTTATCCACTTTCTAGGATTCAGAACATGCCTCTGATTATATATAGTTAACAAAAAGAAAAGAAATAATAAATACATAAAAAGGAGGGGTAAGGTATTAGGTGATGCAACCAAGGATATTTTGAAGAAGTAAACCAAGGAAGAAACTCTGTTCAACATAGCAGGTTAGCACAGGTTGAGCTGAGATCTCTCCAGATGCCTCAAGCTCACCACGGGGCCCTTCAGATCTGTCTCACTGACATCACAGAAAGCCTAGAACAGAGACACATAGAAGCCTGGCAATGGAGGTGCCCACCAGGCTCAGTGTGCTTTTGGTTTCAAGACTGAGATGTTTTAGGCATACTGCTTGTACTTCCCCCCCTTTCAGAATTGAGTCAGAAGACCAAACAGTCTGGGTCTGCAGCCAAAGCATGCCAACAAGTAGAGTTGCAAAGGGCTGGCAAAGAGCAAACCTGGGGGAACAAGACGGGGCTGACCTGGACTGGAATATAGACATCTAGGGCCAGAGCCTCTTGATCCTCCGCCCTCTCATTTTCTCTCAAAATAACAGAGTAGAACCTGCATCGTGATGGTTCGCTCTGTGTCATTGTTATTCTCAAGAGCATCTGGCTTTGCAGTTTTATTTGGACATTTTTCACTTTCTTCTACAAATTTCATTTTCAAGCACTTTGGTCAGGTCAGCCACTCTTCTCCCACGTTCCCTGTGAGATGAACACCATCTCCTGCCAGGAACTCTTTGTTCTGGAAAGCTGTGGTCCAGGAAAACAAATCCTGCATTGACACCGTCTCTACAGCCAGCTGTTTCCTACTCACATCTTACTTTCCCTGCCAAACTTAGAACTTCGAATTGGAAGAGGAGCTGTAAAAGCAACAATTGCTATTCTCACTATTTTCTTTTTTTTTTAATCTGATATCTAGAACGTCAGAATCATTAAGGACACCTATCCGTTTTGCTCTGATTACATATATCATTGGGTCTCATGTCAGCCAGCAGGAAATAAGTTTATGTGTTTGGGGAAACCTACTTCTGTATCCCCTTGGATATCTTCCTGAAGGATCATAAGGAACATCCTGTGTCAGCTTACTCTCATTAGTCTATCTCTCCTGCAGAATAAAGCATTGATGATTATAATTCTTCTTTTCCTTTTAGAAGATAATGAGGAACACCGACTTGCATTAGTATTTGTGTATAATGTAAAATATCCTATCATTGCTTCCCAGTTGCTTCCCAATGACTCAACATTGTCATACTTGGAAAGATCTACATATTTACTGTACTATTCCGTGAGATAGCACTTCCTGCTCAGGTATGAGATACTAAAGCAGAATCGAATTTGGATGGACAGAGAAGATGGGAGAAGAAAGTGTAGGCTGAAGAAAATATACAGAGCTCTAATATATAAGACATGATATAATAATAAAATACATATGTATATATTAAGAGAACAAACCTGGTATGCTTGGGAGACAATAAAAAAAATCTAGCCTTCCTGGAAAACTCTGTGTGTAACAATAGCATGAAATGAAAGATTGGTGATAAAGCATACCCCCGGATGATTTTTCAAGCTGGCTTGCCAGGTTGACATGTCTGGACTTTGCAAATAACTGAAGAACGAGTATTTGATAGCTTATAAGTAGGAGACTTGCTTGATGGAAGCACTGTTTCTGAAAGATTTCTCTCAAGGGTTCTATAGACTTTCAGTTACAAAGCTAGGGAAGAAATGCAGAGGACTAAAAAGAACCAGGAAGCCCCTTCAGTGAGATTTTACATCTAGAATGGGATACTTGGTGGGTATCAAGTGAAAGGTATAAGCGGACATGGTGGGTATTGAATGAAAGCTGTAAGCGGACCAGAGTGCAGATTGGTGTTTATTACTTCATAGTATCTAACATGAACAGAGACAAAGTGGGTAAGGGGGTGCTGCATTTGTTTTACTCTGGAGGTTGCCCTCCATTTTCTCAATGGGAGAATGTGGACATGCTGAAAATATCCTTTGTAAACTCTGAGATGGTAAGTATACGGCAAAGTTCTTGAGGCTCCATGTGCAGCTCAGTGCTACAGGCAAACGAGCTCTTTTCAAATGCCTTTTGACAATGAAGAGACGTGTGATTATTCCTGGACTTAGTCTCCGATCTTCGTTCCGCTTACCCCCACTGGTAACGTGACCACACAAGGCTCCAGGTGCTTTTTGCTTCCGCAGAAATGAAAGCATGCTGCACACGCATTTGTGCATTGGCCCACTGTACAATGGATGTTTGCTCTCCGCCGTCATGTCTGATGGGAACTAACTTGCATTTTACTGGGGAGTTTAATTCTCAAGAGATGATTCCCAGAACTGTCTTCTCGTTCTGGTTTATTAGTTCGCAGCACATCGGAGCTGAACAAATGGACCAACAGCTTCCAGGGCTTAGTAGGATTTACAAGCAATTACTGGAGTTCTGAAGGCAGCTTTTGACCCAAGAATACCCAGTCGCAGAGGGAACTCCGGAGCCTTGCTCTTCTCCACCATTGCCGGAGGAAGGGGGAAGGGCAGTGCATCCCACAAATTACCCTTTTATCTCAGGCTTCTCAAGCCTGCACAACCATGGCCTGGAGGTTGAAAGTTTGTTGTGTAATTTTTCCACACTTCAAGTTCTATCTGAAGGTTCCTAGGAATCCCAGAAATAAAAGTGTTTGAAAGTCAGTTCCTTTCCTACAATCCAAATTCAGGTTTTGCTGTGTTATCTTTTTTGTTTGTTTGTTGTTTGTTTTAAGTGGGAAGCTGCATCTTCAGCCAGGGAGATGGTGATATTGATAGTTAAAAGCACAAGCCCTGCAGTTGGACAGACTTAAAGCCGAATATTTTTTCAGTCTGTTTTCTAATTAGGAGACACTAGGGCAATAAAAGTGTTCCGTAGCCTTAATTTTCCCATCTGTAAAATGGGAAGTGACTTATTCTGAACCTTTGCAAGGATTAAGTGAGGGAATGTATGTAAATCAGTCAGCATTTTTGAACATAAAATTTGGGAGATTTACCCACACAGGCAATGCCAGACACCTATCAGACTCCTTATTTTAGAGGCTGCCCTTGTAAAACTTTTACATATAGGAAATTACAGAATTTGAGTTCTGTGAGCCAAAGCAAAAGATATGAAAATAGAAAAACAAAGGAAAAACTTGAGTGTTTCAATTCACCCATCTATCAAGTTACTTCTTTCCTCCTTTTTTTATATTTTAAAAAAATGTTTGTTGGGGCACCTGGGTGGCTCAGTCACTTAAGGGTCCGACTTCGGCTCAGGTCATGATCTCACGGTTCGTGGGTTCGAGCTCCACATCAGGCTCTGTGCTGATAGCTCAGAGCTTGGAGCCTGCTTCGGATTCTGTGTCTCCCTCTCTCTCTGACCCTCCCCTGCTCACACTGACTCTCTCTCTCTCTCAGAAATAAATAAAACATTTAAAAAAATAAAAAAATGTTTATTTTTGAGAGAAAGAAAGAGAGAGACAGAGCATGAGAAGGGAGTGGGTGGCAGAGAGAGAGGGAGACACAGAATTCAAAGCAGGCTCCTTGCTCTGAGCTGTCAGCACAGAGCCTGACACGAGACTCAAACTCTCAAACTCGTGAGCCATGAGATCATGACCTGAGCCAAAGTTGAACGCTTAACTGACTAAGCCACCCAGGCGCCCCTCAAGTTATTCCTTTCAAGGGGTCAGATGTATGAGGGAGCAAAGAAAGACTAGAAGTATCCTTAATTGCGGTATCTCTCATTCCCTGTAAGGAAGGGAACATCAGGAGTAAGGAAGAAGTCCCCTTCCCAAACAATAATGTACAGAAGTTGTTCGATGATTTTTGCTTAAGTCAAACATAGTTTTCTACATCAATGTGTTCTTTGTAAACATTATTTCTAATGGAAACATTCCAATATGTAACTGATTTATGTAGCCATTGCCCTATTATTGGACATTTCATTTTTTCCACTGTTTTGCTATGATAAATAACACTTTGCTTAACTAACTTACATATAAATCTTTGTCTGAATTTCTGATCATCACCTCAGGATAAATTTATATGAGTAAAATTACTAGATCAAAAATGATTTTAGGATTCTCATTACATTTTGGCAAAAAAAAAAATACAAGTTATATTCATAATAACAGTAAATGAAATTCCTAGTCTCAAGAGCTCCTGGCCAGAGCTAAATATTATTTTTTTTAAAAGACACTATTATTTTATTTGAAATAAGCAGGTATCTTATTTCCACTTAAATCTGTACTTAATTCAGTAATTTTTTTCTTATGTTGATTAGCCATGAGCAATTTATCTTTTATGAATATCTGTTCATGCCCTTTGCCCAAATTTTTAAGTGCTGGAGTTTTAGTTTGTTTCTTAACACCTTCCAAGAGTTTTGAATGCACCTACTAGAATTTTGACAAGTGGAGAAATGAGGATGAGGCAGTGATATCAAGTTTGTTATAATTGCAAATTCTAGGTGATGGAAATTTTATGAGCAGAAATATACTTACAGGAGATCTCAAGTAATGTATGACTGTAGCAGACAGTTTATTTGGATAAGCATCCATATGAAAGTGTACCAAGAATTAAGATTTTTAAAACTTCAACTATAGTGTGGACCTTTTTAAATGCCAGAATAAAAAAGTGGGGCTTCATTCATTGATCGATGGGAAAACACAAATGCTTCTCCTATGACCTGAGTCAGTGTTTTTTAACTCTGGCAGCATATTAAAACTAAAGTTGCCAATGCTTGAGCCCCACTCTGGATCAATTAAATCAGAGTCTCCTGACTTGTGTTGGTAAACAAAGTCTGGGGACAAATTCGTTGAGATATATTGTAGGTAAAATAAACTTATCTGATGGCAGTAGTAAGGAGGAAAAAGGAAGAGAAGGCAATGAAGAGGGAAGAGAGGACAGGGTAGTGGAGAGGAGGGAAAGAAAAAATAGAGCTAAATATTATTTTTTTTAAAAGACACTATAATTTTATTTGAAATAAGCAGGTATCTTATTTCCACTTAAATCTGTACTTGATTCAGTAATTTTTTACAAGTGGAATGTGCCAGAACAGAAAAGAACAGAACAGAGCAGAACAAAGGGAGGCTGAAAGAAGGAGAAATTGTTAGATTATCACAGAGGCTTTGGAAGCGATGAATAAGGGACTGGTATAGAGTAGGATGACGGCAGAGGGATGGAATGGAGGAAACAGGTGCCAGAAATAATGCATGTGACACACTGATTTAGTCAGAAGCCAAGAGAAATGAAAGTGTGAGTAAAGTTTGATGTTTGAAGGAGACAAAATGTGAAATTGAGTGATCGCAAGAGCTTCCATGGAACATTAACAAGACAGTCATGTAACGATTTCCAGGCAACAGTGAAAATCAAAATAAGGATGGAGGCAAAGGAGGAGGGAAAAAATTCTAAGGCAACAAATTGATATAATACTGCTCAACGTCTAGTACACAGAAAATGCTTACTATATGTTTTTCAAAGAATAAAGAAAGAAAAGGGGAGCTGAGGATAGAATATTTTCTAGAGCCTCCTTTCAAGCAGAAAAAGGAAGGCTCAGAACTGGAGATAAAAATGGACTGATCAGAGGACACAAATATATAATTGTAAGTTTCAAAGAGACTGTAGGGGATAGAGTATTGATATGATGGAAGTTAAAGAGAGACAATTAAAAGTTACATTTCGCTGGGACAGCAGCTCTACCAGGAAAGTAGGCTAAACCATTTTTAAATGGTTGCAGAAAAAAGTGAGAAAACTGAGGTAGGGGGGAAGGAGTGAGTGTCAACCATTCCTGATAAAGAATGGAAGGACTTAGCATAGAAAGAGAACTTGTATTTGTTGTTGTTTTCTTTTGTCTGGGGCTCATTATTATTATATTTTAAAGGATAGGGAGATATAACAACATTTGTGTCACAGGGGTAGGGATTCCTAGACAGGGACAGGGAAAATGAACAGAAGGAGGAGGGTTGAATGGCTATAACAAAGCCCAAGAGAAGGCAGGAGGGAGTAAAATAATGAGAAGTAGAAGTAGGGTCATCAGAAAGGAGGAGGGCCAAGGCATCCTGTGATAGAGAAGTAAAGGCAGGGAATGGTTAGAAGCACAGGGAATCAAAGTTAGAAGAAGAGATGTGGGAGGATCAGGAATGCCTGAGGTTAAACTTTTCACTAAAACTGTAGGATGGGTTATTGGCCGAGAACGCTGGTGTAGGAGCAAGTTTGAAATTTGTATAGAGCCTCAAAAGAAACTCATGAAGAAGACGAACTCTTTCCAGGCAGCAGGGAAGATAAAATGAAGGCTGATAGTATGAGAGTTATAGGGCGTCCTCACAGCAGGATTTTAGAACACCTATGTTTAACACACTGAATTTGAGATGAGAAAGACTAAATATAAAGGCTACCCTGGTCCATTAGTTATCTTATTGCCGTGTAACAAATGATCCCAGAGCTTAGTATCTTCAAATGTCATGCTCTATTGGCCCGGATCAACTAGACTTTTCACTCAAGTATCTCAGAGTCTGCAATAGCGGTATTGACTGGGCTGTAGTCATCTCAAGGCTTGACTGGGGAAGGTTTTACTTCCAAACTTCTGTGGTTGTTTGCAGGATTTAGCTCCTCCCTGGCTGTTCTAAGGCCCTCTGTTCTTTGCTAGGTGCTGGCCAAAGACTGCCCTCACCTCCTCATCATGCTGGTCTCAACACTGTGACAGTTTGTTTCATCAAAGTGTGCAATCTGAGAAGGCAATAGAAGGGATTTAGGTAGCAAGACAGAAGCCACAAGCTTTTGCCATCTAGCCAGGGAAGTGACATTCCATCAAATTTCTCTTACTCTATTGATTAAAATGAGTCATTAGATCCAGCCCACACTCAAAGACAGGCATTAGACCAGGGTGTGAATACAGGAGGCAAGCTTCCCTTGGGATCATCTTAGTGTCTGGTTATTAGGTGAGGATTACACTAGATATGACTTAGTGAGTATTTTTTTTAACTATTCAAGTTGATTTCTTAAATAATTTCTAATTCTGTTTTGTAAAATTATGTTTCTGCTAAGAATTTAAAACAAATTAAGTCTCTGGGGATAAAAAAATTGAAAGTAGGCTGGCATAGGTGTAAATATCAGGAGGGAAGAAAGATGGATAAATAGAAAAGGAGAAAAAGCAAGGAAGGAAGGAAAAGAGACAATTAAAATTGAGCCACTATATGTGAAGATGGAATTTAGAGTCTGATGATACTGCTGTAAGACTCAGGTACTGGTTATGTGAATGGAGATGGAGGAAGTTGTGAATATTGGAGTTCTCGGATATCATCTTGGTAGTCAGGATGGATGCTAGTGTCACTGACTATAATGACTACATGCATGGAGGGCCTCCTTTTCCCAGGCACTGTAGTAAGTGTTTCATATAACAATTATTGTGATGATGAAGATGATAATTATGATGATGATGGTGATAATGATGATATGGTGGTGGTGAGGGTAGTAGTGGTGATGCCATTCATCAATCAATTCTTTTGTTCCAGGCTCTGCACTAAATACTTAACATACATGTCTTGATTCACCCTCATAATAACACTATGGTAATATTATGTCCATTTCACATAACAGAAATTAGGAATTCAAAAATTTAAGTAACCTGCCCAAGGTCACAAAGCTAACAAGCAGCACAGAAATAATAACAGTCTAGAAATGGGTCCTATGGAACCTGTTTGTGGTTTTAACTGCTTTGCTACAAAGCCCAAATTGTTGGATAGGGGGTGGGAAGCCTGAAGTCAGTAAGGAAGCAAGCATGTGAACCTAGAAGGGTATAATTTTTTAAAAATGTTAATGCTTATTTATTTTTTAGTGAGAGAAAGACAGAGCATGAGTGGGGTAGGGGAAGAGACAGAGGGAGACACAGAATCTGAAGCAGGCTCCAGCCTTTGAGCTGTCAGCACAGAGCCAGACGTGGGGCTCAAACTCATGAACCAAAAAATCATGACCTGAGTTGAAGTTGAACTCTTAACCGACTGAGGCACGTAAGACTCGCTAGAAGGGTATAATTTTAAACAGATGTACATTTTGGGAAAGATAAGTACGTTTTGGAAGCTTAAGAGAGGTAAAGCGCTGATGGTCTGATAAATGATTGTATTTGTTTTTAAAAAGAAGAGGAAGAGAAAGATGATGGTGAATAAGAAACAAAGGAGAATGATGGCATTATTTTTTATGCATTTAATCTAATTTTAACAGCTTAGGAATGATGGGAAAATACAAATTTTTGTCAAGAGGGAGATAAAAAATCTTGCAGGCCATTGTAAATTAGGGATGGAGACTACAGTGTTACAATATTCTAGAAAATCCCTTTTGTGAGATTTTTCAAGGTGATAATTTAATCATGAGCTAGCCAGGTCCTCAAGAGGACTCTTCATCTAAGAAATTGACATGTCTTGGGTAAATTTTTAGAAATAAGAACAACATAACAAAAAGACCATACTGGGTGTTGATTTCATGATGCTTATAATCTGAAATTTAGGGTGACCTTTCAGACCTGGATGTTTTGAATGACCCGCAATCATTCACACTGGGATAATCAGCATAGACTAGGGCTCTTGTGAACTATAATATTTGCACATCCTCCTAATGAAGAAAATATCAATAAGCAAACAAAAAATAAGTATGTAATTACAAGTTTAAGAGTCCTTTAATAGAGACAAAATTTACTTGCATAGGGTGACCAGGGAAGGATTCTTCTTGGAGGTCATATTAAACTAAGATCTAAAGAATAAAAAGGAAAGGTTCATGTGAAGAGGGAATAGCATCACATTTTCTTTTGACCTGATCTGGGAAAGAACTCTGCCAATCCAAGGAACTGAAAGAGTGCTATGTCTCTGGTTGGGCCCAATGAGGGAAAGGCATGAGAGAGGCTGGAAATAAAGAGACAACCAGTAGGTCAAACAAACAGGATTTTATTTTAAGTACAATAGGAAGCCATTGAAGATGATTAACTAATCTAATGAGATAACCCAATTTATGCTAATATGTGTGGGGTGGGAGCTGAGAGCTGCCTTGTGAAAGTATGTAGCAACAGAGCAAAAGGGGCAGTGAAAACTGAGACAAATGGATAGAATCTATATACAATCTAGAGATAAAACAATCAGCTATGCTGACTGTCAAATGTGAGAGATGAGAGAGAAAATAATTAAAAATGACTTCCAGTTATCCAGCATGACCCATGGGTGGTTAGTGTGGTGACCATTTCTGAGCTGGAGAAGACTTTCAGAGGAAAAGCCATCAAAATATGAACACTTTTGATGTTCATTTCATGTTGAGGTAAGAACAATTGATTGATTCCAGTTTTTAAGACCTAACTCAGTCTCTCTCCTCTTTTCCTTGAAAACACCCACATTATCAGAGTTCTTTATGGAAAGCAAGAGAAATGGATTCAGAATAGCTTGGGCAAAAGTGAAGGATGGGAAAGCTAATGGGGACTCAAAGTCAAGGAGAAGTTGGAGATCCAGGTTTGGAAATAAGCAGAAACCAAGGTACCTGATGTGGCAGGAAAGACAAGTGACTAATTTGAGCCACTTCCTGAATGAAATGGAATGACAACCATTTTCAGTGTTTCTGAAACTCTGCAAGAAATCACATCCAGGAAGGGAGTGTCTGACTGGCTTAATTTTGTCATCTGCTCCTTCTTTCACCAGACTATAACCAAAGGGAAAAGTTGATTTCTTATATGAAGTGCACAAAATAGCCACTAGGCAGCCAGACCGACATCTGACATGTGCACAGGGAGCTACTGAGAGAAGAGACTTAAAACTGGGTATGGAAAGGGGCGCCTGGATGGCTCAGTTCGTTAAGTGTCTGACTTTGGCTCAGGTCATGATCTCATTGCTCATGAGTTCAAGCTCTGCATCAGGCTCTATGCTGTGGAGCCTGCCTGGGATTCTCTCTCTCTCTCTCTCTCTCGCTCTCTATGTCATTTATTTATTTATTTATTTATTTATTTATTTATTATTTTAAATAAATAAGCAAACTTTTTTTTTAAATAAGCAAACTTTTAAAAAACGCTGTATATGGAGAAAGGGGAACCCTCATGCACTGTTGATGGGAATGCAAACAGGTACAGTTACTGTGGAAAACAGTATGGAGATTCTCCAAAAAGTTAAAAGTAGAATTATCATACAGTCCAGTAATTCCACTAGTGGGTGTTTATCCAAAGAAAGTGAAAACACTAGTTCAAAAAGATATATGTGAATGCCTAGGTTTATAGCAACATTGTTTACAATAGTCAAGATATGGAAACAATCCAAGCGTTCACCAATAGAATTGTTGAACAAAATTGTATAGAATTGTTGAATCACTATAGTGTACACCCAAAACTAATAGAATGCTGTGTGTTAACTATGCTGAAATTTTAGTAATAAATTAATTTTTAAAAATCTGAAATATCCAATGGTCCAGGAGTAATCAGGCATCCACTCAGCCACTTGGAAAAATCTGATGAGGGGGTGGGGGTTGGTTCGGTAGTAAAACTGTTCCTGAATTGTACTCAGGAAGGTAAGAAGCACAGGGCCAAGCTGCTGCTTTCCTGGATTGAAAGAAGAGTCATTTTCTACAAACCATTTTCCCCCACCCTGATATAAAAATAGCATAATTGCTCGCATTTTTATCAGCCATATTTAATTTCCTTGTTGGTCTGCATTTGGTGATAATCCAGGGGAATTAGTGAACCTGGGTCCTCTTCACTACATCGGGATGATTTAGCTAATGATCTGTTAATGAGTTGTTAATCACTTATTCAAATTGGGAGGGTGGGGTGACTGAGCAGGTGTTAAACCTAGAGGTAAAATCTGCTGCAGTAAAACACTTCAATTTCCATTTCACTGGGAGCAGGCTCTTCCTTGCTCTCCCTTCACTTTTGTGGTATGTGTGTGGGTTTTTTCTCCCACATTCTGGCAAGATCTTGAACACATGTGGCTCTTGATGTGCCCTGAAGTGCTGATAGCCAGGGTGTCCTGGTCTTGAATCTTCCACCTCAGTTGCTAATGCAAATAGGATATTAGTATAGCAGCGTTTTGGCTACACCAATTGGAAAGCCAATGAGCTTCAGAAAACTAATAATTGATTCATCTATCAGTGAGTGTTCTGGCAGCAACAAACTATAAAATCCTATATACACAGTATATGAAGATTCACAGGCATGATCATGTTTGATCAGAAATAGCAACCCTGTGACATGAGTTGAGGAAGTATTTCCCACATGATATGATGCTAAAGGAAAATTAAGAAAATGTTTCCAAGGTCACTGAACTTGAAAGTAACAGAACTGGATGTTAATTCCAGGTATGACTGACTCCAAATCTTATTTACTGAACCATGTTGCCTCTTCTAGAATCTAAAGTAAACACCTTTAAAGATATGGAACTGATAACATATGCTTCACTCATGAAACATGTAACCTGCGCCTATATTAGTTTTATTAAGTGACAGACAGGAGAAAACCTCCTTCAGAAATACATGGGGAATTGGTTACCATTCTTAATCTCCATTCCAGATCTTCTAGATTTGAGAGGAGGTCCCATGCATCTGTATTTTACACACGCCTCAAGCAGTGTTTATGCACACTAACGTTTGGGAATTTTAGTCCCTCACTGATCATTTTACCCATTACCATAGTTAACACATTTAATAAGATTAATGACCTAGTCTCTCAGACTAGAGTATATTAGAAGCATAACCTTAGAAGATGGAATGGAAAAAAAAATTGAAAGGCTTTTTGAGGTGAGCACACAAATCAGGAGAGGTGATATTTGACAGACTCCAACTGAAAAATAAGAAAGAAATGCTAAATGTAAGCACAGGCCTAAATTTAAGACAATAAAGTATAATAATAAAAGTTAATTATGCCCATCCTGTCTCAAAGGCAAAAAAAAAAAAAAAAACTAGTTTAAATCATATTTAGTGTCTTTTCTCTGTGAATACCATGAAAGACATTATAAATGTTTAAAAATTTGTGTGACAGAACTTTAAGCAAAAGCTTATTTTGATACTTGTAGAGATAACATTTACCTTTAAGAGTCCCCTGAAGTAAGGGAGTGCCTGGTGGCTCACTTGGTAAAGTGTCCACCATCAGCTCAGGTCATGATCTCACGGTTCTATGAGTGCTGACAGCTCAGAGCCTGGAGCCTGCTTCAGATTCTGTGTCTCCCGCTCTCTGTCGTTCTTCTACTCATGCTCTGTCTCTCTCTCAAAATTAAATAGAGATTAATTTTTTTAAAAAGTTCCCTGAAGAACATTTTACTGCAAGTTAAAATACTAGGTTTCACTTCTTACCCTGACAACAACGAATTTTCAAACATGGGCAAGCGTTTTCACCTCTATTTTCTTAACTTCAGCTTTCTCACAACTGTAAAATACCCTAAGCTTTGAGGCTAAAATCAAATAGTGCCTGTGAAAGCCCTGTGTCTATGGAAAAGCATTGTATAGATAGTTTGACTTCTTCTTTGCCAATTCTGGCCTTTGATTTCCTTTTGTTGTCTGATTGCTGATGCTAGGACTTCCAGCACTATGTTAAACAACAGTGGTGAGAGTGGACATCCCTGTCGTGTTCCTGATCTCAGGGGGAAAGCTCTCAGTTTCTCCTCATTGAGGAAGATGTTAGCCAAATGTTCCTTATAAATGGTTTTTTTTTTTTTTGATGTTTAAGTAAGTTCCTTCTATCCTGACTTTCTCGAGGGTCTTTATTAAGAAGGGATGCTGTATTTTGTCAAATGCTTTTTCTGCATCTATCAACAGGATCATATGGTTTTTATCTTTTGTTGATGTGATGTATCACATCAATTGATTTGTGAATATTGAACCAGCCCTATAAACTATGAATGAATTCCACTTGATCATAGTGGATAATTCTTTTTATGTGCTGTTGAATTCAATTTGTAAGGATCTTGTTAGAATTTTTGCATCCATATTCATCAAGGATATTGGCCTGTATTTCTCTTTTTTTGCTGGGTCTCTGTCTGGCTTGGGAATCAAAGTGATGCTGGCTTCAGAGAATGAGTCTGTAAGTTTTCCTTCCATTTCTGTTTTTTGGAATAGCTTGAGAAGAATATTAACTAACTCTGATTTAAATGTCTGGTAGAATTCCCCAGGGAAGCCATCTGGCCCAGGGTTCTTATTTGTTGGGAGATTTTTGATAACTGATTCAATTTCTTCATTAGTTATGAGTCTGTTCAGATTTTTTCTCTTCCCGTGTGAATTTTGGTAGTGAGTGTGTGTTTAGGAATTTGTCCATTTCTTCTAAGTTGTCCAGTGTATTGGCTTATAGTTTTTCATAGTACTCCCTGATAATTGCTTGTATTTCTGAGGGATTGGTTGTAATGAATCCATTTTCATTCATGATTTTGTCTATTTGGGTGCTCTCTCTTTTTCTTTTTGAGAAGGCTGGCTAGAGGTTTATCAATTTTGTTTGTTTTTTCAAAAATCAACTCTTAGTTTCATCGATCTGTTCAACTATGTTTTTGGATTCTATATTGTTTATTTCTGTCCTGATTTTTATTATTTCTCATCTCCTACTGGGTTTGGGGTGCTCTTGCTGCTCTCCTTCTAGTTCCTTCAGGTGCACTGTTAGATTTAGTACTTGCACTTTTTCTAATTTCTTGAAATAGACCTGGAGTGCAATGTACTTTCCTCTTACGACTGCATTTGCTGCATCCCATAGAGTTTGGATTGTTGTATTTTCATTTTCATTTGTACCCATATATTGTTTTAATTTCTTCTCTAATTGCCTGATTGGCCTATTCATTCTTTAGTCTAGTTTATCTATCCACTGCTTCAAGTGGAATATTATAGTCACCTGCTATTAGCACCTTCTTGTCCATAAGATTGTTTCTGTTTGTGATTGTTTTATGTATTTGGGTGCTTCTGTATTCGGAGTGTAGACATTTATAATTGTTAGCTCTTCCTGATGGATAGATCCTATGATTATTATACAGTGACATTCTTCCTCCCTTGTTACTGCCTTTACTTTAAAGTCCAGCTTGTCTGATGTAAGTATAGCTACTCCAGCTTTCTTTTGACTTCCAGTAGCATGATAGATATTTCTCCATCCCCTTACTTTCAATCTGAAGGTGTCCTCAGGTCTAAAATGAGTTTCTTTTAGACAGCAGATAGATAGATTTTGTTTTTTATCCATTCTGCTACCCTATGTCTTTTGATTGTAGCATTTAGCCCATTTACATCAGTGTTATTATTGAAAAATATGGGTTTAGAGTCATTGTGTTGTTTGTAGGATTCATGCTTGTGGTGGTGTCTCTGGTACCTTGCGTTCCTTGCAACATTTCCCTCAGAGTCCCCCTTAGGATTTCTTGTAGGGCTGGTTTAGTGGTGACGAACTCTTTCAATTTTTGTTTATTTGGGAAGATTTTTATCTCTCCTTCTATTCTGAATGACAGACTTGCTGGAAAGAGGATTCTTGGCTGCATATATTTTCTGTTCATCACACTGAAGATTTCCTGCCACTCCTTTCTGGCCTGCCAAGTTTCAGTAGATAGGTCTGTCACCACTCTGATAGGTTTCCCTTTGTATGTTAGGGCCCTTTTATCCCTAGCTGCTTTCAGAATTCTCTCTTTGTCCTTATATTTTGCCAGTTTCACTATGATATGTCGTGCAGAAGATCAATTGAAGTAAATCTGTGTGCCTCTTGGATTTCAATGTCTGTGTCCTTCTTCAGATTGGGGAAATTCTCTGCTATAATTTGTTCAAGGACTCCTTCAGCACCTTTCCCTCTCTCTTCCTCTTCTGGAATTCCTATGATACGGATGTTGTTCTGTTTGATTGTATCACTGAGCTCTCGAATTCCCCTTTTGTGTTCCTGGATCAGTTTATCTCTCTTTTTCTCAGCTTCTTGTTTTTTCTATGATTGTGTCTTCTAAATCACTTATTCTCCTTTCTGCCTATTCCATCCGTGCATTAGACGCCTCCATTTTATTATGCATCTCATTTATAGCATTTTTTTAATTCATCACGACTGTTTTTAAGCTCCATAGTCTTTGTAGCAATAGTTTCTCTGATGTCTTCCATGCCTTTTTCAAGCCCAGTAATTAATTTTATGACTAAATTCTTGTTCAGTTATGTTGCTTATATCTGTTTTGAGCTGTTCTTTACCTGTCATTTTTTCCTGGAATTTCTTTGGAAGAGAGTTCTTCTCTTTCATCATTTTGGTTAGCTTTCTAACTCTTGTTATTCTTAAAAGTTTGTTATGCGCTCTGTATCTGCAAGTGCTGCTGTACCAAAGAAGGCTCTTTGACTGTCCAGGGCTTGTCCGTTCAGGAAGTGCTCTTTGAATGGTGTCTCTTGGTCTCTCTTGTTGAGACCTTGTTTATTTTATTTCCCTACTTGTGGTGGTATTTGGGACTCTCCACCATGTGTTTTTTGGCTTGTTTCTTGAGGTAGCCCTGGAAAAGAAAACAGACAGACAAACACACAGGGAACAAAGGCACACAAACACACAGACAAATCCAATAAACAAGCAAATGGAAAGGGAAAAAGAAAAATAAAAAGGAAAAAACCCAAACTTCAAAGGACAGCCTAAAAGCATAAAACCAGTATCCCCAGCTACAAATAAAGAGTAGAGTATATGCAGTGCTGATTGAAGAGCATATATGCTCTTCCATCAGGGGAGCAGAGAAAGAAAAATTAGACAATGACCTGGCAGAGTCTAAGAGGCTTAATTCAGAGAGAGAAAGAGGAGAATATAGTAGGAGGCGAGGAGAAAGAAATGAAGACAATGTTACTCAGAGAAACTATATAGACTAATTACTCCAAAGAGAGAGAGATAGTAAGTTAGCAGTGGAGGTGTAGAATATACATCTAGAGAATGGATTAAATGTGACTGTTTAAGCAAACCAATGACCAGGCTGCCCAGTCCAACAGAGGGGAAGGATACGAATGAGACAGGGGAAAATATATCTGAATAGAAAGAATTGATCTAGAATAATCACAGCAATGCATCCATGTTTGTCTTGTCATAGGCTCTGGTAAAAAAAAAAAAGGCAGCTCTCTAGGGGGGATGGGCATGGTTTGGTGTAGGCAGGCCTTAGCCTCCATTGCGGTCCCGCAGGCTGCTCGCTAAGGTCCCGCCTTGGTGGTTGTGGGGAGAAAAATGGTGGCGCCCCAGTTCCTTCTCAAACCAGGCATTGCAATTCATTCTTTTGGGTCTGATCTCCCTGTGCCATGGGCTTAGCCACAGTGGACCATGTTCTATTCCCCAAGCCCTGCCTTGTTTCCTGGTCTTAGTCCATGCACTTTATTGATACTGCCGGAAATATAATCACACAGGCCAGGCCACTTCCCTGCCAGGGATCGAGCAGGAAGAGCGGTGGAAGAGTTTCTCCTGGCGCCGCCTGAGACCAAGGCACCCAGCCCAAAGCCAGCACCACAGCTAGAAATAGGATCACTCTCCTTCCAGAGCTGAGGTTTTTCTCTTCTCCATCAACAGTTCTATGAGCAATTTCAGCCACTCTTTCTCTTCCCCTCAACTGTCCATGGCTCCTTGCGAAACGGGTTCCCTTCCCTCCTTCCACTTCTCAGGTCCCGGCCCATCCTTATCTTCTCCAGTCTGCACTCATGCACCTATGAGGTTGTCCTCTCAGTGGACTCTGTCCCTTTTCCTCCCAGACTCCCGCGGTTCAGTGTCCTATGGCTTCAGGCCTTCTCTGCTTCAGAGATGGGGGCAAGCAAAATGTATGGAGCTCCCTACTTCTCTGCCATCTTGTCTCCCCCTCAATACAAGCTTTCTTATCTTCAGAAGGGGATTGGAAGTCCTACTGGGTGTATATCGGAGAGCATGTCTCAAGAGTAGTGGAGAATGTCCTAGAAAATGTATTTCTCTGGGCATTCTTAGTCTCTAAATGTAAACTAATAGTATTATAAGGCATGGAACAGCATTTTCATTGAAGTATCTGATGGGCAGAGCTGATAGGTCACCCAGAAAACACACATGATTACTTCTTTTATCACTGCACATAGAAATTCTAAAGCAATCATTCCATTGACAAGTTTTATGAAAATTTTTCAGAGTTGGGTTAATTTGGGGAGATTCAAATAAGAATGGCTATTTGTCATTATTATTGGTTATTTGTCTGCTTTTCTCCTTGGTTTTGGTGTGTGTGTTTGTGTGTGTGTCTGTGTGTGTGTTGTGCTTTTCCTGAGTCAATATTTCTTCAAATCAATGGTCTGAAAGGAATCTAAATAAGGCAGAGTTTTTCAAAGATGAGCAATATGTTTGAACCTGTTTTTCTGCTGAGATCTATGTTTTCTCATTTTCTAGAGAAAAAGGGATGCTTGAGGCCCACTGACCAGAAAGTTTTGTTTAAAAAAAAAATAGGAAATTTTAAATCAACGGAAATAAGGGCAAATCTGTCACTCCAACAAGATGTGCTAGTTTGTTCTTTTTCTTAACTCCTTTTTGGCAGATAAAATCAAAGGGAACAAAAGATCCACATTTTCCAGAACATACTAGGAGTTTCCAAATGCCTGTCTGATACTCATTTGCCAGATAATTTACTTCAGGGTTTTAAGATACCAACTAGTTGGGTTTTATTTTTCTTCCAGAACCAGAAGGGAAATGTTATTTTATTTTGTAATCATGCCATCCAATAAGGCTCACATGAAATCATCTTGAGAATTTCTTTAATATACTTCTGGTTTGAATATTTTAGCCCACTCAACAAAATTTGCTGTTTAATTTATTTTCAGGATCATTGATTTCTATTTGAGACATAAGACCTGAAATCCAAAATGATTCACCAAAACTCCCAAACAAATGACAGCTTAAAACATGTAAAGAGGCTTTGTTAAAGGTCATTTAGATTTCCTCTACGTTAGAAAATTCTGCCAATCCCCACCCTTCAAAGATAAATGCACTCATTATATTAATCGGAGAAAGGGATGCAATAAAATAAATGGAAGTTATTAAAGAAAAGGAGATGTATCACAATTGAGACAACTGTTTGTTTTGCCACAACCAAATTCATTGCCAGAAAGCAAAGCCCTTATCAATTTCTAGGGAATGGTTTATTCTGTCACAGTAGGTGCAGTGTTAATGTTCTTTATGGCCCTCTCAGAGCCAATGCAGTGACACCAATCTAAATCAAGAAGAGAAGGCTTAATCATGCCTGTCACTGACCAGTTATTAACATTTTCCAACAAGGGCATTAGTGGAAAGATTCTGAGAGGTCAATTTGTATTTCAAGATTGAAGCCAAAAGAGAGAACACTTACTTGAAAACAATGTGTTTATGGCAAGAGCAGGTGTGTGAAGTCCACTTCAATTTGGCAAGCCTTTATTAAGCATCTTTTAGGTTACAGACATCATTGTTCAAGGAGTTTATTGTCTGGTAGAGAAAACTGTTAAGGGAAAACGTAAATTCAACAAACATTTGTCAAAGCAATTTTAATAGACATATATACAAGATACAAAGGAGAGATTGATTAACACTTGCTGAAAAACTAATTCAAGGAAATCCTTGAGTTAGAAGTGTGACTGTAAGAGAGACAAAATGCCTGACATAAGAAGTGGAAGAAAAGCTCCAGGTAGAGAACATACATGAGCAAAAGCTTGGAGATGCCAATACCATGGAAAGTTCTAGAAAACATGGTTCCATATGAATGGAGCATAGTGTTCCTAGGGGAAGAAGAGATTTAGGAGATAAGCAGAACCATATGAAACAACTCCACATTGGAAGGCCATTGATAGGTATATTGAAGAACAATTAGATAATTAGGAAGCTTTGTAGAGATTGGGTTAAATGGGATCAAGACTGGAGACCTGGAGATATTAGGAAAATATGTGAAGATCTAAAAGTGAGAGATGTGATGTTCTAAATTAAGGTGGAAGAGGCAAAATCAAATATAAAAATGATATACAGGTCGGAGAATGTTTATTCTAGAGTTTCTAGGTCTTGGTTTTGTTTTGATATAGGATATGTGATTTATTGGATGAAGGCCTGATATCCAGCTATTTCAAAGTGACCACTAGTTCAAATCTATCATGCCTTCTGTCTGTCTGTCCTCCACTCTATCATCATAACAAATTCTGTGTAATCCCCTACTCCTGTCTCAGTCTGCCATACCAGACCATTTTTCTGTGCCCTCTGGAACTGTCAATCCTGCTGTCTTTGTGATGTATGTGGATGCTCATTCAAAAATCCATTCTAAATTATAGATATTATGGTTTAGTTCATTTTGTCACTATCTGTGCACTTTTTAAATACTTTCCTCAAATGGTAGATAATTATTTTCTCACATCTGTTTTAACTCTAGAACAAGAAGTGCTGGCCCTGTCCTTCTGGTTCTCTGTGGCTTCTTGTTTCTCTTCCTGTTAAATTTAAACTATCTCCTTTGAGGTTTCTGCCCTCTGACTACACCATTCTCTAAATAGCATTACCTGTTGTTTTCCAATTTATCCCTCTTCAGCCTTTAAATAGTCAGTCCCATGAATTTTCAGTCATTAAAAATTCTTCCCCACTGTCTGTGTAGCCAACCTAAACTCTCAAAATTCTCAAAATGGGAGCATCAACTTCCATTACCTTAAATTCTACAAGGATAATTCATTAAACAACCTTAGTTCACATTCTTAGGTTCTTCATCTCCAAATGACCCATTCTAACCCTTTCAAATTTATTCCTTGAACTTCGTTATATGGTAGATTGCTTCACATTCCGAAATCTCTGTCAGTCATCCCATCTTCTAAACAAAACTTTTTTTCTTCCACCTTGTTTATCAAAATTTTATTGCTTTAACCTTCCAGGTGCCTCCACTCATTTTTCCTTCTAATCTTTAGAATTCAGAATGCATCTCCTAAATAACACTGTCTATAGAGCATAACATCATTTCCCCCTCAGTGTTGTGCGCCATCCCCCTTTCAAATCTCCAATATTGAATGAACCTGAACAAATATATCTTCCATGCTTGTACCTGAATTGCTGATCACAGATTTATTTGTTTGTTTAGGTGTTTATATATATATTTTTAAGTGTTTATATATATATATTATATATATATATATTTTTTTTTTTTCTTAAGAGACAGAGAGAGAAGCCTGGGAGGGGCAGAAACAGAGGAAGATAGAAATCCCAAGTAGGCTCTATGTTGTCAATGTAGAGCCCGACATGGAGCTCAAGTTCACAAACTGTAAGATCATGACCTGATTGAAACCAAGAGTCATATGTTTAACCATTTCAGCCACCCAGGCACCACAGAGCACAGATTTAAAAACAAAGCAAAGCAAAGCACCCAAGGACACAGGCTGGTTCTAGTACAATTCCATTGTCTTCAAATTAAGATGAGTTTACTATGTTGACAGACTAGTCTACTGTTTCTTTATTCAACTCCTTCTCTCACTCTTGGAATATTTCCTGCCCCTGCTTTAAAGAGAAATAGAAGTAGGGCACCTGGGTGGCTCAGTTGGTTGGGTATCCTACTCTTGATTTCTGCTCAGGTCATAATCTCATTGTCGTGAGAACAAGTCCCAGGTCAGGCTTTGTGCTGGGCATGGAGCCTGCTTATGATTCTCTCTCTCTGTCTCTCTCTCTCTCAAAACAAAACAAAACAAAACAAAACAAAAACAAAAAAACAAAACTCTTAAGAAAAAGAGAAATAGAAGTTATCAGCCAGGAACTTTTTCATATTCCCTTTCCCGGGCATAAAAATCTTCCATTGTTTATAGTCTCCCTCTCTTCCTCTTCTGCTACAATAAAGGGCTTATTTCTGCAAAATGTACTTTCCACTCCACTTATTACGACTTTTTGAGGAATTTAACACTATTTTAAGCCTTCTTTATGTAACAGTTAAATGTTCTCCTCAATTGGATTCTTCCACAAACTTTTAATTAAGCTGATTTAATCTAAACAACTAGAAACAAAATGACATAAAACAAAATCCTCCTTTGACCCCCAATAATCTCCTCCAGCTAAATTGCTATCTTTATCTTCCTCTTGACAAACATATCAAAGAGATGTCTATATCCTCTGAATCATTCCTTCATGTATCAATCAATCGTCAAGCCACTTCCATTTGACTTTAATTGTTAACACCCAACCCTTCACTGAAACAGCTTTTGTGAGGAAAGCCAGTGACCTTCAAATTGTTGATCTAAAGAGTAATTCTCAATCATACTAACTGATAGTGGCTTTAATATCTGAAACACCATCTTCTTGAACTCCTGTGAAGCCTGTGCTGGATTTTCACTATAGCTGCTTTATTTCTCTCTCCTGTGCATAATAAGCCTGCTTTCCCAGGATAGTAAGTGTTGGAGTTGTCCAA
Organism: Crocuta crocuta; assembly: GCF_008692635.1. NCBI lineage: Eukaryota > Metazoa > Chordata > Mammalia > Carnivora > Hyaenidae > Crocuta > Crocuta crocuta. Next base: position 5,971,118 of record NW_027528872.1, read on the forward strand.
GACTCAGTCATAGTCTCACTTCTCTTAAGCTGTTTTGTGTCCCTAGCTAAGGAATCAGCAAGCTTCTTTAGTAGAAGGCCAGAGAATTAATATTTCAGGATTTGTGGACCACATAGTTTGTTGTATCCACTCGACTCTGTTATTATAAAGCGAAAGCAGCCATAGATAATATGTAAATTAATAGGTGTGGCTGTGTCCCAATAAAACTGTACTTATAAAATCAGCCAGTAGAATGGATTTGTCCCATGGAATTTGCCAGTCTCTGATCTAGACCATCTCTTCCATATTCTTGGTTTTAACTGCTAGTTAGAGATGAATCAAAAACATATGTCCATGACCTGCCTTCAAAGTTCCAAATGACATTTGACGTTTGCACTAGACTTCTGACTCAACAAGGTTGTTATGATTAAAACTAAAATTCTTTAAATGGTCCACAAATGCTATATATTATGCACAAACACTCATTAATTTTAGATATGATCTCTATTATTCCCCCACTCCACTCCAGTCATATGGCTTCTTTGCTGTTCCTTGCATATGAGCATGCCAAGCAGGGTTCTGCCCCAGGGTCTTGGCCCTGGCTATTCCTTCCATTTGAATCTTCCACTCCTGGATGTCCACATGACTGGCTAATTTACTTTCTTCACATCTTTGCTGAAGTGTTATTTTCTCAATGAAGACTACAACAAACACGGTATTTAAAATAACATCCTCCACACGTTGACAGTTTCAGTCTCCCTTAAGCTGCTTTACTTCTCTTTCCATAGCATTCACTTTCCAAAACACGGTATGATTTACTTATTTATTGCATTAGTTTCATATTATTTGCTTCCTCTTACAAAATATAAACTATTGGAGGGCAGTGATGCTTGTCTATCTTATTCTGATTTATCCCAAGAGCCTAGAGAAGTGTCTGAAACCTAGTCCAACTCAAAAAATATAGGAAGAAAGAAAATGAATGAAAATACCTAACGCTGTACTCACGGTGCTTAAAATTAACCTTGGGTAAAGACCAAAATCTTAGCTTCTGTGTGCCATTTTGTCTTATCTAATACTCTATCCAGTCTTGTTGCAATTGACCTCCTTTCAGTTTCAGAACTGCACCATGATCTCTCACTCCCTAGAGCCTTTGATGTTCCCTCTGCTTTGAATGCCATTCACTTTGCAGAGCTAACTTCTACATCTCTTGTAACCCCAATTCAATCAATACTTTCTTAAAACTTCCTTAACTTTCCGAAGTCAACTAATATTAAATGTTTTCATGGTGCACATTTGTTTTGGGGATTTCCTTATTATTGTATATTTCCTCCACAGAGACTGCAAACTCCACGAGGTCAGAAATGTTATCTCTCTCTGTCTCTTTATCTCTGTGTCTCTCTTTCATACACACACACACACACACACACACACACACACACACACACATCCAATCTAAGCAATTGGCACAGTGGTTGGCATTTACAGTGTCAAGGGGGAAAGAAGAGAGCAAATCTCAGGTTTTACTCTTGAATGAGATTAGGTGATGTTATCTACAACTAAGTTAAGGAGAATAGACAAGATAAAGCATTTGAATTTTAATTTGTCAAGTTAGAGATGCTTATATGTTGGATAATTTATTTTTTAGCTATGTAGTGTTGGAACTTGGTCGAGGCCAAGGCCATGAATAGAGATTTTAGAATCTCATCATGTTGGATTGGATGAAATTCCCTGATAACACTGGACTGAATGAGAAAAAAGTCAGGAAATAGGACCCTGATGCGTTTCCTGCTGTAGGACTAGAAGACATGAATGCCTCAGCCAGAGGACTGAAAAGTGGATGGAAGAGGAGACATAGTGGATGATGTTAGCAAGATAATGGTGAAAGGAAATGTACTAGGCTAAAGAAGGATATGTCAATATTGTGAAATGGTACAACTTATTTTTAATAACGCTCCCAAAGTACAAGAGATAGGTCAGTAAAATTATGTAAGAGTAGAAATTAGATTGCAGGAGGCTGAGAAGTGCATGAAAGTAGAGGAAGTAGGAAAAAAACTACGTACATCAGCATTTTAAGGGCCATGACTGTGAAAAAAAAAAAAAAGAGGGAATGGTATGGTAGAATGAGGATAAGCATTCATGGGCTTTATTTGTTATACTCTCCTTCTCAAGAATATTTTCATTTCTAAAAGATGGTAAAAACAACACTGACCATTTACTGAAAATGTCACCATGCATCATGTACTCAGCTGGAAATGTTGTCCTGAGCCTTGGAAGGGAAGTATTTTCTTCCTGTGTTTTTCAGATGAGGACAAGAAAGGGATTGAAAGTTTAACTGTAACCGTCTTTCACACACTAATCACACACTAATAAATGGAGTGCTGGGAACTCAACCCCAGATCTCTATAACACCAATAGCTACGTTTTTAACACTTAAAATAGTTCATGCCAAATATCAGTTTTCTCTATGTCTCCTTCACTATTTTTGCCTAAAACATTCCACCATGTACCACGTTTATCACTATTTATCTAACATTTTAATCCATTTATTTTTTACTGTGGTTTAGACTCATGTCCAAGGTTTTACTTTGCATAAAGAACACTTACCAAATATACTTTATTAAATGCTCAATTTATTACATGCATATTTAGTAAACATTAAACAAGTTTATTTAGACATGGATGGATATATATTATTAATACATTTTTCTTGAGCAAGTTAAGCCACATTTAAAAATTTAGTATATCTAATTCTTTGAAATGCTTCAAATACCTTAAAGAGCAGTATAACACAAATAGAGTAACTACCTATAATATCTGGAAAAAGTACTATACTCAATCCAAAACCCATTTTAAATTACTGGTACCATGGATTTGGTTCATTCTGTCATTGTTTGTACACTTCTTTTTATACTTGCCCATAATTATACTCAGATGATACCGTCCTAAGGCTATTCTCAAACTTATTCAGATCTTTTCCCAAAGTTATAGTTATTTTAGACAAAAAGTATAAATGATATTATCTCAGACCAGTCAAGTTTTCAGGTCCTGGGTTATAAATTAATGGATTCTTGGTCAGGTGCAACATGTAGTTGTTTTCTCCTCTCCACAGAAACCTTTAGTAAAAGGCGTAAGATTTATATGATCTGAAGAGAAACCATAGTATGTAGTTTCTTTTTCTAAATGTAACCCGAACTTCAGCTACATACCATCAAATTGAGCTTCCTTTTTATGTCTTAATTTCACTAGGTATATTGATAAAGCTGTTGGGGTCCATGCCTTTTAATTAGGTTTAAGTATTTTGCCAACTGGGACCTTTACCTTGAATAATATTCTCTTAGAGTCATGTTTACCTGGCGTTACGTGGCTGTCTTGCTATTGTATTATATATACCTGTCATTATTCACCATCACAACACGTTTTCCAATTTTGTTATCGTTGTTAAAAAATAGGCCTTACAAGCATCTTTTTTTTAATTAGAAGTGTCAGCTGGAGGTGAATGTCCTAGGATAAACAGAATCAACTGCATATTTAGCCTTCTTTCAAGGAACATAGGGGGTATTATCTTGAAACAAACCAAACGTTGGCAGTAAATGGCAATTTGGTTACTTACCGTCAAACCCTTTTCTAAGTGATAAGCTACCAGGATGTGTATGATCAACTTTACGGATAATTGTTTTAAATGAGTACAGCTCCCCATTTGTCTAGAACTCGCTGGGTTACTCCAAGTATTCTGTATTTACCGAAATCTATTTACACATATAAAAGCAAGCAAATATCTATGCTTTGCAAATATCTACTTAGGAGAATATATAAAATATCCACATACAATAGCATGTGTTCACTAATTAAAGCACTAAAACTGAAATTTTTCTGTTTTATCCTTCTTTTGTGTGAAAACTTCCTAACCTCTCAAAACTTTTGTAATTAACCATAACTTTCATCCACTTTAATATTCAAATGACTGTAACCTTCCCAGCAGAGCTCTTTTGAGCCAGCTTCTTTGTTTTTTATTACTACCCTTGGCAGTCTTAAAAATGTCCTTCCTTCTGTCAATAATAGCCACTTCTAGAGCTATGCTGATTTTTTTCTTGACTCAAATTATTTTCCTTGGAAGTCTTAGTTCTTTTTTAATGGAGAATATTGGAGACCAAATCTGAGTGCTAGAAATGAATATGAACGTTAGTGTGGGCAAATGTCTTGTGGCTGCTGTTTGTCCATGTTTTGAGTCAGAGGTGAAAAAAAATTTCCTTTTAGGAATCATTCATTTATTTTCCTTATCTCTTATTTCCCCAATTTAACACGGCGTGTTGATGTCCCCTACTTTGGTAAGGGCTATGATTTTTATTACTACTAAGTCTTTCTACTCTAGAAACATACAGTTTAAATTAATTTACTTTTAAAAAGCAAATTTTAGGGTACCTGGATGGTTCAGTCAGTTGAGTGTGTGACTCTTGATGTCAGCTCAAGTCATGACCCCAGGGTTGTGAGATGGAGCCTCACAGGGGGCTCCATGCTGAACCAAGCTTTCTTAAAATTCTTTCTCTCCCTCTGCCCTCTCCCCTGCTCGTGTTCTCTCTCTCTCTCAAATTAAGAAAGAAAGAAAAAAAGAAAGAAAGAGAGAAAGAAAAAAAGAAGAAAAGAAAAGAAAAGAAAAGAAAAGAAAGGAAAAGAAAAGAAAAGAAAAGAAAAATAGAAAGGAAACTTTATATCAGTACTTTAAATCACTACCAGTATAATCTGCCACATGTTTAGAAAAAAATCCTAAAACTAAAAGCCCACCAATGCATCTTGCAGTGAGCGTACACACAGTCCCTCAATCAAAATTACAATGAGGACAATAATGTTTTGAAGATCTTTGAGGACCCACTTTCCAGTGAAACAATCATAATTGCCTAAAAGTATTTTAGAAACAACCATTTAAAGTTTCTGGAAATTGTAAGGTTATGCAGCAAATGAAGAATCATTCATTCAAGAGAATCTACTAAATTTTGGTAAAAAACAGTGAGATTTATTGTACTTGAGCCATGACATGTTCACTCTGCTCCCCCCAGCCCAGCTCAGCATGATGGAAGCCCCACCTATGGGTAGATATGGCCAAGAAGATAGAGCTGTCGGTCAACTTCCCATAAGTGCTACAGCACTTCCTTGGAGGGGCAGGTAAGAGGCCTGTGTCATTCCTCACAGCTTCATGTTGCAGAAGCTACACTCCAGGTAAGTATAGCTGAGAGGTCAGTAACTCCCTTTCTTTACTCGTGCCCCACTGACAGAGTGGAAGTAAGATCACCTGAGAATACTGGGGTCCTGTCCATCCTCACCCTAGCTTGCTTATGAGAAGATCCTATGCAAGAGAGAAAAGCCAAGAAGACACAGAAGCTATTGCTTGCACCCATTACTCTGAGTGTAAAGCAGAATATCTCTCTGAGAGAAGCAGGCCACTGTCCCTGTCTCACTTCTAAATCCGTGGCGTAAAGATTTTGCCCAGGAAGAGAGTAAGGTCATAAAAACCAGAGAACTCTGAAACCGTTCTCAAAGGAACAGTTATTTGAAACAGAGTACTGCATAGGGGAATTCAAGCCTCGAAAACAGTTGAGATTTTATGTTAAGCAATTAAGAAAAGGTTGGTAGCTTCATGAGAGCAATAAGATAACTCATGGTACAGCTAGCTTACCAGAGAGAACCAGGGAAAGAAGAAGCTGTGAAGAGATCTTCCAAAGTTAGAACTAACAGCAAAGACTGACTTCAAAAACTATTCCTGCTCAGGGTTCCAAATTTAATTGAATAAGACAGTGAAGCAATTTATGCCCTTGGGTATTGTCAAAAACAATAGAACAATTAACTAGCAATTAGGGCAGTTTAAAGGCTGGGTGTAATGCCAACAGAGACAGAAAGCTCATAACGGAAAGAGACAAAGGGGGCCCTACTAAAACCACTGTCATCACAAGATGATTTTGTAAATGCCCAAGGCAGTGCCCTCTGTGGAGTGGCAGCAGGGGTTTCACACTGGGGAAGAAACATACTTCAATAAAATAGTTGAGCCAGGTCACTGAGAAAATAAACAAGAAAACAATGAACAACAGAAAGCTCTGTAAGAGAGGATAATTATCTGGAGTAGCTAAATTACCCACAGTGTTCAGTTTTCAACAAAATAACTACAAGACACGAGAACATATGGGCAAATGTGTCTATATTTTTTTTAAAAAGCAGGTAACAAAAATTGCCTTTGATACGGAAAGGGACTCAGATGTGGGCCTTGATAAAGACTTAAAATCAGTAAACTTGAAGATATATTAATAGGCCATGTGCAATCTGAAACACTGAGAGAAAATGAAGAAAAACTGATAGAGCTTCAAAGAAATGTATGGTACTATTAAATGCAATGGTAATTGTAATGGCATTAGCAGAAATAGAGGAGAGTTTTCCAGAAAAAAAAATATTGATATATATTTTAAAAAACAATGACAGAACACATCTCAAGTTTGATGAAAGTTGTTAATCTACACATCCAAGAAGCTCAAGAAAGTCAAGGTAGATTAAATGCAACAAGATCCACACCTTAATGCTTAATAGCAAAAATACTGAAACAAAAAGATATCTTTAAAACAGCAAGAAAAAAATCTTGCCAAGAGACCATCAATAAGATTAAGGTCTTAAGGCTGAAAACATCATTTTGCTAAGAAGGAATTACCCAAGAAAGTAATTTGAGTCCACATAAAAACTCACAAATGTGACCACAAATTTACCTATGCTCACACATTTGATAAATCAGATGACATGGACCAATTCTTAGAAAGATACGACCTGTCAAAACACACACAAGAAGAAATAGATAATCCAAATAAGCCAATATCTATTTAAAATTTGAATCAATAATCCAAAACAGAAAGCAGCAAATTCTGATGGGTTCAAGGTAAATTCTATCACACATTTAAGGAAGATATTATATCAGTTCTCTATAATCTCTTTCAGAGGAAAGAAGCAGAAGGAATGTTTCCTAATTCATTCTATGGGGCCAGCAGCATGCTAATACCAAAATCAGATAAAGGCATTATAATAAAATAAAACTATATACTAATATCTCTCATAAGTATAGATATAAAATTCATAATAAAATATTAGCAACAGTGTATATTATACACCAACAGTGTATAAAAATAATTATATACCGTAACCAAATGATATTTATCTCAGGTATGCAAGGCTGGTTCAATATTCAAAAGTCAATTAATAGAATCCATTATATTAACAGGCTGACAAAGAAATCACATGATTTTATCAATGCTTGTGGAAAAAGCATTCCACAAAACCCAATACCTGTTTATGATAAAAACTCTTAGTAAACTAGAAATTGTAAGAAATGTCCTCAATTTCATAAAGAACATCTTTAAAAAGGCTATACCTATCAATATACTTAATGGTTTCTCCTAAGACTAGGTACAATGCAAGGAGGTCCCACTGCCACTCCTTTCCAACATCATACTGGAAGTTCTAGCTAATGCAATAAGAGAAGAAGAGAAGAAGGAAAGAAATGGTATACAGATTGGGAAGAAATAAATAAAACTGTTTTTGTTTGCAGAATACATATTCATCTATATATAAAAATCTATATCAACAAAAAGCCTGCTGGAAACAATAAGCAATTATATTAGATTGCAGGATTCAAGAATAATATACAAAAGTCAATCACTTTCCTATAAACCAGCAATGGACAAGTGGAACGCTAAATTAAAAACACAATATTATTTATGTTAGCACCCCCCAAAATGAGATAACTTAGGTAAAAATCTAGCAATATGTGTACATGCTCTATGAAGAAGACAGCAAAAGTCTGATAAAATCAAGGAATAACTAAATAAATGGAGAGATGTTTGATGAAACATGAAGAGAAAGGCTCAATATGATCAAGATGTCAGTCCTTCCCAACTTCATCTATAGATTCAGTGCAATCCTAGTCAAAATGTTGTGAATATCATCAACAAGATGAATCTAAAGTTTATATAGACAAAAGACCTAGAATAGCCAATGCAATGTCAATGTAAAAGAACAAATTAGGAAGACTGACACTCTCTGACTTTCAAGACTTATTTTAGAGCTACAGTTACCAAGACAGTGTGGTACTGGCAAAAGAATAGAGAGATAGATCAATGGAACAGAAAGGAGAGCCCAGAAATAAACCCACATAAATATAATCAACTGATCTTTGACAAAAGAGCAAAGGCAATACAATAGAGTTACATAGTCTTTTCAACAAATAATGCTGAAAAATCTGGACATTTACTTGAAAAAAAAGAGAGAATCTAGACTCAGACCTTACATTCTTCACCAAAATTAATTGAAAATGGATCACAGACCTGAATGTAACATATAATACTATGAAACTTCTAGAAGATAACACAGGAGAAAACCTAGATGATCTTGAGTATGACTTTTTAGATAAAAACACCAAAGGCACCATCCATGGAAGAAATAATTGATAAGCTAGACTTCATTAAAATTAAAAACTTCTCTGTGAAAGATAATCTTAAGAGAATCAGAAGACCAGCCACAGCCTGGGAGAAAGTATTTGCAAAGGACACATCTGATGAAGGACTGTTATCCAAAACATACAGAGAAGTCTTGAAACTTAACTATCAGAAAACAAGGAACCCAAATAAAAAGTGGAAAGATATTAACAGACACCTCACCAATGAAGACATAAAGATGACAAATAAGCATAAGAAAAGATGCTCTATATCATATGTCATCAGGGAAATGCAAATTAAAACAACCATAAGAAACCACCACACACCAATTAGAATGGCCCAAACCCAGAACACTGGCCACAATAAATGATAGTGAAGATGTGGTACAAGAACTCTCATTCATTGCTGTGGGAATGCAAAATGTTGCCCTGCTTTGGAAGACAATTTGGCAATTATAAAACTAATCTGACTCTTCATATGATCCAGAAATTGTGCTCCTTGGTATTTACCAAAAAAAGCTCAAGACTTCTGTTGACACAAAACTATACATACCAACATTTACAACAGCTTTATTCATAATTATCCAAATGTGGAAGCAACCAAAATGTCCCTCAGTAGGTGAATGGATAAATAAACTGTGGCACATCAAGACAATGGAATAATATTCAGCACTAAAAAGAAATGAGCTATTAAGGCATAAAAAGATATGAAGGAATTTTAAATGGATATTTTTAGTGAATGAACCTAACCTCAGGAAGCTACATATTGTTTGATTCCAACTACATGACATTCTGGAAAAATCAAAATTAGGGAGACAATAAATAGTTCAGTGGTTGCTGGGGTTGGTGCGTGGGTGGGGAGGAAATGAACAGATTGAACACAGGATACTTAGGGAAGTAAATATACTCTGTATGATGTTATAATAATGGATGTATGTTTTTATACATTTATCCAAATCCATGGAATACACAGTACCAAGAGTGAATCCTAAAGCGAACTATAGACTTTGAGTGATTATAATGTGTCTGTGTAGGTTCATCCTTGGTAAAAATAAATATACCATTCTGGTGAGTGATGTTATAATGGGGGAGGCTACTCATATGTTGGGGCAAGAGATATATGGGAAATATCTGTACCTTTTACTCACTATTGTTGTAAATTTTTTGTGACCTCAGATGAAGCAACGCTTTCCTGGGTATGACACTAAAAGCATAAGTAACAAAAGGAGAAATTAGATAATTGGACTTCATGACAATTAAAATGAACATAAAGGATACTATTAAGAACCTGAAGGCAGCCCACAGAAAGAAAAATTTACAAATTATGAATGGCACAAGGGTCTAGTATTGAGAATAAATGAAGAGTTCTTATAATTCAATAATAAAAAGATAACTCAATTGAAAATGAGAAAAAAAATCTGAATGGATATTTCTACAAAGAAGATACACAAATAGCCAATAAGCAGACAAAAAAATGATCAACATGATTAGCCCCTACAGAAATGCAAATTGCAACCATCATGAAATATGATTTTACCAATTCTTTTATAATAAAAATGTAGAGATAATAAAAAGTGTTATCAGGGTAAGGAGGATTGGAACCCTGATTCACTGTTGGTGGAAATGTAAAGTGATGTAGTCCTTTGGAAAACAGTCTGACAGTTCTTCAAAATATTAAACATAGAATTGCCACATGACCTAATGAATCATAGTCCATTTCTAAGTATATCCTAGGAGAACTGAAAGCTTATGTCCACAGAAAGGCAGGAGAGTTATTCATAATATTCAAAAAGTGAAAGTAGCCCAAATAACCAACTGATAAATGGATAGATGAAATGCAGATATCAATACAATGTAATGTTTAATGTTTAAAGGAAGTAAAAGGAATAAGAACAGCCTATGGCTCACCATGGATGAAGCTTAAAAACCTCATGCTAAGCAAAAGAAGTCATCCACAAAAGACCGTATATTGTATCATTCTACTTATATGAAAAGTCCAGAATAGGCAAATCTGTGGAGACAAGAGATAGAATAGAGAATAGTTGCCTGGAGCTGAGGAATTTGTTGGGAAGTGGAAGATAACTATTAACGAATAAGTATGAGGTTCCATTCCCAGTTGATGAAAATTCTCTAGGAGCACCTGGCTGAGCATTTGCCTCTTGATTTCTGCTCAGGTAATGATCTCATGGCTGGTGAGATCAAGCCCCATGATGGGCTCCATGCTAACAGCGTGAGCCTGCTGAGGATTCTTTCTCTCCCTTACTCTTTGCCCCTCCCCGATTCACACACAAGTGTGCATGTTCTCTCTTTGTCTCAAAATATATAAAATAAACTTAAAAAAATACTCTAAAATTGTGATGGTTGCCCAATCTGTGTAAATACCAAAATTCATCATCTTGTGCACTTAAAATGAATGAATTTTGTTATGTGAATTCTATTTTAATAAAGCTGTTTAAAAAAACAAACCACTTGGGGGCCTTGGTTGGCCCTGACAATTGAGTGTCATACTTCAGCTCTAAGCATGATCTCACAATTCATGGGTTTGAATTCCACATTGGGCTTTGGGCTAACAGCGCAGAGCCTGCTTTGGATTCTCTATTTCTGTCTGTCTCTGCCCTTCCCCTACCCCTCAAAAATAAACATTAAAAATGCTTGGCGAGGATAATTTTTATGAGAATTTGGGGGAAGGAAGTTGTTTATTTATTTATTTATTTATTTATTTATTTATTTATTTATTTTAGATAGAGAGTGCCAGCGGGGGAAAGGCAGAGAGAGGGGGACAAAGAGTATCCCAAGTGGGCTCCATGCTGACAGCAGTGAGCCTGATGTGGGGCTTGAACCCAGGAACCCTGAGATCATGACTTGATCTCAAAGTCCTGATGCTCAACTGACTGAGTCATCCAGGTTCCCCTTTTGAGAATGTAGTTTTTTAAGAATATGGATAAGACATCTCCAATTCGGCCTGGAGGTCTAGGATTTGGGGAAGACGTCCTCTGGGCAACAATTCTTGAATTTTAAAAGGAGTCATGTGGCCAGCCAGAGAAAGAGAGAGAAAAAGCCTGGGGTGGAGTAGGGGATGGGGTGGGGGCGCAAGTATAAAGAGAGAGAGATCATGTTGTGGTGGAGTATTCCATAGGAAAACTACTAACTCAGAGGTAACATGAACTCAGATGAAACTTGCAAAGTAAGCAAAGGTCATAATACAGAAGGCTTTTTAATGCCAAGTTGAGGTGTTCAAACTTAATTCTATGCTCATTGTAAAACCATTGATGGACTTTTGATAAAAGACATAATGATGATGACATTTGCATCTTCTGCATTGTGGTTGCTGGACTCTTCAAGAAAAGGAGAAGCAGAGTGGGAAAGATGAAACTGAAGCTGGTGACCACAACTGAGACATGGGCAAGAAATAATGACAGCGGGACATAGACCAAAGAGGATGAAGGTGAAGACCCAGTAGAGGAGGGAGCAGATTCGAGGCAGACTGAGGAGGTTAACAAAAGGTGTTATGTCTGGGAGGTTTGTGATATTGCTTGCAAGGGGAAGGTAAGAGGAGAGAAGAATCCAGGTCCAGGCCCAGATTGCCAACAGAATCACCCAGAAATATTTGAACCAGCAAGTGAGTGAGAGAATACAGGAAGGAGACTGTGTTTAGAAAACCCCGTGCAGTGTTTGCTCTTGAAAATCAGGTATGTATCTTTTTCATCTAGTAGATCCAACATATTCTACACTGCAAATCAAATAGCTGACTGGACATAATGCAATAGTTCCAGATTCCCAAACCAAGTGTGCAAGAGCTCAAGTTCCTGTAAGCCAATTCCCCAAAATCCAAAAGGGAAATAGGCAGTGTTTGGGGCAAATGTGAGAAATAGCTCAACACTCTTCTGGTTTCTAAGCCTGCCTGGTGTCTGCCAAAGTTCATGGTGACAAGATTGCAGAGGAGAAGATGCTATTGGGGTGGAAAAATAGGAATGCTTTGCAGAATTTTGATTTAGAGCCTCAGCTGTAAATGCCAGTTGTTTCAGTAACTTCATTTTGCTAATGCAAGAACAGCTTTTGCAGTAATAACATATTTCAGTGTGAATGTCTTTTTAATAATCCTTAATTTGAGTCCTAATTCCCTTGATAGCCACTCTGAGGAGACAACTGCATTCCAAAAGTAACACTGCATGAGCACATTTGAGAAAAGACTTACCATATGTGCACACACACACAAAATCACAAAGAGGTTACATATATTTTAACACATTATCATATTTCTTAAATGTCATCAAAGAAAGACCCTGAGCCCTGTAATAAGCAATCATTCAGAATTTCATGGGCATCAGCAATTAACAGCCTATACCTTATCATCAGTCAGAATTTGTGCAGGATGGAGATAGAAGACAGAGATGCTGTGATAAAAAGAGCAATAGCAGAGAAAGACAAAAGAGATGAATAGAGGAAAAAAACACAACTTATAATGTAATCACAGAAGCCAGGGCAAGCTCACAGTCATGGGGACAGCTGAATATCTTTTATCATGGGATCTGAAATAATTCAACAACATTTTTTTTAATCCAGTGGAGAGAGCCAACAAGCTAAGTCGGATCAATGAGTTGACACTGATGGGTCCAGAGTAACAAAGCTGCCAAGAAAACATTAATGCCAACAAAGAAATATGTGTGTGCCCTCACCTCTCCCCTCCTGAACCCTTGGTAGAATACATTTATTTTTGTGTTATAGAAAATTGCTCACAGTAGCACCCCCTACTCCTCATCCATTCCCAACTGTCTTCTTTTTCCCACCTGCAGTAATTCTTAACTCTTGCTCTGAGAACAGTATCATGAGACCAGCTTTGAAATTTGGACCATAAGGCTCAGAGAGACTTGGTCATCATAAAGGAAATATCAGCAATGCCATATGCTTACACAACACACTTAACCTAGTCTACCATGTGGGAAGAATTAATTAACAAAGGGGAAACCAAATATCAGATTCATTATTCTGCCACCTCCACCATCCAGGCTAAGACAAGTCTCCTTGTTATCAATGCTTTTTGTTTGTTTATCATCCTACAATCCTCCTTTATTGTACTCATCAAATTGTTCTTGAATAATTAATTGTGTAAGTATTTTTTGTTGTCTGTCTCCCTGTGAGCGCCATGAGAATAGGGACTGTGTTTGTTCACCGATCTCTTCCCCGAATCTCATGAACACTCAGTAAATGTGTTTAGTGGTTGAAGGAGGAAGATAGGATTGGAAGAGGGACAAGGGAAAAAGGAAAAAGGAGAACAGGTAAGACAAGAAGAAATGTCAACTCTCGGTTACTCATGAGCTGACTATATAGCTAAATATTTCTCAGGCATTTTGGTTCTCTATGTTTAATAAGCATTTGGGCCGCATGACCCCACCAGAGTTTTACTAATACATAAGAGATCTTACAATTTATGATCTAGATTGCATTTTCCTCAATGTATGCCTGCTACTAACCTGCCATTTCTTTGTCCATTACTGTGAACAGTGAAAGCAAGATCAGCTCTACATTCTATGGAATCTCAGTCTCAATATCTGAAAACACAAGTATTTGAACAGAAAGAAAATCACAGCAGAGTGATCCAAAAGAAAAACAATAGTGAGCATAATTTTATTTGATCACAAGTCTTTACCTTTGCATTGGATAGTTTCATCATTTATGCATCACTTCAAAAGTAGCCCCATTCACAAGAAGTCTTAAACATCATGAAACGATCATCTACATGTAGCAAAATAATTGTTCCTTATTTCTGGTGATGCTGTAAGTACAAAACACAACACACACACACACACACACACACACACACACACACACACACACACCCCTGGTGGTGGCCTCTAAAAGGTAATCTCTCCTTAAAATTTTCCAAGGAGATAGGTTCTACAGCACTCAGCAGTAGAACTTTGTGCGATCATGATGTTCTTTATTAATGCCATCTCCAGTATGGTAGATACTAGGCATGTGTGGCAATTGAATACTTGAAATATGATAGAAGACACTACAAAATTAAATCTTTAATTTTATTTAATTTTAATTCATTTATATTGAAATTGTAATGGCCATATGTAGTTAGTGGCTACTGTATAAGACAACTCATGATAACACCCAAGCAACTTTGCTAATGAGGAAGCCTGGCCTTGACCTCATGCTCTTTGACTTTCTGATTCCAAAAATAATCTGAATAGGTCCTTTTAGCAATATCTGACTATCCTTCCATTGATCATCCAACTACTGCAGATACACTAAACTGTTAAAATAAATATTAATCCTCCCTTTCCATAATTTGGATTTAAATGCCTATTTCTGGAGTGACCTCTTTGGTGCATATACAACACAGAATGGGACATTATCTCTAAAATGTCACTCATGGAATACCCATGTCATATATGGAAGAAGACCTGTAACTATATGCCCTGTTGGGTCTAGGTAGTTCCAAATGTGGAAGACAGTCTTGGACAAGAAAGATCAGTGGAAATTTGAGAGGCTCAAATTAAAGGAATAGAGTGGTTAGTTCACAGTCTGAATCTGACAAAGTCAGGAGATAGAAGTAGAGGCGTTTATTCTAACATGGGCTCGGCAGAGGTTACCTAACTATATATCAGTGAAAATCAGTCTAAATGTCACCCTAGCACTGTAGACTCTCAATACTGTCCTGGATCATGAAGCACATAGAAATAAATTTTCACCAAATAACTGCTCCTAAGAGTCCACATAAACTTTAGGAATTAGTTATCAATGTTTCCTCTTTCTCATTCCCGTTCCCTCACCTCCTACTTAATCAGTAATCAATTTTTGGGAGTCTACTATGTTCCAGGCTCTGTATGGAGCATTAGGGGCTCACCACTAAACTAGACCTAGACCTAACCTTTCAAAAACCACCTTAGGTTGGAGAAACAAACAAGTAAAGAGTATTAAGTTGCCTTAAAAAAACTCATTGAAAAACTAACATCAAAAATGTTGAACTTCTACTAAATGAAAGTCAGAATAAACACGTGTTACTTGCACATAGTTCCAGAGACCACTACCACGAAGTCCACTGCCTTTACACACACACAGGCGCGTGCGCGCACACACACACACACACACACACACACACACACACACACACACTTTTTCATACTCTACAATGCCCAGAAAAATGACAGGGTGTTTTTTTTCTGTTTTATTTTTATAGAAAATATTCATATCATGATTTTGCCTGCCTTTGCTTTTCCAGGAAATCAAAGGTGACATTATTCAAAATTTCTAGAACTTTTTATTGATTCATGTTGGCTTTGCTACAGATTTTACATTACTAAAAATACTAGGTATTGGTCATTGGGATGAGATGGGAACCAGGTAAAGATGCTGATGCCATCATCCAGGCTGGCAAGCTCTGTAGTCACATGCCTTCGAGAAAAGCTCTAGCTTGGGCATTAGTGTTGGATTGTTTATACTTATTTGGAGAAGGGAGATGTCGTCCTGACACAATTTTTTTTCCAGAGGGATCCGTTGATTTTATAATTGAGTTGAGTTTAAAATGTGAAACAGATTGGCTTTGCTGGCAAACTCAGAGCACAGGTGTGTTTATTTCTTCATAAAACAATAGTGCTCCTATACAAAGCCCCAGGACCCCAGATGGACCCCCTATTTCTCTCCACATAGCCTCATCACCTGAATCACAGATGGAACCCACTTAACTCATTCCTTATGCCTCCTACTCCTCTCTTAGGCTCACTTAATTACCCAGAGCTAGTGCCGAATTATTTTTCAAGGGCATATTTGTTAAATTATATCTCTTAGTTTACCAATGGGCATACATTTAAAAAAAATAATCTGATGCCTAATACGAATGAATATCTCCCTTCAGTAGTGAAAGTGCCATCTGTTCCTTAGAGTTTCCATTTCATGGAAATACTGTCTTAGGTTTGGCTGCCCTTGCTCCTGCCCACCACATTATCCTCTTATAATACCCAATATACCATCTCAGGATCCATCAAAAGCATTACACGTTCTCAATTTTTCCCATGTTGAATTAAAACAACCAGAATACAGAGTTGTCTTTTTATGTCTCTTTATTTATGACTTACTGTTGCTAACCCAACCTCTGCTATTGACCTTAGGTTACAGAGAAGAATATAGCAGGAGGCTATTGTTTCAAAGAACACACAATAAATAAAGGCAGATTCATAAACAGTTTTAATACATAGCCATGAATATGATAATAAGTATGATAACAAAGCTTGGATGTAGACCTGAGGAAGGAGAGCAAGTCCATTTGAAAGGCCAAGAAAACTCCCCAGAGGAGATTCTTCCTTTATAGAAATTAATAGGAGCCAATCATATACAAGGCAGAGGAGATTATTCCAGGTTTAAAGGATACAAAATTAGGTGTTCACAACTAGAGGTAGGTATGAGAAACTAAATATTGGGTACCTGTACTATGATAGACATTTAGTATGAATCTGTATACATTGTTTTATTTATTCCTACTGCAACCTAGTGACAGAATGTTTTCCCATCTTACAAATGAAGGGACTGAAGCCTAGAGAGTGTAAGTAAACCACCTAAAGCCACAGAGCAAGAAATAGAGACATAATTTGATACCATGTGCAAAATAGATCTAGTCCTTCCACTATATTTCATAGGATTTTCTCAGCTGATCTTGCTTCATGGGAAGCAGATTTGGCCAAGTTGGCAGGCAAACAATATCCTGTGCTCTCTTCCCACCCCACCACAGACTTCTATTCCTGTTCTCAGAATATCAAGTACAATTTCTTTAAGGGAGTGACTAATCCACAGGTAGTCTCTGGGACCTCAGCATACCAGGATACCTTTCTGGTGGGATATCATCTCCATTGGAGGTCTCTGTTTTTCTTGGCTCTTATTCCAAACTTTCAGGGAAACTGCTGGCAAGGTTATGCTAAGGATAAAGTCAAACTCTGCCTGACTTTCTTCAGGCTCTAGGCTCTGGAAGTCAGTCCAAAGTCAAGAAAGCCAACAGTGCTTTTCCTGGTCATTAGGTTTATCAACTCTGTATCTAGCATACGCTCCATTAAAGGAGCTGTGTGACGTCTACAAGAGAAACAAAACAACAGTCAGGATGACAGTAGCAGCAGCTCTTAAAATAATAGAACCACTTCCTTAGGGGGGAAAACCTTAAAAGTTAAGTTACTTTCTCATTTAGTTATCTCTACTCATTATTCACACCAATGTACACCGAGCAGGGGAAACGCAAGGCAGCCTTTACTGCAGTGAATGGATTTTAGCTTTATACAGGATGCCAATTTTCTGACATCTGAGGGGTTGCTCTCAGAACTTGTTCTTCTCAGGAATTAGACTGATGTCTCTTGGCCATGGCTGGTTAGCTCCGATGGTTAGGGCACTATGATAATAAGTCCAGGCTCATGGGCTTGATGCCAGTGACATCCAGTCAACCACACCTTGTCCCTTTCCATTTATTCCACAGCCATTTATGAAATGTTTACTAGGTGCCAGATCATGTGGAAGGCAATAAACAAAATGAAAAGGGGCCTATCCTTATTTTGAAGGAGCTCACAGTTTAATGGAAAGACAATGACACAGACAGAATAAGTCATCAGTGGGCAAATGACCAAAGTGCTCTGATGGCAGACAGAGAAGCAATCCCAGAGCCTTGACAGTTGTCGGAATGTGGTAGCATACTTGGAGGATAAATGAACTGTTCAGTGAAGAAACAATGGGCCTCACCAGACTTTCAGGTCATGCACACATGTACAGAGATGTTTGTTGCTAAATATGACACAGCCTGCCTATGGAAAATATATAAATAACATCCTGGATGAGCTGTAGCTAATTCCAACCAAAATCAGCACCTGGTGGGTAGACCTCAGCACCTGGAGTGAAAAGTCCCAAGACAGATTTCAGCCTAGATCAGCAGCTCTACTTCCAAATACCTATCAGGGTTAGTGAGGTTAACGAGGGCCAGTGAAGGTCCCCAACCTGATCCCTAGGAATATAGCCATAGGAATATGCATCCTTCCACCCATAATCATGGAGGAAGACAGACAGTAGTATCTATCTGAACAGTCTATAATGTGGGAAAACTTGAATGGATCAATGCAAATCAACCACTCCTGAAGAAAGAAATCTCAAGTTGTATATCATACAAATATTAGATACACACACAATGCAGTAATATAGTATTATTATAGGTAATTATTATAGGTAATAATCTTACCACAGTGCTCTGGCAAAACTACTCTGCTGAATTTCCAAGATTTGGAATGAGGGTGTTCTTCATATTTAATAAATAAGGACACTGAGTCATGTAGCATAGGGATGACTTCCACAAGGCTCTGTCATAATTCAGGAGTAAGGGCAGAAGTAATAGAGTAACAAAGAGAAATAAGAGTAAGGAAACAATAGTCCTATCCTTGGCCTTCGCCTAATCTCTCTAGAATGGGGGAATGGGAGGATCGGGGAGTCTGGATCCAGACTGTCATTGGATCCTACCTCTGCCACTTATCAGCTATGTAACCTAGTACAAGTTTACTGAATGTTCTCTTGCCTCAGTTCTTTATTTGTACAGTAGAAAGAATAATTCCACTGCCACAGGATGGTTGTGAGTTTTAAACAAAAGATTGGATGCAAAGTACTTCAGATGAAACATAGCAGAAATCGAAATATGCCAGTGGCCTTCTCTCATTTTGCTTGCCTCTGAAAAATGTGTGTCACCTCCCAGATATGCAAAGCTCTGAGGTCCTGAGTGATAGATCTTCTGAAAATCCAAAGTCATTATTTGCGCTGTCACTTCATTCTGATATTTGAAAGATCTCTTTAGAACAGCCCCAGCTCGTGACTGGGATAGAATTAGGGATTTGCATTATTTTGCTCCTGCTAACCTCTAGTCCTCCAAAACCTAAGAGAGTTGAGCTAACTGACACATTATATGTTATAGTAACAGGCAGCTCACATTCAGGTTGAAGATTAAACTGAGCTTGCCTATTGCCAGAGCCTTGTTTACCACCTCTGCATGTTAACTGTTGCCATTTAGCAAGCCTGGGTGCCGTAATTATTACCTGAAGCAAATAATATAGTCAGCACTTTATAAGAAATGCAAACTCCTCACCCTTCCTTTGGTTCTCAGAGCAATACCATTAATTATGATAAGTTCTTCTGATATTTTTGTGACTGTGGTAGGTAATTTCTTAGGTATTCCTCTGCAATTTGACATCAATCATTGTCCACTTAGCATAAATTAGGGCCAAGACTCCATGGCTAAATTTCACCATTTATTATGCCTCATTCGGGGGAGCTAATTCCTTTCTTAAATATGTATTAAAAACATTTAAATGTATTTTTTAGCATTGGATGTTTCCAAGGCTACAGTTCCGTTGTTCCCCAGGCACAAAACTCAGGCAGGGATTATTAGCAGCCGTTCTGTCTTTCCACCCATGAGGAGGATAAATTTCCTAGAAGAGTTCTGGAACTTCCAGATTCAGGGTTTTTGAATTTTGTAAACAATGTTCAATAAACACATCCCACTACCTTGTCTAATTGTCTATTGCCTTCCTCTTATCCACAACTCATTTAATAAACTTGACAAAGTAGATTCTCATTCATTGAAAATCTGAAAAAGTACTGGAGTATTGATTGCTTCTTTTCAGTGGACTTAAATCCTCAGAATAGATACATCCAAGGAAGGAGGATCAGAGTAGTAGTATCTCCACATAGCAAGATCACATGCATAACGACACCAGGAAGAACTTCCTGAAGAATTTGATCACTCCTTTTTCACCCTCTCCTCCCAAAGATTCAAACATGTGAACTCGTCCCTGGAATGGCTTACAGCTCCATGTAAAGGAACCTCCCTGCTTATTGAATCTGCACTTAAAGTTGGGGAAATCTTATGATTTATATGATACAATAATTTAGCAGTAAACATTCATATAGTGATGTTCTAGAACTCAGTAAGGCACTATTGACACTAAGCGAATGTGGATATGGCCCACTGAGGAACATGGGCAACTGTTGGGTGAAGGGACTTGTTTCCCTGGAATGGAACAAAATAATGACAATTCCTACAGTTCAGTTGTCTGGCATTGAAAATAGCTTTCCCATGTAATCAGATACGGAATGAATCATAGGTCTGGAGAAATAAGTGAGGATTCATGAGGAAGGTGAAATTTGAGTTGCAGCCTGAAGAATCCCCCAGGACAGATGGGTGTTATGATAATGGATGGATATTATGATAATCATACCAGCATGAGAACCAGTAAATAGTTAAGAAGAGTGAAATCCTTCACAAACCAGGGGGATGGTTGGCCTGTTCTGCAATAAAGGTCAGATTGGAGAGTGCAATGTTGGGTGGGTTTGCTGAAGCCAAACTTACAGTGTTCATGCTCTTTCAAATCTAGGACCTTGGCACAAGACAAATATTGCAATTTAAAGGATAAGAAGGTGGAAACTTTTCTTTATTAAATAAAGAAGATATTTCATTAATGACTGTATAGACATACCTCACAATTAGAGAGTTAAAAAAAAACACTACTTAATAAGACAAAACAAAAAAAAAACATTGTTAGACTTGAGACACTGAAACACAACCTTCATTTTTATGGATGAGGCTGGGTCTTGTGCCTTTTGGTGACTTATAGTCACATAGTCTGTCAGTGACTAAGAAGTGTTTCTTCTAGGTCTAAGGGGTCTTTATTTTTTCTCTCCTTAGCCATCCTCAGCTCACTCCAACTTGTTCTGCCCCTTAAGAGAAAAAACTTACTAATGATCATTTATGAAAGCTGTCCCTCCACTGAAATCCTCTTCCATCCCAGGTTAAGATTCCAAGGGCTCTCTCCAATATCACCTCTCTGAAGAGGTGCTGCTGATTCTGGAAACCATTCATGGTGCCTCCCCTTTCCTGAACTCACAGCATCTTCCACTTGTAACTCTGAAGGCTCTGGCTTTACTCAAGTCTTGTTCCTAGCCACTTAGATACTTACCTTATCTTTGAGATTGTAAGTTTCTCCAGGACAAGAATCTTGGATTGTTCATCTTGGTAACCCCTCTTGGCTTAACACAATATCTTCACATAATAGATTACTAAATACTTCATGAATTTGTTGAATTATTGTACCAAATGTATTTATATCAACCAGTAGCTACTAAACACAATGTGCCTGAGCCATGAGTAAAAGTGTAAAATATAGCTGAGGATGATGCCTCGGAAATGTATTTCAGAGCATTTCCTGATAGGTGCCCAAAATATCATCAACATCATCATCATCATCATTGTTCTTGCCCACAATGTGCTAGGCACTCATTGTGACTTAGAACATTACAAATTTATGGGCATTCTGCCTATAAAGGAGCTACCAGTTGAGACAAGATATCCTCCCCTCTAAACTCACTCTGTAAAATGCTGGCAGGTCTGATGGATTTGCCATGCTGGCTGGCTTTGGTGGGAACTGAAACAATTTGTCAAACTCCAAGGGTTTGTGAGCATGAACGTGCATGGGGAAAGAAGCTTAATGCTTCCTGGAATGTGAATCCAGAACTTTTAGCCAAGGCCAGACAAACCAGAAAGGAAATATCCCAAGGACACTGAAGTGGGCAACACAAGCCCTTGTGCAATTGGCTCTGGTTAAAGGTTGACAACAGGAAGATTGACATCCTTGATTTATAAGCAGTGAGAGCGCCAGGTTCCCACAAAAAGGGGGCTCAGCCTCAAATTAAAGCAGCTATTTATAGGGATGGAAGGGGAATTGAATTCCCAAACCACTACACTAGCCTTTGGCCTCTCTTCTGAAGCCTCAAGTGTTTGGGGGAAACGTATGCTGAGTCGACAAGCACAGTGAGTCAGAGAATTGCATGTAATAGTGACTTGAGATACCTGTTGGTAAATAGGCATGGTCTCAGTTCTCTATCTTTCAGAAGACTGACTCAGGGCCTGAGCTGGTGAGTAGAATCACAAAGTCTGAGTGAATGTGGAAATGCACTGGGAGGGAAAGGAGATTGGAATTGATCTATGTGATCTAGAGTGGGTTTGAGGATAGGGATGGGTTGGGCTTGATGGGATGTGGGAGTCCTGGAATGCCCACAAGCCACCATCTGCCCACTGTGGGAACCTAATAAAAGTGGTCTATTTCTAGACTGGTCTCTAGCTCTGTATCATCAAGCATTGTGACTTTAATTCATCGAACTCTGGGCTTAATCGTCTTCAGGTTATTACTGTGGTTAGACAGGCCAGGATGTTTTATTAACATGTCTCTCTCTAAAACTGTCAGCAAAAGTAATAATAATAGGTACTACTTATCAGCTATTTACTTTTAATGAGCACTGCTCTAAACTTTTCACATGAATTAATTTGTTTTATCCTCATGAAAATGCCAAGAGGTGGAAAATACTATTATCCCCCATTTTATTGATGAAAAAGCTGAGACAGAGAAGAGAGAAAACCCAGTTGAGGCCACGTAGTTAGTCAGTGGAGGATCCTAATCCAGGCAGTCTACTCCAGACCCGACACCTTTCAGCTGTAAGGCACACAGTTGGAGCCCGGAATGCCAGAGATGCTATAATCCTGAGAAAGATGTGTTCCCAGTAAGCTCCCCAAGATGAAGACGGGTCAGTTTACTCAAAAATCTAATCTGATATAATCAAGACTTCAGTCTTCATGCCAAGGGCAGACTTCTCTTTCCTTTCACCCCTCCTCTGCCTACCTTGCTGTCTGTGGCAGGTGATAGGCATGCCATTTGGGAAAGCAAGATAGCCCACTGGCTTCTGCCTTTTTGCTCACTTTTCCATTGACTCTGCAGGGGATTGGATGAGGGAATGGGGAGAAGAGAGGAGTCACAAATTTATAAGCATAGAAAAGTCTCCTCTCACTCATCTATCTTAAGGTGGCAGATGTTTAAGCCGATTCTCTGGACTGTGGATGTTTCCTGGGTTCTGAGAAGCTCTCCTGCTGGGCTCTTACACTCTGAACCTCAGGGTGCAGACTATGCATTCTACTCCTGCAGCTGCTGCTTCCTGCTAAGCCCAGGTGTCTTCATCAGTCCACTCTACACAGACATTTTCTTTGGAATCCATACTCTTTCAGAGTTTTAAACAGCCCCAGATCAACTCTCAATCTGCAGGGCCAACAGTATAGTCCATGACCCCATGTGGCAACTGCAGCTCTTTTATATCAAAGCAACTCAGTAGCACTCCTTTCTTGTCCTCCAGGTTATCTAAGTGTGAGTCAGATGTTAGCCCACCAGAACTGCCAAAGACACACTGGTGCCTTCTCAAGGAGGTCTCTAAATGTGGGCTGGGGGGAGGTTTCGTGGCATTCCCATGGTTCTCTCAAAAATTGTCTTCACCAAAACCTCCCAAATATTAGACTCCTTTGAAATGGCTCTGTGGATGAAGGGAATTCAAGAGTCATCACACATTGCCAGAGAGATCCTGCTTTGCTTGTACCTCATAGTGGACAGGCATCTCACTTTAGAATTTCTGTCATGATCTCGGTGCTTCAGTAAAAAGTTCCAATTCAACACCGTTTCTTGAGCACTTGTGTTGTTTCCAGCACTGTCAAAAGCCTTCTAGATGTATTACCTAAATTAAGGTTAAAAATAATTATATAACATGAGAAATATCAATATCCCCATTTTGAAGAGATTGCAGCCTAGATTCCAAATACCGTTCAGTATGAAGTATGAACTCTTGATCATTTTTAACAAAGGACCTGGACTTATAAGTTGTCTACAACTCTACCATTTTACTCTGATGCTCTTTCCAATCTAACTCTCATCCCTCCCAACCTCATTAAAATGACTTTTTTGAAAGTGGTTGAGCACTTGTTGCCAGATCTTAGTATCTGATATAGTTGATCACTTCTACCTGCTTGAAATACGTTGTTCTCTAGGATTCCACACACTCTTCTGATTTGGTGCCTCTTTTCACAGCTGCCTTTTTTCTTAGTTGTTCCTTTGCTACTTCTCCATCTAGCTTTTACATGTTGGCCTAGATCTTCATTATGAACCCTCTCCTTTATTTACATTCACTCCCTAGGTGCTCAGCTTTATGCCTTTAAATATCATGTCTATGTTGATGACTCCTATGTATAAATCTCCACCCTGACCTCTACATGTACTAGATTTGTACATCTTTCACTTGGACATCTTAATAGGTAAATTTAGCAGAATTTTTCCAATATAGAACTTTTGATAACCTACTCCTACTCAAATATCATCTTCCTGCCCTCCATCTAGGAAAAAATACAGCATCACGGGGCACCTGGGTGGCTCAATTGGTTAAGCATCTGACTCTTGATTTCAGCTCAGGTCATGATCTTATAGTTCATGGAATTGAGCCCCGTGTCAGGCTCCATGCTGTCAGCACAGAGACTGCTTGATATTCTCTCTGTCTCCTCTCTCTGCCCCTCCCTCCCTCCCTCTCTCTCTCTCTCTCTCTCAAGAATAAATAAATAGGCTTTAAAAATTAGCATCACAGTGCAGCAACCCAAATACCACTGTTTTATCATCCATAAATACAGAGTGCCCTAATTCTCTACCTTTCCTCCATTATCAGATCCCATTGATTTTATTTTCAAAATATATTTCAGTCCTCTCCAACTTCATAAGCATTATTTTAGTCCAAACCACCATCCCCTTTCCTCCAGATTACTATGATATATTCCAGATAATCTCCCTGATCCACTTTTATGTTATTACATCTATTCACATGGCAGGCAAGGTGATTACTTAGAACTATACTTCAGATCACATCATTCTTTGGATTGGAGCCTCTCAGTGCTATCCCGTTTTAATAAAATCCAAACTTGATCCATAGCCTACTTCTTTTTCCTTCCCCTCGCAAATTTCTTCTCTTCACTAATCATACTTCAAACGCAATACCTACCCTTTATTTCTGAGCATGCCAAACCCTCTGCCACCTCTGGAAATTTACATTTGCTGCACAGTGTCATCAGAACATTCCAGCTTTATGTCATTCTGCAGCCTCCTTCAAGGATCTGCTTGGATAGCTCCTTCTCTAAAATCGATCACTGACCATTTCCTTTCAAATGACTTTCTGCAGTTAGCTTCTAACCCATAACTCTATTTACAGCCCTCATAATATCAGCATAATCTGTAAAGAGACAAAGTATTATTTGTCTGTGTGTTTGTTTGTTGGTCTCCCCCACTGGTAAGTAAACATCAAGGAAATCTGGATCTTATCTATCTTATTTTCTTGCTATATTCACGTGACCTCTCATACAGTAAGTACTCAAATGTTTTTGATTGACTGGATGACTAAAATGAAGGAAGGAAGGAAAGGATGAAAGGCTGAATCGTGATATGTTGATATATTGAATACTCTGTCAAGGAGACACCATATTAATCCCTGGATAAAATCTAATAAGAGAATATGCTACAAAATATTAAATGAAAATTTGATCCTGTTTTCAACAGACCCCCAACTTTCCTACAGATAACAGAGCCCCCTTTGGCAGTTGAAACCACAACACACTCTTTCCAGGTAGGATTCAGAGTGAAGATTCAGAGAGGGAAAATGCCCTTTCCATCAGAAAAAAAGTCTCCAGTCAGCCTTCAGGATCCTGAATGATCGCAGCACTGGAGGCTCCACTTGGAAGATTTTAATCTGAGAAAAATGGTTTCATACATAACATGCTGTGGGGATATTTGTTTGGGAGCAGATTGAGCTTAAGTCAAATACTCTGCATTTACAAATCCAACTGATTAATAAACAGCCAGAGAATTTTGCTCTTTCTCTATAATATACTCAGGAAAATGGATGGATTTTATTATTCTGCTTATTATTTTTTATCAGCAAAAGTAAAAAAAAAAGTGTTTTCACCCATCTCTCCTAAGCTGTAAAATGAGAGAGGCAGTATGATTATATATTGCTCGAAAGAGATGCAATTGTAGAGAATTATAAATCATATTCTTTTGTTGTGTTGGTATTTTTTGTTTATTTGTGTCTAATGCAAAGAGCAGGAGATTTACCATAATTTGCGTTCTATAACCTGCAGTACATGTGACAGGATGAAAAAAAATCTATTAGCAGAAATGTGTTTTGCCTTTCTGGGCCAAAAGCAAATAGCACCAGGTTGAAATATTCATCCATTTCTCCTGCCAGGGCTTATTCCTTTTAGTGACAGTCGTCTACCCTTAAAAAACAAACAGACACGTCTACTCTTAAGAAACAGACACATCTACCCTCAAAAAACAAACAGGCAAACAAAAACTCTTAAGGATTTTCCCAAAAAGATATTGGTCAAAATACAAAGCTTTGTCTTCAGGTCTGGTCTTTGCAGATCATTAATAACTATAGTGATACACTTCTTACTGAGGAGAAGAAAGATTACTTCTCTTAGGTTTTGTTTGTAAAACAAAATGTGAATGACCAAGTGTGCTTTGTACAGATTCTGACAGGAGGAAAATATGACTGGGAAATACATCTGCAGCATTATATGTACCCAAGGTAGGAATACTGTATAGGTAAGAATTCTTCAATTGTGTTTGCATATACTCCACATTCTGAAGTCACATTTCATGGCAGTGTTCAAGCCTGTAAAAGAATAATGCTTGAATATATGAGCAGGTTTTGTGATCATTTTCTCTGTATCATTTTCTCTGTATCCATTCAGGGCAAGTCAAAAGGATATATATTTAAATGTTAGTATAAAATCTTTAAACTAGACAATTGGAAAGTCGTTTAAGCTCTGAGGATAATAAGATATGAGACTGTGTTCCTAAGAGAGTCTTGATATTATAATCCATTCCAAATAATTTTAGTTTTATATTATATATTCAATGACATACTCCAGGGCAGATCTAAAACAAGTAAGCCCACATGTCTCTTTGTGTGTGATCTATACATTTACATACAAGCACTCACACACACACATACATAATTAGGAAAGACTTATAAAAAATGGTCAAAATGGGATAGAGACATTTGATTTTTTTTATTTTAGAGAGCTTTCAGGTTCACTGGAAAATTAAGGGAAAGGTACAGCGATTTTCCATATATCTCAGTGCCCCCCCTCACATTCATAGACTCCCCTATTATCAACATCCCCCACAGGGATGGTACATTTTATTATAAGTCATGAATCTACATTAACATGTCACAATCACCCAAAGTCTGTAGTTTACATTACAGCTCCTTCTTGGTCATATACCTTCTATGGATTGGATAAAGGTACAGTGACATGCATGCACCATTTCAGTATTACGCAGAGTATTTTCACTGCCCTAACCATCTTCTGGGCTCTGCCTATTCATCCTTCTCCTATTCCCTGCAGACTCTGGCAACCACTAGTCTTTCTGCTGTTTCCCCAGTTTAGTATTTTGCAGAATGTCACATAGTTGGAATCATACAGTCTTATAGACTTTGCAGATTGGTTTCTTTCACTTGGTAATATGCATTTGATTTTCCTCCATGTCTTAGCATGGCTTAAGAGATCATTTTTGTGGTGAAGAATATTCCATGGTCTGGATGTCCCACAGCTTATTTATCCCCTCACCTGTGGAAGGACATCTTGGTTGCCTCTAAGTTTTGACACTTATGACTAAAGCTGTTACAAACATCTATGGGAACGTTTGTGCGTGGATGTAAGTTTTCAACTCCTTTGGGTAAATACCAAGGATCATGACTGTTGGATCATATAGTAAACTGCCAAACCATCTCCCAAAGTGGCTGTACTATTTTTCATTCCAGCCAGCAATGAAGGCAAGTTCCTGTTGCTCTACATCCTCACTGGCATTGTGTGTTGTCAGTGTTCCAGGCTGTGGCCGTTTTAGTAGGTGTGTGGTGACATCTCATTGCAGTTTTAATTTCCATTTCACTGATGACATATAACTTGGAGCATTTTTTCATATGCTATTTGCCATTTGTATAACTTCTTCGGTGAAGTGTTTGTTAAAGTGTTTGGGTCATTTTTAATTGGGTTGTTTTTTTTTTTATTGTTAGGTCTTAAGAGTTCTTTGTATATTTTGGATAACAGTGCTTTATCAGATGTGCCTTCAAATATTTTCTCCCAGTGCCTTGTCTTTTCATTCTCTTCCTATTGTCTTTCAGAGAGCAGAAGATTTTAATTTTAATGAAGTCCAGATGATCAATTATGAATTATGGATCATACCTTTGGTATTGTATCTAAAAATGCATCCAAATGCAAACAAATGCATCATGTTTCCTTCTGTGTTATCTTCCAGGATTTATATAGTTTTATGCTAAACATTTATGTCTGTGACCCATTTTGGGTTAATTTTTGTGAAGGATAGAAGGTCTTTGTCTAGATTCATTGTGTGGCATGGAGATGTCCAGTTGTTGCGGCATCATTTTTGGATGAGATTAGCTTTGCTCCATTGTATGTAGCATAGACTATCTCTCCACTTACTCAGTTCTTTTTTTTTGCTCATAAGAGTTGTATAGTTTTCCTATGTGGATTTTACATATACTTTGTTAGATGCACATCTAAGTATTTCATTTTTTGAAGTAATATAAATGGTATTTTTTAAATAGCAAATTTTACTTGTCCATTGCAGATGTATAGGAAAGTGATTGACTTTTGTCTGTTAACCTTGAATCCTAGATTTTTAAAATTGAGTCTTTTGGAATTTCTGTATGGACAATCATGTCATCTGTGAAAGAAAAAATGTATGTCTTTCTTCCCAATCTGTATACTCTGCTTTCTTTTTCTGCCTTATTGAATTAGCTAAAATTTTCAGCTCAAAGTTGGAAAGGAGTGGCAAGAAGGGAACCTGATCTTAATGGGAAAGCATACCCCTTGAGTATCATTCTCACCATTACGTCAGATATTAGCTTTAGCTATAGGGTTTTTTGAGTTCGTTTGCCTTTGTTTTTGTTTCTTTGTAGATTTTTTGTCAAATTGAGGAAGTTCCTCTCTATTCCTGGAGAACTGAGAGTTTTCATCATGAATTGATGTTGGATTTTGTCAAATGCTTTTTCTCCATCTACCAATACGATCACGTGATTTTTCTCTTTTAGCTTGTTGATGAAGTGGTTTATGTTAATTGATTTTTTAAACACTGAAACAGCCTTGCATGTTGCATACTTGGGTAAATCTCACTCCATTGTAGTATGCAATTTTTATACATTTTAAAATTCAGTTTGAGAGAAAGAATGGAATCTGACCATTTGTGGCAACGTAGATGGAACTCGAGGGTGTTATGCTGAGTGAAATAAGTCAGGCAGAGAAGGACAGATACCATATGGTTGCAAGTATAGGTGGATTAGGAGGAACTTAACAGAGGACCATGGGGGAGGAGAAGGGGAAAAATAGTTGGGGAGAGAGAGGGAGGCAAACCATAAGAGACTCTTGAATACAGAAAACAAACTGAGGGCTGATGAGGGTGGGGGAGATGGGAAGGGGGGTGATGGGCATGGAGGAGGGCACTTGTGGGGATGAGCACTGGGTGTTATATGGAAACCAACTTGACAATAAACTATGTAAGAAACTAAAATAAAATTCAATTTAATAATATTTCATTGAGGATTTTTGCAGTTATGTTCATAAGATATATTTGTCTTCAGTTTTATATTTTTGTAATGTCTTTGGTTTTAGTATTAGAGTAGTGCTAATTTTATACAGTGAGTTAGAAATTATCCTCTGTGCCCCTTTCCTCTGGAAGACATTGTAGATAATCAGTTTAAATTCTTCCTTTAATGTTTGGTAGAATTCACCATTGAACCCATCTGGGCCTGGAGCAATATTTGAGATTTTTGTGACAAAGTGAGTTTTAGTCTTGTGTGGTATGACAGAGATTTGACAGGATAAAAGCCAGAAAGAGTTAGGAGTTGTTGGTTCCAGGGAAACAAATGTTAAGCATGATATCCAACCTGTGATCTAAAATCAGATGTATGCAATAAATAAAGAAAGAAAGAAAAAATAAAATCAGATATATCCAGAAGTAGGAGGAGTTGACATCGAAAGACAAATGCTAAAAGTTAGCTAGGAACTGACAAGAATCAGACAGATCTTTTGCTACAAAAATAAACTGAGGGTAAATAACTAAGGAAAGTACCAGAAGAATCTGAAAGAGGAGTAACAAGCAATATTTTGGTGCAATCCAGCATAATCTTTTTAAATTTTATTCTCTATTAGAAAACTGCACTCAAGCTAACTCTGGATCCATGGCATCCTAAAAACATCACCTGTACCCTGACAGTTATGAAGGTTAATGAGTTAATTGCCAGTTTGTTCTCGCCGTGCGGCTTGGAGAAGACGCAATACTCTCCAGCTCCACCGCTACCGTTAATACAAGTAATGTTTGTAAAATTCTTACCTAATAAACAATTTAGGACAGTCAAAAAAAAAAAAATACCTATACCCTGACAGTTATGAAGGTTAATGAGTTAATTGCCAGTTTGTGTGTGCATGCACGCATGGGCGCGCGCGCACACACACACACAAATAACTTATGCACTTTAACTCAAATAACTTTTTTTTTTAGTTCCCTGTTGCTCAGGTAATCAATTTCTGTACAACAAACCAACTAAAAACTTCTAAAAAAATATATACCCATGGAACTTAGGGGTAAGGAATTTGGACAGGGCATCGCAGAAATGGCTCATACAATTGATGACATCTGGGACCTCAATTGGAAAAATTCAAAGACTTTGGGTGAGTTATGGGCTGGAGCTTGAAAAGATTTGGAAGGCTTTCAAGCTTGTCTGGGAGTGGATCCTCGCTGATTGCAGGGACGTCAGGTAAACTGTCAACATGGCTTTTCCGAGTGGTCTCTACACATGGGCTAATTGAAGGTCTTTCTCAGCCTAGATGCTGGGCTCCAACAACATATGCTCCAAGAGAACAAGGTGGAGGTGCATAACGTGTTGATGATGCATCCTCAAAAATCACATAGTATCACTTCTGTAGTATATTCTTTATTGGTTGTTGCAGTCAAAAAGTTCTCCCAAGGTTCAAAGGAAGAGACACAGACACCACCACTTGATGGGAGGAATGTCAAGGTCCTATTGGAAGAAAAGCATGTGGGATACAAGATATTGTCATGGCTATCTTTGGAAAATACAAGCCACCACACCGGTAAATCAATAGGAAAAATATCAATAATTCACTAAAAATAGAACACAATATAATATTTTGACTTTCAAAAAATTATCAATATTGAGCTAAAATGGGATAGATTTTAAAACTCTCTCATTCAGCAGGATTTGAAAAACTCATTCAGTAAATCAGAGTGATCATCTGTATCTGTAGTACTCCACGTGGGGGACCCCCATCTTCCTACATTGTTGGACTCTTGTTAAGGGCCGAACTGCTGAAATACAGGGGTGGATTCACAGCTTGTTGCTTAAAAAGGCTTAAGATTTGTGTTTATACTCATCAGATTATGAAAGCAAGAAGATGGGGTATGCAGCTTTCAAAAAAGCCTGAAACTGTGAAGAAAACTGAGGGAGATTTTTAAATAACCAAACCTCTTAAAGGGATACTAGATCCATTCATATTTGTCCCACCACATAGTCGCTGAAGGACCCAGAACATGGCTGATGGTTTTCATACACACCTTGGGCAATACTGGTATCCCAGGAGACATGGATGCTGATCTGGACCACTTCTTCAGTATCATTGCTTTTTAGTTTCTCAAATATCATCTCCAATGACATTTTCCATTCCACTTAAACTACTCATTCCCACAGTTTCATTCTAGACCTTGTCATTACTCAGAATTTCTCTGTGTCAAAATCTTCCATCCTCCTCTTACTATTCATGGCCTTTAAAGTCATGGAGAATTTTCATCTGTTAGTCATCTACTTTCCCCTAATTCTTCATCCTTCTCTTTTGTCCTCTCTGCATCTATTTCAGATTACTCCCAGGTTATTCATCTCAGATTGCATGGTCTATCTTTTAATTTTTTTTAATGTTTGCTTATCTTTGAGAGAGAGAGAGAGAGAGAGAGAGGGAGAGAGAGACAGAATGAGTGGGAGAGGGGAGAGGGAGACACAGAACCCAAAGCAGGCTCCAGGCTCTGAACTGTCAGCACAGAGCCTGGCATGGAGCTCAAACTCACACACCATGAGATCATGACCTGAGCCAAAGTCGGGCACTTAACCAAGTGAGCTACTCAGGTGCCCCAATCTTTTTAACAACATTCTTACCGATGCCCTTAAACTCTGCTTTTCCTTCCTTTTAACCATTAATTCTCCTTAGGGCTTAGTCTTTTGAAAGCCAAAACCAGTAAGTCCCCTTTACTTTGACTATCTTATAAATCTTCTTGAGGCCATGCTTTAAAAAAAAAAAAATATATATATATATATATTTACTAATTACTTAAATTCAATTTAGTTAACATACACTGTAGTCTTGGCTTCAGGAGTAGAAACCAGTGATTCATCTCTTACATATGACACCCAGTGCTCATCCCAAAAATGTTCCCTCCTTCATACCCATCACCTATTTAGCCCATCCCCTCATCCACCTCCCCTCCAATCTCCCCTCCCCAGCAACTCTTAGTTTGTTCTCTGTATTTCAAAGTGTCTTATGGTTTGCCTCTCTCACTGTTTTTATCCTATTTTTCCTTCCCTTCCTTTATGTTTCTCAGATTACACATGTGAGTGAAATCATGATATCTGTCTTTCTCTGAGTGACTTATTTTGCCCAACATAATATCCTATAGTTCTATCCATGTTGTTGCAAATGGCAAGATCTCATTATTTTTCATTGCTGAGTAGTATTCCATTATATAGGCCATGTTTAAATGTGGGAAAAGAGAAAAGAAGAGAAATGCCTGGAAGGAAAAACAAACTTGACTAATATTTAGCAAAGAATATCTGGCCACATGAATAATTTAAAAGTTAACTTTGCTAATTACTATGAAGGAGAAATTCACATCACTGTCAGAATGTGTAATAGTGATCCTAACTGTTCCCTCATCAAGGGCCCAAGGAATAGGGTGAAGGCTTCTGATCAGTAAAGCAATGATGCCCATCCTTCTCTCAACATTTTATACCTGAAGTCAGTAAATCTGACTCCCATCACCAAGGAAATGTAGATGGTTTAGTCTCTACTCTTCCTATACAAGTTTCTCAGCATCCTTCTGTCTTTGACCTATTTTTCTTTTGAAAGTTTCCTATATAATTGCTTGCTTTCCTCTAATTTTGTCTGAAAAATGATGATGGGTACAAGTGAGGATGAAGTAAAGTGAGAAAGGAAAGTGAAAAATCTCCCCAAACCCATCCTTCCCTTAGGATAAACCCTGACTCTGCATTTGCACCCCAGTACCCCCAGCATCTGGAGCCACAGAAATCACCATGTATGCAGGTGATGGTGTTGAACAAACCTGACACCTATCCTCTGTTGAGCTTTGACAGAGAATGTTAATTCTTAAGCATAAGTAGTCCTTCTCTGAAAGTTAATGAGAGACAATTATTGCCTTCAAAGGTGAAAAAAGAGACAAGGGCAATAGCTGAAGTTACCATTAAGTATCAGCAGCAAATCCTGAGTCCTGACTTCACTTTTCCACCAGACGATCTGATCCATCCATGCTTGCTGACCATCAGCTCCAGATCATTGCCTTGTCCTATAGCAAAGTCAGTACACACCGGAACGTGGTTGCCTCATCTGAGTGCCCAAGGAAAGTCTCCAGACTTCTCTCTTTCAAGCTGCTCTCCTTCTCATCTATCTCTTTGCACCAGATCTGCCCGCCTCCAGGAGCTGAGGGGGGCAAGATAGCTACAAGGCCCCATTCTAGTGTATGGTCTGTCAGTTGCCAACATGGGTTCATGGTGGTTGGCTCTTCTATCTGTATTAAAAATCATAGCAATCCATTTAGGCACCGCTGTTCCTTCCAGGCAAATGTGCAATAACACAGTTGGCCCATTAACATTGCAGCTGCATAGCAGATTAGTCACTCTGCGCTGTGCTGCCTGGTTAAAGCATCCACAACCACTTACAGAATTAGGGAATAGCACTGCTGCAATGAGCGGGTGCACTGTTTACAATCATCCCAATACAGACAACACATCATTCTTGGTTTTCTGTGTGGGTGGGGTGGCTGAAAACATCTTCTACCAAGTTGATACTTTTTACATAGCCCTAGAGGGGGGAAAAAGAGCCTTACTGATACTCATTCTGTCCTCCATTGGGATTCTCCATTGAGAAAAAGCAATGGGTTTCATCAACTGTCCCAAGAAAATAGACTGATTACTTCCTCAGTTAAACTGTGGTTTCTTAAATTGAGAGCTTGAGATTGGTTACAATGGATCCTGAAGCCTTGATGGGATAAGAACTTAACGTGATTGTCCTGAAGCAATTAACATCATGGCATGTGCGATTAGGCCCTTTCATTTTAGTTGATCCTGAGAAACACATCTCTTTTCATACACATACTTTGGAGATATTTACTAGGAGACTGTTGTAAAGATTTTAGGATAGATGGAATACAACTGTGCAGAAGCTACTTCAATTTTCACTCCACATCTTACATATAAGGAAGCAAGGCTCTTGGCACAAAGGGTGAGCATATTTCCAAACGTTCACTGGAGTGGACTACTTTGGCCTTCTCTGGGATGGGCAAGACAACAATGTGAAGTAGCTTTCAAGTGCAAAACTAACTAATGGCATCTGAAGGAGTTAGGCCAAAGATGGCAAATCCCTCATCCCACAGTTTAAGCTGAAAGCTGATCACGCTTACCACATTTCTAGTTTGGGACAAAATGAAATATAGCACACCAAACTGGAATTAAAATAAAAACTTAAAAAACATACTTTGAACATATTAGAGAGATGGAGGGGGGAAGTCAGCTTTATTACTGGTAAAACATGCTTAAAATCTCTTTTTAAATGTGTCACTACAACTGGGTTTGCTAACACCTTCCCTAAAATGACAACCTCACCCCTGTTGTCACAAGACATCCCAGACAGCCCTTGGACTAGTCTGCTCAGGCTGCCATAATGAAATACCACGGGTTGGGCGGCTTAAACAACAGACATTTCTTTTCTGACAGTTCTGGAGGCTGGAAGTTCAGGAACAAGGTGTTGGAAGACTTCGTTCCTTCTGAGGTCTCTCTCCTTGGCCATCTTCTCACTGCATCCTCATGTGGTCCTTTCTCTGCATGTGTCTATGTCCTAAATCCTCTCTTTTTTATAAGGACATCAGCCAGTCTGGAGTAGGGCCCGGATTTTAACTTAATTGCCTCTTTAAAAGCCCTTTCTCCAAATACAGTCACATTCTGGGGTACGGGGACTCAGTACACATGAATTTTGAGGAGGTGAAATTCAGCTGGCAGCATCCCTTCACAAGGGCAGACGACTTACTACAAGGAAGGGCAGAGTCTGTTTTTCTTGGGGGCAGCTCAGCTGATTATTTCTCAGTACTGGCTGTGCACTTAGGGCCAGCCAGGGAACCGTGAAAGCCATCAGCGCCCGGAGCTCTACCACAGGTAAACTGAGGCCTAACTCTGGGACTGGGACCAAGACATGAGCAGGTTTTGGAAGCCCCACTAGACGATGATGGTGTACATTCAGCACTGAGATCCACCAGATTCACTCAAAACAGGCAGAGAGGAAAGAGCGGGCTGGGGGCACACACTGAGGTCCTTCTTGGAGTATTCTAAATTCCACGAGGAGCTTCTCTTGAGGAAGATGAGGGAGTAAGAAAGGAGATTGACAGCCCCCTAAGTATTCCCTTCCCTATGCAGGATGCAGGAGACGGAGCCTGGCTTAGCAGAAACACGTCAATTCCGCATGGTGGTCTGGTGGAGGAGTATCTTGCCTTCCACCACTCCCCCCGACACCTGCAAGGGAGGTGGTGGCCAGTCTCTAAAAACCAAGTCCTGCATTGTCAGCTTAGGCACAACCTTCTCAAACCTTCATCTCTGAGCATCTCCCCAGGGCAGCAAGTTGTTCCATCCTGCCCTTCACACAGGACACTGGTGGACCATGGGAGGCTGAGACTGAGTTCTCCATTCCCTGCGCCCCTCTGGCTACTGGATCTCAATTCTGGGCAGCTGGTCAACCCATCAGGAATCCACTAAAGCAAATCATTTTGCTTCTCCACAGCAGGCTGACTTCAGTAACCACCAAGAATTCATTACTGCTCTGGTTTGTTTACACTCGCTAGGAACAGACAGTGCCTGTGAATTATTTGGAGACATACCTCTCCCTATAAATCAGGTTTAATCTATGCTTCAAATAGATAGGACACATCTGGAGCTTCCTCTTTTTTTTCCCCTTTTTTTCCTTAGTCAAATGAGTATGGAGGTACCTCCCTTTACAGGTCATATCCAGTAGGGAAAAAAAAGTGCTGAATAAGTCAATAAATAAATACCTTAGAATTCAGCTGTATGGTCTGAAGTGGTAGGACACTGGGTTTTAGCCCCAGCACCATTGTTAACTATTTATATGATGTTTAGAAAAGTTATTTATCTCATCTCTAAAAGGACCAAAATATTAGACTGGCCATGATCTATATGACGTGGAATCTCCAGATGAATAATGACAAATGAAAGCAGAAGAGAGACACTGGACATTTTTCATTTAATTAAATTAACTAAATTGTTCTGATCACCTACTATGTGCTGGGACTGTACTGGCATAGATATGAAGCTAGTGAGAGCATGACTCTGCCAGGAAGAAGTCCACTTTCAAACACAGACCTTGTTTAGCATGTAGAGAATAAGTATCTTTACAGACCGTGGCAGTTATAAGGGTGTCTTGATCAATTTCTTCAAAAGAACAAAATATTAGGGCTTGAGCTGCATTTATATAAATTTCTTTGGAGAATGTTAGGAGACAAGACAACCAGTAGCAGCAAAGGTAAAAAAAAAAAAAAAAAAAAAAAAAGTAAAACAGAAGCCCAAATTGAAAGAACAGCATCAATATTTAATCACAGCAGGCCACGGGCCATTGAAGCAATAGGTACTCAATGTAATTGAAACCAAAGTATTCCGATTCCCACTGTGGGGTATGAGGTGGACCAAGGGCCTTTTCTCTGGGTGTCTCTTTCCCACAACCTGCTGGAATATTCCCTAAATGGATTGTTATTAGGAACACATCAAGTCAATATCCTAGGAAGGGTTCGTGTGTGCAGGGCCAAAGCACACCTTGGGTAATTTCACCTCGTGCAACAGATTGGTCTCTTAGCCATAAAGTAACAGAAGCATTTTCTTTCTACAAAATGGATAGCACAGAAGAATAATCTAGCTAGCATACTAATAAAGGAAAATAAAGGTGACTGGGAAAACTCTTTGAAACCTTCAATGGCTAATTTGGGAATTCTAGACTTTGTGTAGTGGAAAGACACAGTAAAGGTATTATTAAACAACTCTAATACACGATGTATTACATCGAAGATGCACTCTTATTTTTGTAATTGCCACTTATCTCAAACCTTTTATTCGTGATCTCAGAGGATATTTTCAAAAGCTAATACTGTCACTATACCGTGATCAAGGTTCTGTGAGGCTTTCTTTTGCTTCTAGAATGATCATCTTCCTGGTCCCTTCTCCCCAACTCTCCAGTTTAATAACTGTGACTTTTCTGGGTACTGTTATTAACCTGGGGTTTATGATCCCCTCTCCTGAATGTCAGTTTAATAATATTGCTTACCATGAACCGGGACAGAGTATCTACATTCTTTATTATTTGCCTTTTTGGGTTTTTAAAATTTTTTTTAATGTTTTTTATTTATTTCTGAGAGAGAGAGAGAGAGAGAGAGAGAAAGAGCATGAGCAGGGGAGGGTCAGAGAAAGAGGGAGGCACAGAATCTGAAGCAGCCTCCAGGCTCTGAGCTAGCTGTCAGCACAAAGCCTGATGCAGGGCTCGAACCCAAAAACTGTGAGATCATGACCTGAGCCAAAGTCAGACGCTTAACCGACTGAGCCACACTGGCACCCCTATTATTTGCCTTTTTGGGTGCCAACCTTGATTATAGTCTTAACTACAGTTGTAGGGGAGACGGCGGTGATAGAGAGATGTGGAACTACCAGTTTTCTACACTTGGTCTTTTTTTTTTTTTTTTTTTTTGTTTTT
>NW_027528872.1:6009562-6152249 GCF_008692635.1 Crocuta crocuta
TTTTTTTTTTTTTTTTTTTGTATATATACTTGTTCTTTAAAGGTAAGTAACTGGCCATATTCTTGGTCCACCTCTCCAAGGACAAACAATTTATGCTCCCATAGGCCACCATCACACACTGGCAGAACCAGACACAGAATCAATAAAGAGATACTTTGCAGGTAAAGGGGGGTAACAAAGTGACCCTCAGTCTTAACCACAGCCACATGGTGGGTTGTCCCTTCAATTAGACACAGACGCTCTTAGACAGAGGTAATGACACTTGTAGGTGATCAGAAGACCCAGAACACAATGCTCTTGAAGCATCACATGACTCAGATGCAGAATTTTATTTTTCCATAACTTTTCTCTTTACCAGAATTGTGTTCTGATGTGATATTCAAAATACACAGCCAAAAAACATGTTTTGCAATCTGCTGGACCAAAGCTATTTAAGGATTGTTTTTCCTGAGAAAGAAAAATTCTAAGGAAAGGATGCATACCCGTGAGCACAGTTAATTTCAATAAATTGAAATGTTCTCATCACCATCATAACAAACATTGAGACACTGGGCAAGACATATAACTTTTTGGTGCCTCTGTTTTTCCATCTGTAAAATCAAGTAGAAATTATCATTTAAGGGAAGGTCTGTGTATTGTACACTTTCCATATAGTGTGAAACAATTTGCACATTAAGTTGGGAATATATGTTGTGTTTATTTTAAAAACCAAGGTATTTTTTTAAAATAAGAGAACTAACAATGAACATTTCTATAATGCGGATTTATGAATTTCCCTTCTTCCTTTAATTATGGGAGGGGGTAAAATTCTTCTCAGTCCCCCAATGCAAGCCAGTTTCCACACAGATGTCATGGAAGTCTAACAGTTATTAGATTCCCTTGGAGAAGACACAGAGAGTCTTTGGTGTCTAATAACACCCAGAGTCATCCAGAACATTCTCGATGATGTTTTGGAGGACAAAATTTTTCTTCACTTGTTTATGTTCTTTGGCTAGTACATTGTATAAGACAGAGTAATAGAAGAAAAACAAACTTAATTATCTATGTATGGAAGCCCTATAAAAATATGATACTCAAGGACAAGTCAAGCAATTGACACCAGGAAAGACACATATTTTTGTCATCTTGAGTTAGGAGGGTTGGAGCCTCGGGCTTCAAAGGGGAAGAGGGTAATTCATAGGACAATAAGAACAAATATATGGTAGCTAGATGTTTGCCCTGCTATACAGATAGGTCATTTAGATAAAAATTAGCTCTCTCCCTAAACCAGACCCCCATCTAAATTCTTTTAAACAATTCAGGGAAAGGTAAAGTTTTTCTTGAGTTTTCTGGGTCTTGATGGCCTTCAGTTCAAAATAATCCACATGCTGAGTTGGCAGACTTGGGGGTCACATGCTCTGTTATTCTCCAGTGAGAGTGAGGCCTACAGACTTTTTATCTACACTCCCTGGGACCTGAGGTGTTTCAGACATCACAGGACAGGTCCCAGGTCTTTTTTTTACTAGTAAAAGACCTATCTGGAATTTAGATATGTTCCTGACCTCACCCTCAGGCAGACTGGTCAGGTGCAGGGAAAAGTGCTCTGGAGTTGTCAGATAAAATAGGAGCAATGACTCTGTAGGAAAAGATTAGGCAGGAGTCTACAATTTAGAGTTGACTTTAGAGTGGAACTTTCCAGAGGACAATCAGATATTTGCTTGACAAGCCATTCAATAATCTAATTTTAGAGAGCCTTTAGGGATGATGTAATCTAATCCTGTATTGCTACAGATTAGGTTATAAGGGCACAGGGAAGTTAACTGACTTGCCAAGTCACATTGCTAATAAATGAAAAAGGAGACATTGATATCAGGAGTTCTGGCTCCAAATCCAGTGTCTTTCTTCACCATAACATGTTGCGGGGAGGTGGGGGGTGGAGGGGGCAGACCCTGAATTCTCTGCCTTGGTCTGGCTTTATGAAAGTTTGTCCAGTCTGCTTTGTATAGTTCAGTCAAGCACAATTGAACTACCTCAAGACAAACATCACATTACACATTGTCCTGCTACCCCAGCCCTGGGCTCACTATTTTTATGACATCTTTACTTACCCCCTGATTAACTCAACAACTACTTCTGGGGTATATGCTTTGGGTCACTTTGTGACATTGTGATTTATGGGAAACACATATTTGATCATCCAGATGACATTTTCCATATTGATTGAGCCTTTGTCCATGATTCCTGGCTCACCATCCCCAAAACTCTTAGAATTTCCTGGGCAGTAAAAGCCAACGGGAGCAACTTTTGTTACAATATTTTGTCTCTTATCCAGTTTCAGAAAATCTTCAGAGCCCTAAAGGTGAATTGGATGTCTTGTTATTCCTAATGAGCCCCTTCCCACAACTGGACTTATGCTAATAAGATGACTTTTGGAAGCGCTTAAGAATAGGGGCTGGTTGCTGGGGGAACCAATCATGAACAGAGGGTTGCAATTTCCAGCACACACTTCCAAGGAGGCTAGAGGAGCTGCAGGTTGAATCAAAAACCAACAGCCAGTGAGTTAATCAAGTGTGCCTATGTAATGAAACCTACATAAAATATTGAACCAAAAAAAAAAAAAAAAAAAAAGGAAGGGTTTTGGGGTGCTTGCAGCCTGGGGAACCAGGCTGTTTCCACATGCCACCATGCTGGGTCCCAAACTCTATAAGGGCAGCAGCCCCTTTGTTTAGGACCTCACTCTATGTATCTCTTCATCTGGCTGTTGATTCATATCCTTTAATACCCTTCGTGATACGTCTGTAATCTAGTGAGTAAATGAGTTCCCTGGGTTCTATGAGCCAAATTAATTGAACCCAAGGTGGGGGTTGTGGAAACCTCTGATGTATCACCAGTTAGTCGGAAACACAGGGGCACCACCTGGGCTTGTGAGTAGCCTCTGAATTGTGCAGGGATGTCAGGCAGTCTTGTGGACTGACCCCTCAGCCTGTATCCTGAGGCAGTTGCTGGGTAGGCAGTGTCAGAGTAGGACACCCAGCTGGTGTCCAGAGAGTTGCTAGATGGGTGGGAGTACCTCCCCCATACACCCACATTATAAATTGGTAACCAGTCTCTTACACAGTTACTACACTACACTTGAGGATACAAAGTTGAGAAACACGTACCCCCAGCCCTGAAGAAATGTCAGTGTAATGAAGGAATCAGACAGAGGAAAAACCCCATTGTCATTGGTGGTATGAGAGAGGTAACCAAAGAGGGCTGTAAGAGCACACATTTGGTCAGCAGTGGAAGTTAGATAAGATTTACCAGAGGAGACAAGATCCAAGCTGAATTTTAAAGGAGGGACAGAAGAGCAGCAGGTGATTCAGAAGGAGGATGTCATTAGTACCAGGGACAACTGAATGTTTAACTGCACAGGGATGGGAAAAACAATGAAATGTTCAAGAAAACAAGTATTTGGATGTGGCGGGAATGTGGATGTGGTAAAAGCTGAGGCTTGTGAAATTCGTAAGTGACGAGATATGAAGGAGCTTCCTAACATGCTGTTAATAGGCTTCAGCTGTAATTGGAAGGCAATGGGAAGCCATGGAAATGATTTAACAAAATACCTTTTTAAAAAACGTTCTTTCTAATAGCTAAGTGAAAATAGATTAGGGTGGGTGGGGGTGGCGAGGCTGGAAGCTCAGAGAAATCAGGTAGGACGTTGTTTCAGTGACCCCCAAAATAAGTGTAGTGGACACTATAATGCACCACCCAGATACCTCTTCTGGGACAAAGAGCTTATACTCCCAGCAGCTGGGAACGCTGCCAGAAGGT
Source organism: Crocuta crocuta (assembly GCF_008692635.1). Lineage (NCBI taxonomy): Eukaryota > Metazoa > Chordata > Mammalia > Carnivora > Hyaenidae > Crocuta > Crocuta crocuta. The sequence continues at coordinate 6,013,355 of NW_027528872.1, forward strand.
AGGCCTCAATTCAGTCTTCTTTGAGGATTGCCTTGAAAACTTCTGTGGCTAAGGTTATACCTTCTTCCAGGAGCAACTCACTCCTAATAACTGTTCAGCATGGGGTACAAAGTCTCAGCTTCCTCATCTTACCTAAGACAACTCCAAAGGACTACTCGGCTATAGAGCTTCCTCTGTGCTCAGATGAAGTCTTTATTGGGACTCCATTGTGGTCCAGCTTCTCCTCCTACTCAGTTCTGCTTCCTTCCACTCCATCCCAAAGTGTTGATGCCTAAAGCACCCCCTGGTAAATGATCTGCCCACTAATTGCTAAGATCCATCCAGGGTGTGTGTCACCAGGAAAACCAGCCTATGATAAGGCTGAAGGTCTGTACCAGGGTACTGGTATAAAGAAACAGGAGAGGCACAGAACTAATTCATATATATGTATATATACATAAATATGATTGACAGTATTAAGGACCAATGGAGTACAAAAAAGGGACAATTTTCTGATGTGGATTATTGACTGAATGATCTTACTGTGTGATACCTGTAAGACAATGAGGAACTACATTGTACAGACAATTGGATTCTTGAATTGAACCACAAAAGAAAGATCTGAGACCACATACATATAAATATATTATAGATAGATAGATATGTAGAATGCATATATTCCCTTTGGAGACATCATTTAATATTCTAGATGGAGTTCAAAGCTTTTTAAGTAGATGAAGTCATTAAGAGAGGAAAGAAGGTTCAGAACCCAACAGTGCAGAATTCCAGTGTTCACAGATCTGGTAGGGGAAGCTCACGCTGGCTAAGAAGGAGCAACCAGAAACAGGGCAAAATAAGGACACTAAGATTTCACAAGAGCTATGAAAAAAGAAGGAGGCTGTTGTTGATAAAGTCTTTTGAGGAATCTAATGAGTTGAGAACTAAAAATGCTATTGACTTTTTCAATATGGAAAATACAGGTAACATTATTAGCAATGGCAGTTTGGGGGATGTAATGAGACAGGGAACAAGTCAAAGCAGGCAGAGGTGTGACTATGGCAGTCATAAAAAATGCTGGCATGAGTAAGCTGCAGGCTGCATTTTTACCACATTCATAGAAATTCTAGAAAAGCTTTAATTATAAATATTTAAACAATCTATAATAGTGATGGAAAATGAGAAGGGGGCCCATTTGTGGGCCAGATATTGTGAAGAATCTCACAAACATGGACTGCAGTTGGATCAGACTGGATGAGGATACAAAGCTTCATTCTGGACAGTTGTTGTAAAATGGCGGCTATAACCAGCACCTGACGTTTGGTTGGAGAACAGAAAGAACAACCATACAGGTTGGCCCCTCCCTCTACCTGAAGGCTGGGGATGGAGGGGAGGAACAGTGCCCTGTGTCTGGTGACAGAAAAGAGGGGCATCAACTCACTGCAGACCAGCTACTGGAATATCCACTTAGTAGCAGTACTGAGTCACAGAAGACCATCATCACAGAAGACCAACCTTTTAAGAGAAGATGATGAATTCATGATGAAACATCAGTATCTGAGGAAAAAGACCACCACCAGAAAAGGCATTTCCACAGAAATCAGTAAATGGAGATGTTTTTAATATTAGTAGCATGATAGACAGAATTCATGACATGAGGTGCCCAGCACTAGTTAGCGCACCTAAACGAAGAAGCATAGTCCACATGCTCAATAAATGAACAGAGTGCACACAGCTGTGGAGCCAGCTTGTGAAGTGGAACATCCAACTGAGGAAATATCCCCCAAATGCAGGAGAAGTCAGAGACAGGAGGAATAGATTCAGAAGTTTTCTCATACCTTTTTCAGCAAATTGAGAAGAGGCATTTCAGGAAGCCAACGAATAAAGAAAACCACAAGGGCATATGGAGATTGTAAGAAGATGACTTCCAAAAGGATGGGAATAAGACGGAGTAAGATTTATTACTGGCATCACTGCTTTCAAGAAGATAATAGAGATTACCTCTAAAGTAATGATGAGAAATAATTTTTGAACAACAGAAACCCACTATTCCCAGCCATATTATCATTCAAGTATGAAAAGTAAACAACGATATCTTCAGAAATCAAGAGTCTTAGGAATGTTGCTGCTCTGTAGGCATATGTTACTAGTTCAGCTGCAGAAAAAATTAAAGAGGTTGCGGTAAGGGGATACATTGGTCACCTGCAGCTACTTCTATTCTCTCCTGAAATCTTACTAGAATAACTCTATAAAGGTATTTTAAAAGCAAAACCCTCCAAAGATAGGAAAGACAGGAGAAGAGAAAACAATAAAATTTTGAAGGGTGTAAATCAAATAGACAATGAGTAAACTATTTTTGAGGCTTGAGGAAACTGAATCCCAAACAAGCAGGAAGGAGACTTAAGAGCAAACCCAATTTATACCAGAATCTCTGAAAGACTCAGGAATTGAGGAAACAAAGCACCCTGGAAGCCAGTTTGAAGGGAAGGACCTAAATGAATGAGGACTGGTTGAAAATTGGTTTAAGAAGCAGTCAGATCCTCTCACTAACCCGGGTTAGTGTGTTGCCAATCTTTCCCTCAACCCAGCACAAGACTGGAGACTGGTGTTTCGAGAGAAGAAGCAGAAACACTCTGTACTGGTTGGCACAGGGCACAGGAAGGACAGGAGTCTGTATTCTAGAAACAGGGGACGTAAGTGCATGTGTGGATACTGGATTCTGACAACTCCTGTCCTATTTTTCTTTTTCCTTTTTTTTTTCATTTTAATTTTCGAGAGAGAGATAGAGCATGCGAGAGTCAGGGGTGGGCAGAGAGAAAGGGGGCAGAGGATCTGAAACAAGCTCTGGGCTAATAGCAGCAAGCCCAACGTGAGGGGCCTCGAACTCACAAACCTTGAGATCATGACCTGAGCCAAAGTCAGACATGTAACCAACTGAACTACTCAAGTGCCTCATATTTTTCTACTTAGTTCCAAGAATAATGGCAATCAGCTCTTCACCCACTAAATAAGAGAGGAGCATAAGTTTCTCTGGGGAATCTGACCCATGCCAAGAGGAAAGACCTCAAGAAACTGACCCTAGATATCTCTCTGCTCACCGGCCCAACCAGATCCCTCAAAGCCCACAGAAACCACACCCATGCCCTCAGGGCTTCCAATAAACTTTGTAAGGAAGATCCTAAAATCAGAGCTGAAACCAAGGATTACCGAGCATCTGAAGATAGTTTATAATATGAAAAACAGAAAACAAAACATCTAAATGAACACAATTGAGCAAAACCAGAGACTGTTCAGAGAGAAAAATATCTTATCTCCCTGCTTCAAACAAAAAATTGCAACCATGAAACAGGAACACGATGCCAAATAAAGAAAGCCTGGGAGGGCTAAAAGAAGGTCCTGGAAGTTATAATGTCAGAAATATATGAGATTTAATAATATAATACAATAATAGAACTATATATCAGAAAGGAGATATATGTCAGATATAGATAGATGATAGATAGATAGATAGATAGATAGATAGATAGATGAAAGGGGGAACTACAGAGTTTAGAAGATGACATTGAGGAACTCTCACAATAGGTAGCTAAAAGGAAGAAAGAAATGGAAAACAGGAAAGCAAAGGTGAGGAAATTATAGGGCAAGTGGAAGAGGTACAAATATAGATGGACATACCTTCTACCCCGGTCTCTGGATTGCAGGTCCCCATGACCTCACAGGATTGGAGCTGTGGGGGTATTTGAGCAAGTGAATTCAAAGATCAACGTGCTGGGAGGTACAATAGCAAACGAGGGAGAGAACTCCCTGTGAGTTCCTGGGCTCTAACACCACAGCCAGGGCATATAAAGATAATCAACAAGCCATTGGTCATTGGGACCTTGGCAAACAAATTCCCTAGCAGTTGCAGGGGCAGACTCCAGCTGGCACTGGATTGAGTACTTGTTGATAAACGACAACGTGAGAAAGTGACTGTTTACTGCTTTTTAACTTCTTATTTGTAAGGATGTGGACATGAAGAGGTGTGCCGTGCCCATGCGCCATAGCCCTCACATCAGCCACAGTGCACAGTGGGCTACCAGAGGGTTAGCCTAGAGGAAAGATTCCAGAAACCCACTTCCCATGCCCAAGTCAATGAAAGTTTTCTCAGAAACGAGAAACAAACAAAACAAAAGCACAGGGAAGGACAGTAGGATCCCAGCAGGGAAGGGATTCAGAGAGCTGGCGTTTGTCAGAAAGGCCTCACTCAACGCCCACCTCTTCACAGGCTCACGGACATCCCATAAATACTGGCGCCTGCATACATATTGGCTTTTGGACTATTTCCAGGACCTTCCCCCTGAATCTCCTGCAAGCTATCTTGACAGTTTATACTGCAGACATTTTAACCGCAGATCTGGATCTTCTTACACTTTTTCCTTGTCCTATCAGACCTTCCCTTGCTTCTCAACTCACCCTCCTTGGAAACCGGGAGGGGGGCAGCCCTGTGTCTCTCTCGTGCAGCACCGGCGGGACCGCGGCCGCCCCCACAGTCAATCCTGGCAACTGGAATCCAGGCTTAGAGCGAGTTACAACCCAGCGACTGCCCCAGGTGCTAAGAGGGTAACAGCACACGTTCCAAGCTCAGCACAATGCCTGGTATACCTCAAGCATAAAAGTCAGTTGTTCGGGTGCTTGGTGCTGTTACTCAGCCGGAGCAACCAGCCCACCTGCCCTCCGCCGCACAAAGGGAGCAGTTGAGAAGAGGGGAAGGCGAAGGCTCTGAACTGCCAGCCATGGGCCATGCTACTCACCACGTTCACGATTTCCTGAAATCTTCCTACTAATGCTGCAAGACACCAGTCCGCCCTACCTTTTACAGATGAGGGTTACAAGGCTTAGCGAAGGAAGAAGACACTTGCCCAGACTATTAGGTGGCTGAGCCGGCATCTGGGCCAGTCTGTCTGCTTCCACGCCGTGAGGGAAGCATTTCACAATTGATCGAGATGCGACCACAGCACCTCATTTTTTAAGGCATTTGCTTTTCCGATTAATGTAACCTTCCCGAACCAGATGCACCATCCACAATCTGAATTGAAACAAGCCAACTAGTCTTCTGGCGCTGAATGAACAAAAGGTATTCCAGGGGCATTTTGTTCTCTGGTCTCCCGCTGCAAAGGGACGATCAGATTACAGAATTTGGCCTGGAGGCCTTCCTTCCCCTCCCCGGGCCCCTCCATCCCTCCCCAAGCTAGTTTTCATTTCCTAACAGTCATTAGCTGAGCTCTGGGAATGAAGTGTAAAAATTTCCCCTCACCTCCGGAGCCCTAACTGGCAGCAGTTCCTTCAAACTCCGCAATCAGAGCTCCATTTAAAGCATCAGAACCTCATCAATTAGGCCTCAATGTACAGAGACCACGTGGTCTGCCGGTCACGCTGAGACAGGCGCGGAGGAGTAGCGCGGGCCTCATTATTGGCCTTAAGCTTTTGTGAAATTCCTGAATAAGCAGCCCATAGAGTGTCTGCAGAAGGGCTGCATTTTTTCCCCCTGGCTTTAACAACCGCTTTTATGGACAATTTAACACTGTGGGCTGCCAGCTGTGTTAATGCCAGACCCCCTTCCCTCACGATGTCTGCCTTGTGAACTGGCCATCAGATATAGAGTCCATGACCCCTTCTTCCCAAGAAAGCCGTGCTTTTCTTAACATCCAGGGCCAAGGATCCATACCAAGGGCAAAGGTTCTCATCCTAGTTTCTGCTGGCACACAGGCCATTGCACACACTACAGCCTGGGCCCATTTCAGAAGGGCAAGGTCTCTGGTCTGGTGCATTTAAGTGCGTGAGGTCTGTGCTCGCCACCCAGTTCACTGGTTACTGAGAAAAGGTTACAAGTGGGGAGGAGAGGAGGGGTGGCGGGGATGTCCAGAGTCTAGGCTGCTTCTTGGGTGGGGGGTGGGGAGCAGATGAGGAGCTCAAGGGTAGCTTTGGTCTCCATAGCTTTCTGCAGCCTCTACACTAACAGGGCTATTTCAGTGTTTTTGTCTCATTTGTTCTCCAACTAAGGGAAGCCCACGTCCTGAGTAATGTCCGGTTGTTCAGGCTGTGCCTCACATAACTAGATCCAGCCAGATCTAAGGCATGAATTTTCCTGTGAAAGATTCAGGACATGCATTTTATGGGTTTGCTCAGCATTGATTAATTTCTAGGGTATCTAATGAACTGACCCAATTCCTATCAGGTGTACTTATAAACCCGGGTTCTGCCAATACATTAATTGGCAGAGAAAAACATGAGAATACTTCAGTCCCATTGTCAATGTCTTCTCTCTTCTAAAACCTTAAGCAACATAGAAAAAAAAAACCACAGGAAGTGGCTTGAAATCTATTTCAGAGCCATGAAAATATTCAGAAAATCTGAACCTGCAATTCCACTAAAAGAAACGAACTAAGGAAATCATTAGGATTATACATATTTAGTTATAGGAAGTGCTGCTTGTACAAATCTAATATTTTGGAAAAAAACCCAAATGTCCACAAATAGAAAATTGACTTTAAACATTGATTTAACCATGCATATTAAATTTTAGATTACCATCCATGCTGTAAGAATATAGTAGGATGCTCTATGTTCAACAGTGGGCAATACACTTCATTTTCTTGTGATAAATCAGACTAAACAGCCTGAACAACCCTGCTGCACACACACAAAAATCTTTGGATGACTATATATATTAAATATCTCTTGAAGGCCTATAAAAAATGAACAACCAAATAAAATGAGCATTTTTATTGCTTTGATTGTAGTTTTAAACTATGATTTCCCACTAAAAGAAAGCAGAACTTCTTGGAAAAAGAGCTGAGTCTAAGTCTGGGACAGGAGAAGTGCAAGATGAGCCTGGAATATGTAGGGTCTTGTCACAAGAACTTTGGAGGGAACTTGATGAAACTGTCAAATAGGATGATGGAATGGATAAAAAAGTAAGAGCTGTCTATATGTGTCCTACAAGAGACTCCTTTCAGGCCAAAAGGTAGATGCAGACTGAAAGTGAGGGGAAGGGAAAGCATTTATCATGCAAATGGAAGTAAAGCGAGAACAGAGGTAGCAATATTTATATTGGACAGAATAGACTTTAAAACAAAGACTGTAATAAGAGACAGAGAAGGACACCACATAATTATTAAGGGAACAATCTAATAAGAAGATACAATTGTATGAGAAGTATGGATGGTTCAGGCCGTTGAGCATCTGACTTTGGCTAAGGTCATGATCTCACAGCTTGTCGGTTCAAGCCCTGCATCCAACCCTGTGCTGACAGCTCAGAGCCTGGAGCCTGCTTCATATTCTGTCTCCATCTCTCTCTGCCTGTTCCCTGCTTATGCACTCACTATCTCTCTCTCTCTCTCTCTCTCAAATATAAATAAACATTTAAAAAATTAAAATAAAAGGAGATACAACAATTGTAAATATTTATGCACCCAACACTGATGCACTCAAATATACAAAGCAGCTAATAACAAACATAAAGGAAGTAATTGGTAGTAATACAATAATAGGAGGGGACTTTAATACCCCCACTTGTATCACCAGTGGACAGATCATCCAGAAAGAAAATCAACAGGAAACAGTGGCTTTGATTGACACACTGGACTATCTGGATCTAACAGAACATTCCATCTTATAACAGCAGTATATCCATTCTTTTCAAGTGCTCATGGAGCATTCTCCAGAATAGATCACATATTAGACCATAAAACAAGCCTCAACAAATTCAAAAAGATCAAAGACATCCCATGCATCCTTTCTGACAACGATGCTATGAAATTAGAAATCAATCCCAAGAAAATATTGGGAAAGAATACAACTACATGGAACATAAATAACACACTACTAAACAATGAATGAGTCAACTGAGAAATCAAAGAGGAAATAAAAAATACACGGTAATAAATGAAAACAAAAACCTTTGGGATGCAGCAAAAGCTGATCTAAAGGGGAAGTTTATAGTAACACAGGCCTACATCAAGAAGCAAGAAAAATCTCCAATAGACATCCTAAACTTACCCCTAAAGGAACTAGAAAAAGAAAAATAAACAAAACCCCAATACAGTATAAGGAAAGAAATAATAAGGATTAGAGCAGAGGTAAATGAAATAGAAACTTTAAAAAACAATAGGATAGACCAATAAAACCAGGAGCTGGCTCTTTGAAAATATCAACAAAACTGATAAGCCTTTAGCCAGACTCATTGAGAGGGAAAGAGAGAGACAGCAAGAGAGAACTCAAATAAACAAAATCAGAAAACAGGAGAAATGACAAATGACACAACAGAAATACAAAAGATTATAACAGAATATTGTGAAAAATTATATGCCAACAAATAGGACAACCTAGAATAAATGAGTAAATTCCAAGAAACATACAGTCTCCAAAACTGAATCAGTAAGAAATACAAAATTTGAACACACTCTAATTATCAGCAATGAACTGAATCAGTAATCAAAACAGTCCCAACAAACAGAAGTCCAGGACTAGATGGCTTTATAGGAGGATATTACAAAAACATTTCTTAATATTTGTTTTATTTTTGAGAGAGACAGACAGAGCATGACTGGGGGAGGGGCAGAGAAAGAGAGAGAACAGAATCTGAAGCAGGCTTCAGGCTCTGAGCTGTCAGCACAGAGCCCCATGGGGGCTCAAACCCATGAACTGTGAGATCGCGACCTGAGAAAAAGTTGGACAGTTGGACACTTAAGCAACAGAGGCACCCAGGTGCACCCTGCCAAAATTTAAAGAAGAGTTAATACCTATTCTTCTCAAACTGTTCTAAAAATATAGAAGAGGAAGGAAAACTTCCAAATTTATTCTATGAGGCCAGCATTATCCTGATACCAAAACCAGATAAAGACACGACTAAACAAAGAGAACTACAGGCCAATATATTTGATAAACAGAGATGCAAAATTTCTCAACAAAATACTAGCAAGCTGAATCCAACAATACATTTAAGAAAACCATTCATCACAATAAAGTGGAATTTATTCTTGGGTTGCAGGGGTGGTTCAATATTCACAAAGCAATCAACATGATACATCACATTAATAAGAGAAAGGATAAGAACCACACGATCCTCTCAATAGATGCAAAAAAAGCATTTGACAAAGTACAACATCCATTCATGATAAAAACCCTCATCAAAGTAGGATTATAGGGACCATATCTCAACGTACTAAAGGCCAATTATGAAAAACCCACAGGGAACTATACTCCATGGTAAAATTCTGAGAGCTTTCTCCTAAGGTCAGGAACAAAACAAGGATGTCCACTCTCACCACTGTATTCAACATAGCAGTGGAAGTTCTAGCCACAGCAATCAAACAACAAAAAGAAATATAAGGCAACTAAATTGGTAAGGAAAAAGTAAAACTCTAATTATTTGCATATAACATGATACTATACATAGGAAACCTTGTAAACTCCACTAAAAAAACTACTAGAACTGATAAATGAATTCAGCAAGGTTGCAGGATACAAAATCAATATAAAGAAATCCATTATACATTAATAATGAAGCAGCAGAAAGAGAAATTAAGAACACAATCCCATTTACAATTCCACCCAAAATAATAAAATAACCAGGAATAAACTTAGCCAAGAAGGCGAAAGACCTATACCCTGCAAACTATAAGACACTGATGAAAGAACTGAAGATGACACAAAGAAATAGAAAGGTATTCCATGTTCATGAGTTGGAAGAATAAATATTGTTAAAATGTCCACGCTGCTCACAGCAAACTACAGATTTACTGCAATCCTTGTCAAAATATCAATAGCATTTTTCACAGACCCAGAACAAATAACCCTAAAATTTGTATGGGATCACAGAAGAATCCAAGTAGCCAAAGCAATCTTGAAAAGCAAGAACAATCCTGGAGTTTCACCATCTCAGATTTGAAAATATACTACAAATCTGTAATAATCAAAACAGCATGACATGAGCACAAAAATAGACACATAGATCAGTAGACTAGAATAGAGAGGGCAGTAATAAACCCATGATTATATGGTCAATTAATCTTTGACCAAAAAGGCAAGGATGTGAAATAGGAAAATGTCTCTTCAACAAATGGTGCTGGGAAAACTGGACAGCCACATGCAAAAGAATTGAAACAGAATCACTGTCTTACAGCATACACAAAAACAAACTCAAGATGGATTAAGGGCCTAAATGTGAAACCTAAAACCATAAACATCCTAGAAGAGGGCACAGGGAGTAATTTCCTTGACATTGGCCATAGCAACATTTTTCTAGATATGTCCTGAGGCAAGGGAAACAAAAGCAAAATTAAGTTATTGGGACTACATCATAATAAAAGGTTCTGCACAGAAAAGGAAATAATGAACAAAAGACAATCTGCTAAATGGGAGGAGATATTTGCAAATGACATATCTGATAAAGGGTTAATATCCAAAATATATAAAGAATTTATACAACTCAGTACCCCAAAACCAAATAATCCAATTAAAAAATGGGCAGAAGACATGAACAGACATTTTCCCAAAGAAGACATACAGCTGGAAAACAGACATGTGAGAAAATACTCAACATCATTCATTATCAGGGAAATGCAAATCAAAACCACTATGAAATATCACCTGACACCTGTCAGATGGCTAAAATAAAAAACACAACAAGTGTAAGCGTTGACAACGATGTAGAGAAAAAGGAACTCTCTTACACTGTTGGTAGGAACGCAAACTGGTGCAGCCACTGTGGAAAACAGTATGGCAGTTCCTCAAAAGTTAAAATTCTACTATTGGGTAATTACATAAAGAATATGAAAAAAATCTAATTCAAAAGGGTATATACACCCCTATGTTTATTGCAGTATTATTTACAATTGCCAAACTATGGAAGTAGCGCAAGTGTCCATGGATAGAAGAATAGATAAGAGAAAAAAAAAGATGTGGTATAGATGTATATATACTATTCAGCCATAAGAAAGAAACAAATTTTGCCATTTGCAACAACACGGATGGATTTAGGAAGTACAATGCTAAGTGAAATAAGTCAATCAGAGAAACACAAATACGATATGATGTCACTCATATATGGAATTTAAGAAAGAAAACAAAGAATAAAAGAAACAAACCAAAAATAGACTCAACTCAAGTTTGACAACAAACTAGTGGTTGCCAGAGGGAAGTGGGGGGGGGGATGGGGGAAGCAGGTGAAGGGGATTAAGAGTATACTCATCAAGGTGAGTGCTGAACAATGTGTAGAATTGTTCAATTATTACACTGAACACCTGAAACTAATATGACACTGTATGTTAACTGTAGTTGAATTAAAATTTATAAAAGAGGGGAGCCTGGGTGGCTCCACTGGTTAAGCCGCTGCGTCTTGATTTTGGCCCAGTTCATGATCTCACAGTTCATGAGTTTGAGCACTGCATTGGACTCTGCACTGACAGCATAGAGCCTGCTTGGGATCCTCTCTCTCTGCCCCTCTCTACCCTCCTCTCTCAAAACAAATAAACTTAACTTTTTTTTAAAAGAAACAGTCAATGGCCAAGGGTGGAGTAACTTTTATTTCACTAAGAATAATACTTTCAACGGATTTAAATTTGTCAGATCCATTTAAATATATGAGTGCCTAATTATATACACACTAATTATGTATATATTGTATATTTCTATATATAAAATCTAGTAAATATAAAATACTGTATAAAAATATGTGTGTGCATACACACTAATTAATCACCTTTAGATGAATAGGAAATTGATTCACTGGAGTAAAAACTTGTATATAAACAAACCAACCATTATTCTGCTTTTCCCGTGTGAACCCATAACCAGCTGGTTGATGAGAAGTATCTCTTTATAAAAGGATTCAAATTAATAAATGCAAAAGAAATGATAAAAATGTCACCATTGGCAATCCCTTATTAATGAATAGATCAATGCACTGAGCATAAACAGATGCTAATGTCACATAAAAAGAGACAACCAGATATGATATGTCCCTTGATGAAAGTGCACACCACCATGGAAAGACATGCAGAAGGCATGGAACCTAACCCTGGTGAAGCCTCTGGGTCTAGCTCACAATTTTCAGGGAATACAGAGAACAGAGGTACATCTTGAACATCACTCTGAATTCTTAATCAGTAGAACCCATTCCGTGTGTTTTTGTTTTCAATAGATAAATGTAAGGAAAAGAAAGAGTTATAGATGGGCCCCCTGTAAATTATAAAGGACTTCAAAGACACACCAAATAAAAAATGGACATGAGTAAGTTTTAATGTCCATGAATGCACCTTTGGTTGATTGAACTACATGGAAACACAAGAAAGCAATCACTATAAAAGCCAGGTTTGTAGTTATTTTGGGAGGAGAAAGACAGATTTGCAGTTGATACTGAGCAGAAGATGGTGGTAAAGTCCTATTTGTGGACCTGAGCATTGCTGTTAAGGTGTGTGTGGTGTTCTGTATTTGCTTTTGACTTTACAATAAAAGGTTAAAATACATTCAATACATCATTGAGTTGGCAATAAAACAAAGAAAAGCCTAGAAGTCCAAAACTGGAGCAAAAGGGTGAATTCATAGAGGTCAATGAGGATTGACGATAGCTTTCAACCCGAGGGCAAATGCCTCACGTTGAAGTCTTTGAGCCTCTCTGTTTCAAGGGCAACACGAGGCACTGGTTTGTAGTATCCCAGGGTCCCTGTCAGAAGAAAATTAAAATCCTCTCTGAAAGAGCACAGCTTCGGATCAGGCATCAAAAAGTTCCCACAGATAAACTTCCAGAGGGTGTGAGCTCATAGTAAATGCCGAAACTCATGAGAAAACAGAGGCCATGGCGATGAAACATGAAAATGACTAATAGCAGAATCAGGCCTATAAGGAATTCAGAAAATGCAACTAAAAGAAGATAATAGATAATAAGTAGGCTTACTATGTTTTAAGAGAGCAAAGGTTTGAAAGCGACCAAGTAGATTTTTTTAAAAACATCAAATGTAATCCTAAATGTTTTTAATTAATTTTTTTCTTCCTTAGTTTATTGTCAAGTTGGTTTACGTATAACACCCAGTGCTCATCCCAACAAGTGCCCTCCTCCATGTCCATTACTCTCCTTTCCCTCTCCCCCACCCCCCTCAGCCCTCAGTTTGTTCTCAGCATTCAAGAGTCTCTCATGGTTTGCCTCCCTCCCTCTCCCCAATTATTTTTCCCCTTCTCCTCCCCCATGGTCCTCCTTTAAGTTCCTCCTAATCCACCTATACATGCAAACATATGGTATCTGTCGTTCTCTGCCTGACTTATTTCACTCAGCATAACACCCTCTAGTTCCATCCATGTTGCTACAAATGGCCAGATTTCATTCTTTCTCACTGTCATGTAGTGTTCCATTGTATAAATATACCACATCTTTGGGGTGCCTGAGTGGCTCGGTCGGTTAAGTGTCCGACTTTGGCTCAGGTCATGATCTCACAGTTTGTGGGTTCAAGCCCTGCATTGGGCTCTGCTCTCACAGCTAGCTCAGAGCCTGGAGCCTGCTTCAGATCCTGTGTCTCCCTCTCTCTCTGACCCTCCTCTGCTCATGCTCTCTCTCTCTCTCTCTTTCTCTCTCTCTCTTTCTCTCTCTCTCTTTCTCAGAAATAAATAAAACGTTAAAAAATATATATGCCACATCTTCTTGGTCCATTTATCAGTTGATGGACACTTAGGTTCTTTCAAGTAATCCTAAATTTTTTAACATTTTATTTATTTTTGAGAGACAGAGCGTGGGCAGGGGAGGGCCAGAGAGCAAGAGAGACATAGAATCTGAAGTAGGCTCCAGGCTCTGAGCTATCAGCACAGAGCCCAGTGCAGGACTAGAATCACGAACCATGAGATCACAACCTGAGCCAAAGTCAGACGCTTAACTGACTGAGCCACACAGGCACCCCTCAAATGTAATTCTATAAGTGAAAAGTAAATAAAACCAAAATTTTTGACACCAGTGAGGGACATCCAAGTTCAAGTTTGATGAAACAGCCTGTGGCAGAGCAATGTTCTTGCCAAGAAAAATTGGAAAAGCAGAAGAAAATACATAGAAGCATCTATTTGAGGAAATTGTGGAACTAGTAAAGTAAGTCAGGTTTTGAGGGGAAATATTAGAAAAGAAGAAACCTCTGGAAGAACTGAATCAAATTCTGCAGTGGAGTTTTGCCTCATTGTAGTTGCCACTGTGTGGTACAGGAGAACAGTCTGATGAGCCAAGCAAAGAGCTTAGGCAGAAAGACACCTGCCATCAGGCGGAGAAAACAGAGCCTCTTTTGACAGTCTGGTGGGTTACAGAAGGAAAAAATTACAAACTTGAGGGGCTAGGTGCTTATACAAGAAGGAAGGGGTGAAGGTTTCAATCTAACTTTTTCCTTAAAGACCTGTAACAAATTCTGAAGCTGCTTGGGGCCCAAGGTTTAAAGGCCACATAAGAAACCACTGTAAAAGCACTGGTAATCTAGGGGTGCCTGGGTGGCTCAGTCGGTTAAGTGTCTGACTTCAGCTCAGGTCATGATCTCACAGTTCATGGGTTCAAGCTCTGCTCAGGCTCTGTGCTGACTGCCAGCTCAGAGCCTGGAGCCTATTTCAGATTTTGTGTCTCCCTCTCTGTCTGACCCTCCCCTTTTCATGCTCTCTCTCTCTATCAGAAATAAATTAAAAGAAAAGAAAAGAAATAAAAGAAAAAATCACTGGTAATCTCACATTGCCGGGGAGGAAAATTGAGATTTTAGGACCTGCCAGTGAAGAAAGACCCTGGAGAATACGCCAGGCTCTCATTTGAGAAGGGGACAAACCAGAGACAGAGGAAAGCAGATGGCACGAAATAAAGTAATAATTTTTGAATCATTTAAAAATAGAAAATTAAAATGCAAGGTAACAATAATATAAAAGACTGAAAGAGTTTAATGGAATTCAAGTGTTGTGTGTGTTCTGCTCTGTTAAATGATTTTTTTTTAATTTGACTAAACTGTTAGGAAAGCATGTTGTAATCTCAACATTTTCCACTGAAATAGTAGTAAAGTATATTCATAATCAAATAGAGGAAGACAAACAAGAAATTTGATTAAGCCAAAAACAGTCTAAAGAGAAGAAAAAGAACATGGGACAAAGATAAAATAGCAAAATGGTGGATATACACTTAACTAAGTTAGCAAGTTCATTAAATGTAAATTAGACTAAATCCAATTAAAAGACTAGAAACTGCCAGACTGGAGCAAGCAAATATAAGTCACAAAAGATGTAACTCAAATCTGAAGATTGAGAAAAATTGAAAGTATAAGGACAGAAAAATGTGTTCCAAGTAACACTAACACCACCCCCTTCCCAAACACCACCAGGACATGTGTGTAGTTTTAAAATATATGACAGTTTAGGCTTTTTTAAAAAAGAAGCAAGACAAGAAGAAAAGAAGGCATTTTTAATAATAGGGTCATTCCACTAGAAAAGATATCACAATCCTTCATCTATGGGCATCCAGTAACACAGCTTAAAAATATATGAAGCAATCATTGACACAACTAAAAGTAGAAATACACAATCTCACAATCATAGAGGGAGATGCAAACACAGCTCTCTCACTGAAAGCTAAAATATGGATAAAAAGCTAAAATACAGAAGATCTGGATAAGTAATGCATCAAATGTAACCTAATGGATATTTATAGATTATAAATCCAATATTTATCTGATATTTACAGAATATAGATCCAATAAATTACAGATGTTGGCAAACTTTTCCTTAAAGGTCCAGATAGTGACTATTTTAGACTTACAGGCCACGTGGTCTCTGTAGGAACTACTCAGATCTGTCATTTTGGTGATCAGAGACATAAACAGTACAGAAATGAATGGACACAGCTGTGTTCTCATCAAACTTTACTTACTAATGCTCAACAAACTCCAAGGACTGGAGATCATTCAGAACACATTGCCTGACCACAGCAAATCTAACTAGAAATAAATGAATAAAGATAGGTAGAAATAGCCCATTATAAAAGTAAGTATACACTTTATAGTAAACTCTAGTTTAAAGAAAATCACAAAGTAAATTAGAAATATTTTAAACTAAATAAAAATAAAACTACCATACATCAAAACTCATGGGATAGCCTAAAGCTGTACTTACAGGGATATTTATAGCTAAAAAGCCCACGATTATCTAAAAATCTATGTCAAGGATTTAGCAAAAGAGCAGGATAGCACCTAAAGCATAAGCAACAAATTAAAAAGAAACAAGTGGGAATACATCACACTAAAAAGCTTCTGAATGGCATCATCCCTAACTCCCATGTTCTGTGTTGCCCAAGGGCCAACTGTATGTTAAGAACTCATGCAACTCTTAAAAAATAAAAAATAAAAATAAAAATAAAAAACAAAAAGGTCCGCCTTGGTGGCTCAGTTGGTTTGTCGTCCAACTTTGGCTCAATTCATGATCTCACTGCTTGTGGGTTCGAGCCCTGTGTCAGGCTCTATGCAAACGGCTCAGACCCTGGAGCCTGCTTTGGATTCTGTCTCCATCTCTCTGCCTCTCCTGCTGACGCTCTGTCTCTGTCCTGTCTCTCTCTTTCTCTCCCTCTCAAACATAAAAATTAAAGCATAAAAAAATAAAAAAAGAACTCATGCAACTCAAAAGTAAAAAAAAAAAAAAAAAAGAGTAACCCAATTTAAAAGTCAGCAGAGAAAGTGAATAGACATTTTATGAAATAATATATACAAGTGGACAACAGATACGTGGAAAGGTGCTCGATGTCAGTCATCATGAGGGAAATGCTGATCAAAACCACAATGAGGTATGACCTCATGCTTGTAAGAACGGCTATCATCAAAAAGACAAATGATATCAAAGGCTGGTATGAATTTGAAGAAAAGGGAAGCCTTGCACACTATTGGTAGGAAAGGAAATTGGTGCAGCCACTATAGAAAACAGAATGGAGGAGCCTCAAAATATTAAAAATAGAAGTGCCATATGATCCAGCAATTCCACTTATAGGAATATATTCAAAGGAAATGGAAGCACTATGTCAAAGAGATATCTGAACCATCATGTTCATTGCATTATTATTTCCAATAGCCAAGCTATGAAAATAAATTAAGTGTCCCTTGATAGGTGAAAGGGTAAAGAAATTGTGATATACATATATATATATATATGTCTGTATACACACACATATATAATGGAATATTATTCAGTCTTAAAAAAGGAAATCTTGCCATTTATGACAACACAAATGGACCCTGAGGGCATTACATTAAGTGAAATAAGTCAGACAGAAAAGATACTGTATGATTGCATCTCTATGTAGAATTTGACAAAACAAAAAATGTAACAGAAAAAAAAGATCAAATTTATGGTTACTAGAGGCCAAATGTAAATGTTGGAGATTTGGAGAAAGGTGGCCAAAAGGTACAGACTTCTGGTTATCAGATAAGTAAGTCCTGGGGGGTGTCATGTATAATATGTCCATCATAGTTGGAGTAGATCCTAAGAGTTCTTAAAAGAACTGAAGTTTACCTACAGCTTGCCCAGCTGATTTTGGGAGAACCACACCTCACCCATAGGTTTGTGAAAGTCAACAAGAAAACGAAAGCCTGTGGAAAGCCACTTACTTTTAAAGTTGTTTAGCTTTATTGTGGTCAGTTTTGACTAATATGTCCTTGAAAAAAATTAAAGCAATTTACCAGTTTTGAAAATAGAAGAAATAAGAAATCTAAATATTCCTATATATACTAAAGAAAAGTGTGATTTAAATACAAATTATTCAGTTAAAAACAAACTTCCTTGGGCATTGATAATTTCTCCAGAAAAATGTCTGTTAAAAAAGAAAGATTGTCAATATCGCAAAAATTCTTCCACAGAATAAAAACAGAGTGAAGATTTTATAACTCATTTTAAAAAACCATCATTGCCTGGATTACAAATCCTGACAGGAAGATTATAAAAGAAATTAAAGCTATTTTTTCCTATGAACATAGAGGCAAAAATTGGTAATGGAATGTTATCAAATAGAATCCACTGATATATGAAAAGTATACTATATCATGGACTAAGTGGAATTTCTTTCAGGCATGTTGGTTAAACTTCACAAATCAATCATCATAATTCAGCATAAGGGAGAAACTAAGAAAATTGTATAATTATTTCAATAGAGGCAGAAAAAGCACTTGTAAAATGCAATAATGGAAAAAATTACCAAATTAATAAGAATGAAGCTTCCTTATGCTAATAAATGGTGTATTTAAAAATCACTAGAAGCAAATATTTTATTTGTGAAACATTGAAAGTTTTCCCTCCAAATTTGGGAGGAAAACAATTGTGCATAATACTGTTACTTCTATTCAGCACAGAAATAATAGTGCCCAAAAGTGCAATAAGTAAGGGGGGAAGGCATAAAAATAATTCAGATATGGCATGACTCTGTACAAAGAGATAGATAAATGATTAGATAATCTATCAGAATTAGTGGTGAATTTAGCAAGTTAATTAGATAAAATTAGCCAAAAATCTATTTTTGTGTGCAAATGTAAGTGAAAATTTAAAATAAACTATATCATTTATAATAGCAGAGATTCAAATAAATAATAAAAGATGTATAAGAGTCTATAATAGAAGCTATAAAACATAACTCAGAGAAATTTTAAAAGACCTAACTAAATAGATAAATAAATGGAAAGACTCAAAATTATAAAAATTTTAATTCTATCCAAATAGATCTATAGAGTTTATAGAATTTCAATAAAAACTCCAGAAGAATAATTTTTGTAGAAATGGACAGGTTGCCTTTAAAATTTATATAGAAATACAATAGAAATTTTTCATAAAAATGTGTTAGGTCAGGGGCCCCTGGGTGGCTCAGTTGGTTAAGCGTCTGACTTTGGCTCAGTTCATGATCTCATGATTCCTGGATTTGAGCCCCGCATCGGGCTCTGTGCTGACAGCCAACTCAGAGCCAGGAGCCTGTTTCAGATTCTGTATCTCCCTCTCTCTCTGACCCTCCCCTGCTCATGCCCTCTCTCGCTCCCTCTCAGAAATAAATAAAACATTTAAAAGTAATTTTAAAAAATGTGTTAGGTCAATTAGATAGTCATGAAAAAAACTAAATCTTTATCTCTACCGCACACTATATATAAAAATCAATTCTAGATGGAGCATGGCTATAAAAGTAAAAGAACAATCAAGCTTTTAGAAGAAAACATAAAAATATATTTTCATGACATCGTGGTAAGCAAAATTTTCTTTAATGCTTACAACCACTAATCACAAAGAATATAATTGATCTATCATACTACATTAACACTAAGAAATTTTTTTAAATCAAAAGACACTATTAAGAGTGTAAAATATGCCATAGAGTAGGAAAAGGTATGTGTGGTATTCAATTAAAAATTTGCATCTAGCATATTTAAAAACTCCTACTTTTTATGAAAATGCAGACTACTAAAAACAAAAAACTGAGCCCATCTTGAATAGGCAGTTTCCAAAAGAAGATATGCAAATGGCCAATGGAAATATAAAACTAAACTGAACTTCTTTAGCCAAAGAAATGTCAGTTAAAAAAATTTTTTTTAAATGTTTATTTCTGAGAAAGAGAGAGTGCGAGCAGGGTAGGTGCAGAGAGGGAGAGGGAGACACAGAATCCTAAGCAGGCTCTGAACTGTCAGCACAGACCCCAATGCAGGTCTTGAGCCCACAGACCACGAGATCATGACCTGAGCTGAACTTGCACACTCAACCAACTGAACCACCAGGCACCCCAAGAAATGTCAATTTAACCCACAATGTGACAGGACACTTCCCAGAATGACTGAATTATACAATGTACATAACTCCAAACCCAAAGATGTGGAACAACTGGAATTTGATACATTGTTCCTGGAGGTATGAATTGGTACAAGAGCTGTGAAACAGTCTTAACAACATCTATTTGAAGCCGAATATATGAACACCCCCATGAACCAGCAATTCTATTTCACTATAAAGAAACACATACGTGTGTACACCAAAAGTTACATACATAAGGAAGTTCATAGCCACACACTATGTAATGGACAAATACTGAAATTAACCCAAATGTCTATTGATGGTTGAATGGATAACAGCAAAAGAATATTCTACACCCATGAAAATGAGTTATGTTTAGATGCAACATGATGAGTCTCACAAATATAACTTTGAGCAAGAGAAGTCAGACATAAAAAATTTATATACTGTATGGTTCCATTGTATAAAGTTCATAAAAGGCAAAGCTAATCTATGGTTTTGAAATGTAAGGTAGTTATTAACTTTGGGGGGGTTATTTTAGAGAATGGATCATAAGGGCAGCCTCTAGGTGCTGTAGTGTCCTATTTCTTGGTTAGGTGCTGGTTACATGGGTGGATTTACTTATAAAAATTTCTTCAAATTGGGCACTTCTGATTTCTGCATTTATATGTGAGTATATTATATAGCAATAAAAATGTGTTTAACTTTGAAATAAAAGTACTTGTGGATCAGCCAAACTGAGGGCATTATACTAACAGGCCACAGACAAGCATTTCTGACAGTTTTTATATGGAAGAAGTACATTGATTCCAGATAGAAGATCTGAAATGCAAGAGGTAGTAGTTAGCAAAGAAATTAGTAAATAGGTGGTTAAGCCATACAAATACTGATTTAATAAGATAGTATTAATATTTTTTTAATGTGTTGGATAACTTTACATTTCAGTTATAAGATGGAGAAGGCCTTAAATAAACATTTTTAAAAGGGGAGGTGAGCCACGGTGGCTCAGTCAGTTAAACTTCAGTCTTGATTTTGGCTTAGGTCATGATCTCAAGGGTTCTGAGTTGGAGCCTAGCCCCACATCAGGATTTGGGCTGACTGTGATGTGGAGCCTGCTTGAGATTCTCTGTCTCTCTCTCTCTCTGCCCCTCCCTCTATCTCTGTCTCTCTTTCTCTCTCTCAAAAATACATAAAAAAAAAAAAAAGNAGAAGGTCTGAGTATCTAATGCATAACATGATGATAGCATTGTTATATATAATTGAAATTTATATATATTCTAAGAAACTAGAACTTAAATGTTCCTACCCATCCCCATTCCACTCCCCAAAAAGTATATATGTAAGGTGATGGATATATTAACTTCATGGAGGAGATCTTTTCACAAGTATGGGGGAAGTCTTTTCACAAATAAAATAAATAAAGAATTATATCAGCAAGAGAATAAATTACTGGATAAAAATATAAATTAAAAGGAGTGTGTGTGTATAGTAATTTCACTTATTATTGAAATAATAATTGTTGTGTGTGTGATATAATTATTGAGTAACTACAAGAAGAATAGCAATAGTTAGTATCATTTCCAAACTAGTAGACAGGGTAAAAAAATATTGAAATCAAATATATATATGTTTATATTTATATTTATGCCTCACACACACACACACACACACACACCACCACCACCACCACCACCACCACCACCACCACAGTATTAGTTATCTATTAGTGTAACAAATTTCTCCCAAAACTAAGGTTTAAAAAAACAATTATTTATTATCTTGCAGTTTTTATGGGTCAAGAACTCAGGAGTGGCTTAGTGGAGTAGTTCTGGATATCTTTTGTGAGTCTTCAGTCAAGATGTTTTTCAGGGTTATAATAATCCCCTGAAGATCTGACGGGGATTGGGAGATAGGCTTCTAGCATCACTAATGTGACTGTTGGCAGATAGCCTTAGTTCCTTGCTGGCTATTGGACAAGGGCCTTAGTTCCTTACCACATGAAGCAAATACTAAGGAAACTCCAGGGGAAAATAGATGCATCATCCATTGTTGTGGGAGATTTTATTTTTCTTCTTAGTAACTGATAGATAAAAACAGGTAAGGATAAAAAATTCTGAGCAGTAAAATCGTCAATCTGGTCTAACGGACATTTATAAAGTATCAGCCAATAACTGAAGAATATATTTCCATTTTAAGCATACATGAAACATTTACAAGTATTGACTGCATCGTGAGCCATAAACCAAACCTCAACAAGTATTCAAAAGCTAGGAAATCATATAATACAATGAAATTAGAAGTTAATAACAAAAAGATAGTAGGAAGAAATATTCACTTGGAAATTCAAAACACTTCTAAATAACTCAGGCATCCAGATGTAGTCATAATGGCAATAAGATAGTATGTGATAAAACACTATAACCAAAATGCTTATAAATTTAGACTCAAAATAACTTTATAACAACTTTAAATTATAATTTTAGAGGAGAAGAAATAATTTTTAAGTAGAGTCAAATAAATTAAGAAATAAGAAAAAGAATAGCATAATAAAAAGATAAAAGAAAAGGAAAAAGTCAGAGAAGACATTAATAAGTGAGAAGAAAAAATACACAAACACCAAAGGTGAGTTCATTTAAAAACTGAAAAAGGAGACTAATCACAGCTAGACTGATCAAGAAGAAAAGAGAAGGCACAAATAAACAACATTAAGAAGAGACAGTTGGGGAGATATAACCACAAATATAATAGAAACTAAAAATATTTAAAGATTATCATTATGTTGATAAATTTGAAAACTTCGGTAAAATGGATACATACTTAGAAAAGCTACACAGTTCATCCAATAAGAAAAAGACAACTCAGAATAAGTCTAAAATAACTTAAGAAATTGAGTCAATAGTTCAAACTCTTCTCCCAAGGAAACCCCAAGATCAGACAGTTTTGCTAATAGGTTTTATCAAAGCATCAGAAAAACAAAAAATCCCAATTTCACTCAATTTCTGCTAAAGAAGAGAAAAATGACACCCTCAAACACTTTTATGAAAACATCTCTTTCTTTTCTCCTTCCTCCCTTCCTCCTTCTCTCCCTCCCTCTCTCTCTCTCTCTCCCTTTCTTTCTTTCTCTCTCTCTCTCTTTCTTTCTTTCTTTCTTTCTTTCTTTTTTTCGTCTTTTCTTTTCTTTTTTGAATGATCAAGGCTTATTATACATTTCCTGTTCCAGATTTAGAATCAGTCATTTCCTCAAGGAATCTGTGGTAGCTACTCTTCTCCTGGCCAGTGCACTCCCATCTGCTATGAGTGTCAACTGATAATAACTCACAATAACTTAATAACTTCTTCAAAGAACAACCCTGGACTACATCAAATTTCCTCACACCCCTAACTCAGTAGGTCATAGCCAATGACTAGCTGAGGTGAGGTACAAAAGACTTACTTTAAGTTGTAACTCTGTAGTGTAATTTGTGCACCAGAGTCCAATGTAGGACCAGGCTTAACACTAGTCTCCAGCCAAGCCCATGTCCTTCCTTATTAACGTCTTACCCTTGTCCTGTCTTGCTTTCCTCAGCTCTCTTCCTGAGAGCCTTCTTTCAATAAATCACATTCATAGAAATCGCCTTCTCAGGCTCTACTTAAGGAATCCAACCAGAGACACAGTCTTCATTTTTTCCAGTTAAAAATTATATTAGATACCATATTATGGGCATTATTACTGGATTGATCATTGTTTTGAGGACCTTTTCAATGGAAAGACCTATGAAATACTTCTTCTTAATGAAAAACTTTATGAGTTCAAACTGACATTTCCAATTCAATTTTAGGATTACAGTGATTTAACTAACTTCTCTAGCTTTATACTTGCATTTTTCTCTCTCCCACTGAAAATCCTGACTCCTAATACATCAACATATCTATTTACTAAATAAAGGTTCTAAACATTGTTGACATTAGAACATATAAACTGATAATGAAATAATACAATCTCTTGAATACTCAGATTTGTATTGTTTTAGATCAATATTGCTTATTCAGAGTATAATTAATGCTTTGACTCATTTGCAAATCTATTATACAATAGCCCTTAATTATTAACTTCAACTAAGAGTTTACATTCTAAATAGTTTTTCTTTTTAAAGAATAATATTATGAGCTATTATTTCATTCATATGAAATATGTTTTGTCATCTGATATTCTATCTACAGTTATGGCCACAAGAGGTAAAAAGGGATATGTTCTCAAGTTGATAATCAAGTTATTTTCTTAGTGTTTGCAACTTGTAATTACCTCTTCATTACCTTGTGCCATTCATATTTCATAGTTTTATTTGTTTGTTTATATTGAGATATAATGGACATATAACACTGTATTAGTTTTATGTATAAACATAATAATTTGGTATATGGAATTACAAAACCATCATATCTCTTTTTATTGACTATAAAGCAATTTGATTCAGATCAAAATCCCAACAGCTATTTTTTCTTTTTAATTAAAAGTACACTGAAATATTTTGATAGAATAAGACAATTCTGAGTTAATAAAATAGTTTAGGAGGACTTTTCCTATCAGATATTAAGACTTTAAAGCTATTGTAAAACTATACAGTAATAAATCAATTGACAAATGGAACAAAATGAGAATCTAGAAAGTGACCTCCACATAAATGGAAAATTGGACTCTCATCTTGGTCCAGAGCTGACATTGCCAATTAGTGAAAAAAGGATAGACTTTTAAATCAATTATTTTAAACCAATTACTTTTTCATGTGAAGGAAATGAAAATTGATTTCTATCAAGTCTCATCATATGCAAAATGTTATTATAGTTGGATTCTATTACATACACTTTTAGAAGACAAGATAGTCTATAAAGAAAATGAATAGACAGGCCAGCAATAGGGCACTGGCATTTGCAAATGTTTGCAGTATTTGACATAGAGTCAGTATAGAGAATATATAAAGAATGGCTATCAATCAATAAGAAAGAGATAAGCAAATTAAAAGTTGGCAGAGGGCTTAAGTTATTATTTCACAGAAAAGAAAAATTGCTGTGAACATAAGAAAATATTCTGAACATTATTAATGAGACAGAGGCAAACTAACACCATAATACCGTGACGTTTCTACAGTCATCAAAAATTCGAAAGTCTGACAATTTTAAGTGCTGGAGAGAACAGGATATAATAATAATAATGAAACATTGATCATTGAGCATTCTGAGAAACAATTTAGCCTTGCCTAGGCTCTAAGAATTCTAATTTGAGGCATATTCTGGTACGTATGTGCCATAAGAATGACAGAAATTTTTAAGGAAATGTATAAATGACTTGTAGTACATCTATATAATGGAGTACTATACAAGCAATCAATATCAATGAATTCCATTTATATGATGAATCTGGGGAATTAAAAGAAAAAACCAGGCACAGAAGAATATATTCGATATCATTCCACGTATAAAGTTCAGAAAGCTGTATGTGTGGTTAACAATAAACAAAACTGAAGAGATGTAAAACAGATTCCAGGATTATAATGTAATTATTTGAGGGAGAGGTGTGGAAAATGATGCAAATGGATAGG
The DNA here is from genome assembly GCF_008692635.1 of Crocuta crocuta. Classification (NCBI taxonomy): domain Eukaryota; kingdom Metazoa; phylum Chordata; class Mammalia; order Carnivora; family Hyaenidae; genus Crocuta; species Crocuta crocuta. The sequence continues at coordinate 6,038,686 of NW_027528872.1, forward strand.
AAGTATACATTTCAGGCCTTCAAAGTAGGTAATTTAATTTTTATCTGTTAGTCATTGATTATTGTTTAAGCCTGCACATATATTAAAGAATTTTTGTATGAATTAAATATTTCAGAAAGCTTTGTTTAAAATTAGGCTATGAAAAGTGCAATATGGTTACAAAAAGATAAAAGACAAGGAAGGAAAAGAAGGAAAGGAAAGAAAGAAATTATAGAGATTATAAAATTTTAAAAAACAACAAATTGATCATCTTAAATGTGTATTGAGTAATTAATATGTGCCAGAAGGAAAAAAACCCTTAGTTTTTTAAAAAAATTATTTATTTATTTTGAGAAAAACAGAGAGAGTGCCATTGGGAGAGGGACGCAGAGAGAGAGAGAGAGAGGAAGAGAGAGAGAGAGAGAGAGGCGCCCAAACAAGCTCCACACTATCAGCACTGAGTCCCATGGAAGCTCCATCTCACAAACAGTGAAATCATGACCTGAACTTGAAATCAAGAGTGAGATGTCCAGGGGCGCCTGAGTGACTGAGTAGGCTGAGTGTCCCACTCTTGATTTTGGCTCAGGTCATGATCTTTGGGTTGGTGGGATCAAGCCCTACATCAGGCTCTGTGCAGGCAGTGCAAAGGCTGCTTGGAGTCCTCTCTCTCCCTCTCTCTCTGCCCCTCCCCTGCTCGTGTTTTCTCTCTCAAAATAAATAAATAAACTTAAAAAATAAGGGTGGGACACCTAACCAACTGAGCCAGCCAAGCTCCCCAAAGAAAGACTTATGATTAGGTAATGAGTATGCCTTCAGTATATTGAAAGATGTGAGTCTCAGACAGGTTGCCCAATTGCTAAGTGGTAAACCAATATTTTAAACTGGTTCTTTTCATTTCAGATTTTATTCTGTTTCTTTGATTTTGGCCTGCTTTCTAGGAAAATGCAAGCCAAAGTTTGGAAGTTTTGGAGCCTTTAATATAATCAGTATCCTCCATTATGAGGGTGTCTCAAATCAAGACTAGGCTTTAAAAAATTCTTATTAGGTTATTTATGGCATTATGAATTTTTTTTTACTTTGTAAACTAACATCTTACAGTGCTGTCTTTAAAAATTAGATTATTTTCTAACAATAATGTAAAACACAAACATTATAATTTAAATGTTTGATCATTGGACTACAACTAATTTTTTAACTTCTGTGTGAAAAACAGATCACCATAAACAAGTTTGAAAACCAAGTGGAAATTTGGAAAACAAAACTGTTAACACCAGACAAAAATTTATATCTTCAATAATATAATGATCTGTGGGAGTTGGGGGAGGGGGTAGGAAACCAAATAAACAAACAACAAAAAAAAAGAGGGAGCAAAAGATACAAAAATAACATTTCAAATAATGAATGCTAAAAATCCAAAAATACTGATTAATCAAAGGAACATAAGTAAAGAGGAGCTTTTATTATTTATTATTATTGCTATTATTACCACTATCTTATTATTTACCTTTCAGTTCACAAAAGATTGTCAAGATTGACAAGATAAAATGTTGTTAGACCTTGGCTATACTTCTATTTTTATTTTTATGCTCTACTGATACTAAAGTAACTTGGTTTCACTTTTCAAAAGTACATTTGGCAGTGTTTCAAAAGACAAAATGTGCACATCTTTTGATAAGCAATTACACTTCTAAAAATGTTTTCTAAGAAAAAGAACATTTTCAAAGGCGTATGTATTTGATGGTTTATCATAGTATTATTTACAATAATGAAAATTTGAAATATTTATCATTATTGCTTTAATAAATTATGAGATTATATATAAATGGAATACTATGGAAACATTCAAAAATTTTTAACATTTATTTATTATTGAGGGACAGATAGTGCCAGAGCATGAGCAGGGGAGGGGCAGAGAGAGGGGGAGACACAGAATCTGAAGCAGGCTCCAGGCTGAGCTGTCAGCACAGAGGCCGATGCAGGGTTCAAACTCACAAACCATGAGATCATGACCTGAGTTGAAGTCTGATGCTCAACTGACTGAGCCACCCAGGTACCCCCGCTCTGGAAACGTTTAAATGACCATATCAGTCAATACTGCTGACATAGAAAATATCTGATAGTTGGTTAAAAATGGATTATAGAACTTACGCTGAATTCTCTGGATGATGCAATTTTATAGGATTTTTCATTTTCTTCTTTACAAAGTTCACTATTTGACAATGAGCATATCTATGTATAAATAAGCAAAAAAAAAATAAAAGAGAGTGAGAGAAAATAAAAACCTCCAATACAGATGCACAGTATTTGCGAATGGGTTTTCAGTAATATAACAGCTACCACTTACTGGATATCCATTTTATGTCAAATGTGAGTTTCCAAAAACTCTGAAAGATACGGCTTAGAGAAGTTAAGTAACATGCTCAAGTAGTCAAGGAGTGGCTCAGTTATTACTGTGGATTCAAGTACCTCCGGCTTTCCTCAATCCATGCTGTTGCATAAAGTAGCATCCCTTGACCTTGAATCAGTGAATCAGATCACCATGGACAGGTTTCAGAGGGTCTGTGAATCTGCTGAAATCATAAGCAAAACTGTATTTGTATGTGAATCTTTCTGGGATAGAGTCCACACATCGTTTATCTAAAGTTCTATTATAAGCTCTCAAAAGATTAAGGACCCCTCCTTTTGTTTTTTTTGTTTTCAATTTTTTTAATGTTTATTTATTTTCAGTAGACAGAACACAAGCAGGAGAGGAGAGAGAGAGAGAGAGAGAGAGAGAGAGAGAGAGAGACAGAATCCAANGACAGAATCCAAAGCAGGCTCGGGGCTCCGAGCTGTCAGCACAGAGCCCGATGCGGGGCTTGAACCCACAGACGGTGAGATCATGACCTGAGTCGAAGTCCATTGCTTAACCAACTGAGCCATCCAGGTGCCCCAAGACCCCTCCTTTTGAAGGACCATGGATTCATGTAAGATCATTAAACCCTTGTTATAGCGCTAATGTTCCCGACTGAAGAAAGCAATATGTTTTCCCTATTTCTCTGCCATATTCTCTTGCTGACTCCAGCCCCTTGTCTCTACGAGCTTCTGAAGATTTCTCTTTTTAAAAATTGTATATATTAAATTAAATATATATGTATATATTTAAATGAAGATTGTATATGTTGAAGCTGCACTACATGATGATTTGATGTACATATTCATGACGAGAGGGTTCTTTGAGAAGAAGCAGGCAGATGCCCGGTGAGGCTGTTCCCCGTGGCTGTGCTGGCCAGCAATTTCATGTGTATATAGCACAGGTGCTGGCTGGGCTACCTTGGAATGACTCAATGCAGTTCAGTGTGTGTCTGTATGACCAGGGCTTTCACCTTAGTGGAGAGGATCAAATGGGGCCCAAATCTCTCCCCAGTTACATTTTTACCTTTGTCCTGACACCAGCCATCTGGCCACCCATGGGAGTACTATACAATTCCATCCTAGCTCTAACTGCCAGGAATTAGTGCAGAGCCCACAGGCTGAAGGTCACATTCCCAGCAAAACTGCCCCCATTTCATGCCAGCCACACTTTGAGGGTTCCCAGGCCACCCACACTTCTGAACGACTAGTTACAAATTCAGGGGTTTCCCATGATCCCCTCCGGTTTGAGAATTTGCTAGAGACTCCCAGAGCTCAGGGAAGTGTTGCACTTATTATTACATATGTATTATAAAGGAAGGAAATCATGAACAGCCTAATGAAGAGACACAAAAGGCAGGGCCTAGGGGGGGATCCTCAAACTCAAAGCATCTATGCCCTGTCCTTGTGGAATCAGGATGTGCTGACTCCCCCGACATTACATCAATGTGTTCACCAACGAAGAAGCTCCATTCAGAGTCCAGAATTTTTACTGGAATCTCATTACATAAGTTTGATTGGTTAAGTCACCAGCCATGTGATTTAACTCAATCTCCTTGCCTTCCCTCTTTGGGGGTTGGTTTGCCTCAAAGACCCAATGGTCTAATCACATGGTTGGTCTTTCTGGTGAACAGCCTCCATCCTTATCTGGGGGCCCGCCATGAGTCACCTCATTAGCTAAACTCAGATTTGATTCATATTACTGATGAATAACAAATATCCTTCTAGCAATCAGGAAGTTTCCAGCATTTTGGAACCTGAGACAAGGACCATTCATTCTGTAATATCTTACTCTTTCAACATCGCTTTTCCACTTCCTATTTTGCCTTCCATCCTTCATTTGTAATCTTGTCTGCCCTTAGTCCTCGTTTTAATTGTTCATCCGACTCTGTCCTATCACTTGAATTTTAAACTGAAAATGTTGCCTACCCTTTGTCTCATGAACTTGTAAGAGGACACATTTACAGGCACTAAAAAATACACCAACAATTGAGATTGTCTATAAAAGAAGGTTATATAAATGAACCCTCTGGTAACTAAAGACAAGAGTAATAAAAAATAAATGCCACATATCATATATATGATGCAAGAGAAAAAAGCATGCTACTTATTTTTTTATTTATGATTGAAAATGTTTCTACAATTGTAAGGCATATATATATATATATATATATCACTTGAGGATCTTGTTAATATGCATATTTGTATTTAGTACTTCTGAGGTCCAGGAATATGCACAGGACCACCTATGTAATGTATGAAATCCAGTGCAAAATGGAAATTCAGGGTCCTGTGTTGAAAAATGAAGAATTTCAAGATGGCAACAGTAGTACATTAAACCAAGCACACAGTCCTTCTGAACATAAGTCATGTGTCACTTGTCCCTGGCTGTGCGTTTTTAACAAGCACCCAGGTGAGACTATTGCTAATGATCTATGGACCATAATTTGAGTACAAACTGAGGGGATTAAGGACAGTTCCCCCCAGAATGTGCCACTGTGGCATGAAGATTATTTTGAGCTGAAGGCAATGGAGGCCCTATGGGCTCAAGGGAAACTTTTGCTCCTTCCTGAACTACATAGGAAAATCTAACTTGCGAAGTCTTTCCTAGAATAAGGGTTATTAACAGAGATCAATTTTATCTGAGTGAGCTGTCTACATGGCAGGGAAGAATCTAATTACCAAACTTCTGCTCTTTTTATTGCCCTGTGAAGTGCATTCCTTTCTTTTTGTCTTTAATTTGTTTTTAAATTTTTTTAAATTTTTAATGCTTTTTATTTATTTCTGAGAGAGAGAGAGACAGCTAGAGCAGGGGAAGGTCAGAGAAAGAGGGAGACACAGAATCTGAAACAGGCTCCAGGCTCTGAGCTAGCCATCAGCACAGAGCCCAACGCAGGGCTCGAACCCGCGAACCCATGAGATCGTGACCTGAGCCGAAGTTGGACGCTTAACTGACTGAGCCACCCAGGCACCCCAAGTGCATTCCTTTTCTTTGAGGTCCCAGACCCCTACAGAATTATCCTTAGTTCCGGATGACATATATACCTCATTTTGCCTGACTATTGTTGGAATTTCCATGTCTGTGTGGATCCGCTGTACCTGCACTTTTAAATTTGATTTTCTCCTGTTAATCTGTCTCTTGTCAATTTGCTCCTTAGTCCAGTTCAAAGGACCCTTGAAGGAAACCAGGAAATCTTTCTCCCTGAAAGAAAAACATCTAAATCTTCTAAATTGCCTGTCTTCCGTACTGGATTTATAATTCTGTTGGTTTATTGACTTTTGATTTTCCTTAAAAGAAGATATTTAGTTGGTAAATTAACCAAGAAATTTGAATGCTAGGATTATCTCAGAGACAAATGTTTGTGTTTGTTTTTGCTGTAGGCTATTCAATAAATATTTGATAAATTCATCAACAATATGGTACAGGGACATATAAGAGATTTGTTCTTATTTTCTCTTGAAGGGTATCAGAGTATGCCACCCAAAATATGCCTCTTTGGTATAAGAATTATTTTGAGCTGATTATTTTGTGAGATGGCAGACACAGGAAAAGCTTTGAGAACAGAATGGAAGGTACCCTTTTGTAAGGACAATTTACATTATGAAAGAAGTTTGTATGAGGAAAAGAGCAACTACCAAAGATAACTTAACCCAAGACACTTATCTACATAATAGGGCAATTTTGTTTACCAAACCTCTCTTCCTCTCACTGTCCAGTAAATTACCTCCCCCATATCTTTATGTGACTCTGGTATATATGTCATTTAAATCATATTGTTTTTGTTTGCTAATCACCCTTTCATCACAAGGGTGGTCCTAAACAGACTCCTAGAAAGGTAGAGGAAAAGTTGTTTCCTCCCCTACACCCTCCTCTCCTCCTCCCATTCCTTCTTTTCTTCCTTCCCATCACTTCCTTTCTTTCCCCAATTCTGGACTTCGAATGACCTGCCTGAGAATTTTCTTCTTCCATACCCTCAGTTCTACTCACATTAATCTCTCCGGGAAGTTCATGCTACTGTCTCCACACTTGTGCATGACTGTGGCGCTTCAGTGGGTCATTCTAGAAAAAGAAGTAGGTGAGTGATCTGTCTAAACTCTAGCGAGCAAAGGGTTTCGTTTTAAGTATCCTCAATTTTTGCAACCACTTTGTTATGGAAATATTTCTAAAACATATCATACATAGATATTGCCTTTCAAACAGAAGATGAAGAACCTAGTGTGAGATATGGCAGAACCCTAACAGGTATTGTGGTTGGTGAGGCTGCTTGTTCCTACTCAGACTGATCCAGGCCTCTGAAACGCTGCGTTCCTGCTTTCATTTTTTTCCCCGTTTTTGAAAATTCTCCCCAAGTTGTCACCTCTAGCGTCCTACTGTTGTCAGTTTGTTTGCCTAAAATAGTACTTTCACTGTCAAACTTTGCATTTTTTTAAATGTGGTTTTGAAAGACCATAGAGCCGAGCTTATTATGATAAGTCAGTGGCAAACTCTGTGGCCAATCAGTCATTTATGTAGACTGACGGTGGGGGTAAGGAATTTGCTTATGAATAAAGAACCGAACTTTAAGCTTTGGTACATGGAGCCTGTAACATCAATTCTGGATAGTCAGAAACCTCAAACTCCTGTATTCTTGATGAAATGATCAGTTTGATCTGAAACTAATTCAGTTTGTTATAGTGTTTTCATGAGTTTGCCAGTAAGGTCCCCAATTTCAATTTGCATTTGGATTCCAACTGATCACTAGGTCTCTGTGTGTAGTAATTAGTCTGCCATTTCCAAGTTTTTGACAATTTTTTAAAAAATATGACATGGCTTTAGCCCCTGCCATTAAAATGCTTCTAAGTTCAAGTGTAATAAACCACTTTGATATTCAACCATTCAGAGGTCAGTCATTGTAGGGGCCAAGGTGGCCCATTTTCAGGTAGCCTGCCCTTGGCCTCTATATCATCCAGCAGGTAGCTAATTTGATGCCTTTTAATTTTCACTGTATCCTTCCTCTCTCTCTCTCTCTCTCTCTCACACACACACACACACACACACACACAGAAATAGACACACACATATATACATATCACATTATGGAGAAATTGGAAAAGAGAAATGAAAGAGGAATTCCTAAGGTGAGCAATTTGGAGGAGAGAGATGAGATGCCAACACTAGTGAAATAAAAACACAGCACAGATTCCTGTTCCTTACGAGCTTCTGTTTCCATCAGGGTTACTGAAGCATTTTCAACTAGAATACTAAAAATTTCAGAGAACAGAAAAGCTCTCCAGATTTATTTAGGCAAAACGAGCAAAACATAACCCATGACACAACAAAGCGCCTTTTGGAGGCGAAGGCAGGATCACGAGCTGAGGAAGTGGATGGGGAGGAGGGAGATTGGTGTGGAAGCCATTCTCTGCCCAACACCCAAAACCCAGAACCACCGGTGGAAAAAGATGCCTCCGTCCAAATATGCCGGCTGTGTTAAAGAGGCTAAACATCCTTAACATTACCCAAGCTGAAAAGGAGACTTCCTACAACTCCACTCACATGGGATGCATTTCCTTAGCACCCTTTCTCTGTATAATTCTTAGAGTTTGTGGTCAGAAACTCTGTTGTTCTCCAAATCCTCCTGCTTTCTTATTTCTTGACCTCAGACACCTCCAGGCACGTGCATTGCAGGAAGAAAGAAACGGCTTGGGCAGAGGCCTACGACGGTACACAATTCCGTTATGAGTTCATCTTAAATCAACTGAGCGCGGCGGAAGAAATGTCTTCCCCAAACACTAGGAAACAGCCAGCTTTTTTTTTTTTTTTTTTTCTTATCCATGTAGCTTTGGAGCCACCAGATGGCGATGTTGCAGACCGGCGCTCTCAGCCTCCCGAAGTGGTGGAATTGTAAGAAAATGACGGGAAATGTTCAAACAAACCCCATGCGTTGGGTGTGTGTGTCCCTAAGGAGGGGACAAAACTCAAACGTAGTGCAAAGAACAACAGCAACTTAAAGGTGATAATCCTCCTCCTAAAGTCCATTCTGAAACAGCAGGAAGCTACGAAGCAGTTTCTATGGGGTCAGATCAGTTTAACGTTATCAGCCAGGTCACCGGTAAAAGGAAACATGATTTCAGAGAGCCAAAGTGCACGAGGCAAACCTCAGTGAAACCAGTGACATCGGTCAAAACAAGCTCTCAAAAATTTCCCATCACCCCTTTCCTCTGTTTCATTCTGTCCTTTGATCTGACTTGATCCTCCCGCCACCTCTCACTGCAACCCGTCACCCACCCTGGCAATGCGGGAGCACACTCACATTTTGCAATGGAAGTGTTGCAGAATTACTACTAACCACACTGGTCAACCAAAGAAAGCTTCCATTGATTTCCTGTGTTGTAAATTGATCCAGATAATTTCTGTAGTTTAAGGGGCTCATTAACTCACTAATTTGAAATAATCTGAACATAAGCTGAGCTAAAGTTTCCTGTTGCCCTGTGTCCGGACTCATTTAACTCAATTTCTTGGAGCACACTGCTAAGAAGGCCAAAGCTCAATGTTCAATACCCACTTGATTTTACTGTTTCATTGACCAGCTCCTTGCTCCCACACTGGCTATCTGGTCTAGGTTTAAGGTCAAGAATAAAGTTAAGGAATGGGAACAGAATAAGAGTGTGAAAAAGAGAAATACAGATATACACTAATGACTGGGAGAGGGGAGAAGACCTCAAATCCAGTATCTGGTTCTGGTTCAAAGTCACGTAGAGTTAGCACAAGTCACGCTGTCTCTCCCATTGGATGCAGGTGTGCACAGTTCATGACATATCTCTCTGAGGACTCAAAATAGTAAATAGTAGCAGAAGGGTGGGGGAAGAAGACTAAAGCTCAAAGTAGCTCCAAATTGTCAGGGAGTTCCACATTTTTCTTCCTCTCTCCCTCAGGGTGAAAGCATCGTTAGCATAAAACCTGGAGGTGGTCACTGACCTGTGCATAGAAGGGGCTTTAGAAGAAGCCTGAAAAATAAGTAAAACTGTCCCTGTTCACAGATGACAGAATTTGCTATGTAGAAAATCTCAAGAAACCTGCAAAACGCTCCTAGAAATAATACCTGAGTTTAGCAAAGTCATGGGATATAATAAGGCAACACACAAGCATCAGTTGTATTTATATACAGGGACAATGAACAGTTGAAAACAGAAATTTAAAAAAAAACACTGCTTACAATGGCTTTAAGGAACATAAAATACTTAGATATAAATCCCACAAAGCATATACCATATCTCTATGCTCAACACTGTAAAATGCACATGAAAGAAATCAAAGACGACCTTAAGTAAATGGAAAGACATACAGTGCTCATGCATTAGAAGACAATGCAATAAAGATGGCAATTCTCAAGTTGATTTATAGGCAACCCAGTTACAACAGTGAAAAATAAACAACCTAACTAAAAATGGGCAAAAAACTTGAACACTTTACCTAAGAGGATGTGTGTATAATAAAACACACACACACACACACACACACACACACACACACACAGAGTCAACATCACTAATCATTAGCTATTGGGTAAATGCAAACTGAAATTGCATATCATACATCTGTACATTTATAATAATGGCTAAAATATAACATACTATAATGCCAAGTGCTGGTGAGGAAACAGAACAGATGGAACTCTCACGCATTCCTAGTGGGGATGCCAAGTAGTGCAGCCACTTTAGAAAATAGTTTGGTAGCTTTTATAAAGCTACACGTACATTCACCGTAGGACCCAGAAATCCTACTCCTGCATATTTTACCTTACAGATATGTAGATTTGTGTTCACACAAAAAGCGATACATCAAATGCCTACAGCAGCTGTATTCATAATCAGCAAACCTGGAAACAATCCAAGCGTCTTTCAATGAGTGAATGGATAAACAAACTGTGAGACACAGAACTCCACTCAGCATGAAAAAGGAAAAATTAAGGACACCTGGGTGGCTCAGTCAGTTGAGAGTCTGACTCTTGGTTTTGGCTCAGGTCATGATCCCACGGTTCACGAAATCGAGTCCCATGTCGGGCTCCTCGCTGACAGCTCAGAGCCTGCTTAGGATTCTCTCTCTTTGTCCCTGCCCCACATGCATGTCTACCCTCTCTCTCTCTTTCTCCAAATAAATAATAAGTAGACTTAAAAAGAAAAACTACTGATACCATGGCAGTTTGGGTGAATCTCAAAAGGGATTATGTGGAGTGAAAGAAGCCAGTCTCAAAAGATCATATGACAATCATAATTCCAATTATATGATATTCTCCAAAAACTCTAGAGTAATGGAGGATTTATCAGTGTTTGCCAAGAGTCAGGGGTATGGGGAGTTTACAAAGACTTGCACAAGGGAGTCTTTTGGGGACATGGGGACATTTTGCATCCTGTGGCTATTGTAACCTCCTTACCTGTCCTTCTGCACCTGCTCTGGCTCCAGGGCTTAGCAACACTGTTTGAGTGATTTTCATAGCATAGCATTATAAACTGGTCATCTTGTGTCTAAGTTCTCCTCACAGCCCAAATACCACACCTGTGTTTCCAAAACTCAACTTGATTTATGTTACTTCATTACTTAAACTTTTTCAAAGGGTAAGAGAGAGGCCAGCCTATTTAGCAGAACATTCAGGACCCTTTAAAATTAAAACTCAATCTTCCTTTCCAATATCATTTTCTGCTGGAAACCTATTTGTTATTCTCTGAACATACTCCAGTTTTATCTGCATCTTTACTTATGCTATTCCTTCTGCCAACAAGAACCTTTCTCCATTCTACCACCTGGTGAAACACTACTTGGTTGGAAGATCTAACTCAAATATTACACCTTTAATAGAGACTTTCTCATCACCTACTATTGGAAAGAATTAAGTGACTTAGGTATGCAATGTGTCCATCACAGGGAGTAGTTTTATAGGTACTCAATAAATCCTGGTTACTGTTAATCAAACCATCTCTTGCTCTCTCATGGTATTTCTTCACATTTTCTTATAGCCCTTATCTCTTGTGTGGGAAGTAGCTATATATGTCTGTTTCCCATGTGCAATAAGATCTTTTTGAGGAACGAAGTTAAGCACTACTTATTTTGATGGTGTTTATTATCGAGCCCGGCATGTAGTAAGTGCTCAATAAATGTTGAAGGAAGAAAAGGAAGCAAGGGAAGGAAAAGAGGAAGAAAAGAATTAAGAGAAGAGTGATCACTAGCCAGGAGGTGAGTTTTCTCCCAATGATGCAGAAAGACCGAGCCTACAATTAGCAGGAGAGATTACCCCAGAAGACATTGGTAATGTCTTTCATGACTCTTCATCTTCTAGTTTATCAATGCCAGGGAAGTGGATAAAGATAATCTTATGATTACAAGGAGCTGTAAGCTGCCAGTAGATGTTTCACCAGCTAACCCCCTCTTTGTTTCTGGCAGGAATTTAAGTGAAAACAAATCCATGTCTCACTGTACCAACCTCTCTGATTTCCTGATCTGGGTTGTAAGCTAATTGGGTGGGATAATACAACCTTTGTGGAAAAATTTCAGTATATTCTGTTATTCCTTTGCACACACAAAATTAGTGCCAGTAGCTATTAGTATTGATCATTAATATGACCATAATATTCAGTGTGCTCTTACTATATACCTAGGCACAGTGCCTGGTGGTTTCTATAAGTTAATCAGAGATAAAAAAAAAAAAAATCCAGACACAATTTATGTTCACATGAATGATGAGACATTTTATTTTTTACTAGTGAACACAAATACACAAGTACTTTTTTAAAAAATTTTATGTTTTATTTAGTTTTGAGAGAGAGAGACATCGTGAGCAGGAGAGGGACAGAAAGAGAGGGAGACTCAGAATCCAAAGACAGGCTCCAGGCTCTGAGCTAGCTGTCAGCACAGAGCCCGAAGCAGGGCTTGAACCCACAAACCGCGAGATCAGGAGCTGAACCGAAGCTGGACGCTCAACCGACTGAGCCAAGCAGGTGCTCCAAGTACTTCTTAATTCAAAGTTCAGGAGAAGCAGTGTCTCGGGGAGAGAAAGTAGTATGCATAGAGAAAGCAGACTTGTGGGCTCTGATTTGTTGTATAACACCATCCAATAACTCTCTAGATCAGAACCACAACATCCTAAGCTATAAAATGAGGGCTCTGATCTAGAACCGTGCTTCTCAAACTTGAATGTGCACATGAATCACTCGGAGATCTCATTAAAAGGCATGATCTTACTCGGAAGGTCCGAGGTAGAAATTCCACATCCCTAAAGAAGCTTCCTGGTGACGGCAATGCTGCTGTTCCGGGGCCTATGTTTTCAACAGCAAGAATCTAGACAGTCCCGGAGGTAACATTAAACCCTAAAGTACCCAACCAAGGAAGACATTGTCTGGTGGCCCTATGGAGGTCTCTGGATTACAGTTTCATCAATTCTACCCACTGCAGGAGCTATGAATGACAGGTGTCTCTCCTTCAGTGTCCCTTGAGTCATGCAGGGATTTGCTCCTATCCAGCCTTCAAGAAGAAAAGCCACTGAAGAGAAAACAGGAGTGCAAAAGCCATAGACCCCGCTCCAAGTCCAGTGACTCANAATCCTCCCTTTCCTTCCTGCCTCCTACCCACGCTGCCACACAACCCTTTTTTTTTTTTTTTCCTGAAACATCCCTGTGAGGCAAACCAGAGCTCAGAGCAAGGCTGGGAGGGGTGGGGGGTTGTCAAGATGCAAATAGCTTAAACTCAGTTTTTTTAAACTTTCCTTCAAAGATCTTGGCCTATTCCATCATTTTATGGACTATACCTTATTAAGAAAGAAGAACTTCTAAGTACAACGCTCTTTCAATTCCCAAAGCAGTGACTTTCCAAGTTGCATTGTAACACCAACGTTAGAAAGAGGGAAGCACATGAATAAAAAAAACTACAGTAGGGGAAAAAAAAAAACTGGATAAAAGAATATTCCTGAATGATACATCCAGTCATGCTAGCCTATTCCACATCCTAGGAATTAATTAGGAACCAGTTAATCTCTAATCTAAGAAAATAATATCGCATATCTGGCTTTAATTTCTTTGAGTTTTGACTGACATTTCATTTCTTGAAGAGGATATATATTTTTTTGTTCTTTCCTGGCAAGAGATGTTGGCAAAGCTGTGTGCAATCAAATTTTTCATTCTACCTGGCAAAGGCTATCAGACATTAAGACAGGGAGACATACAGTGCCTTTGTCATGGATCTGGATATACAGCCATGAAACAGGTAGTTTTTAATGAGACACCTCAGCCCCCAAATGTGACCTGTTTGAATACCATTCAAACTCCGTCTAATGTCTCCATTGCTCTCTGCTGGCATTTGCAAGGGGGAAGGAAGTAGGCAGCAGTAAATTGTCTTCCTGAGTCTGCAAATACCACTCCCATGTGAGGTGCCTCCACTTCCCCCTCTGGAAAATGGTGATGGAAATGACCTACCTTATTTAATCAGTGTTTATAATACTTGATTAGCCCCTCAGGCCACAGCAGCGAGGTTAGGCTAAGAATGGAAAGTCCTCTGCATGGGGCTTTTACCTTCCCTGCTTCTGGGAGGGATTCAGTGCGCTCCCGCACAGCTGACAATAGCCAAGTGATTTTCAGCCCCATCTGGCCCAGGTGGATAGAAAACACGCAACTATGAGAGGGAGTTAAAAATGAGCCACAGTTCAACCGGGCTCCTAGGAGAGCCTAAAATGGAAAATGGGCCAAACAAAATAATGTATATTTTTAACTTATAAATAGGCCAGCAAAATTGTATTCAGTCTTTATAAAGTGCTCTGATAATAATCCGGCCACTACCGGATTGGTTGGCCTGGCCAACCCACATTTCTTAATACATTTTATTTTACTACATGAAGAAAATAATAGGAGGCTTTGTTAACTAATGACTCTACAATCAAAAGGAATTAAAGAATATAAGTAATTATGTGGATCGTTTAAATTATCCTGGCTATTTAACTCTAATTACATGAGTATTTCAGGAAGGGTTTTACGTACCCTTGCCCCCTACTTCCAAATAAAAATCATCTGGATAAATATTACTGTTTCCCTGAACTTTTTTGTATGTGTAGGTAAACTAAGTCCTCAGTTTTCTCACTGGGAAATTAAGTATTAAATCTTTCCAGCTCCGGGGTACCTGGGTGGCTCAGTCGGTTAAGCGACTGTTTAAATGAAACATTAAAAAAATTTTATCTTTCCAGCACCTACATTCTATGACAAATTTTACATTGCAAATCATAACCCTGACTTTAGATTTTTACAAACCAAAATTTCATTTTTCACTCTTTTTTTTTTTTTTTCAAGAAACAGTTCAAAAGCATCAGTTATTTGCCAGGCACTATTCTTTATATATGAGGGCGACCACAACCAAATAGTTTAGTGGTAAAGACAAGAAGCCAAATAATCAAACAAATAAATCCTACTTAACCACTATATTAAATGAGAGTTCTATGAAAGGTTAAGATTGGGGGACTTAATCTTTTCTGTGAAAGTGACATGTCACCTGGAGCTGACAGATAAAGAAGAGATAGCTGGGTAAAGGGTAAAGTGAAGGATTGCAATCAGAGAGAACAGCAAGCACAAATGCCCTGGGGTGGGAGTGAGCATAGTGTATTTGTTTTAAGTTTACTTATTCATTTTGAGAGAGACAGAGGCAGAAAAAGTGGAGGAAGGGCAGAGAGAGAGAGACAGAAAAAGAATTCCAAGCAGGTCCCACATTGCTAGTGTAGAGCCTGTTTTGGGGCTCGAACACACAAATGGTGAGATTATGACCTGAGGCGAAACCAAGAATTGGACGCTTAACCAACTGAGACACCCAGGTGCCCCATGAGCACAGTGTATTAAAATAAGTGAAATATGACTGGAATCAAGTTGCATGTAGCATAATCTGTACAAACAATGTATGCCATAGAATATGAGAGCAGGCGTGGCTCCATTCAGGAGATGCGGTTAGGGAAAGCTTTCTAGGCAAAATGGGACTTAGAGTGCAACTTTTAAGAAAGTGAAGGTTTAAAATTTTTTTGTTATGTTTTTATTTTATTTTGAGAGAGAGAGAGTGAATGGGGGAGGGGCAGAGACAGAGGGAGACACAGAATCTAAAGCAGGCTCCAGGCTCCGAGCTGTCAGCACAGAGCCTGATGTGGGACTTGAACCCACGAACCGTGAGATCATGACCGGAGCCAAAGTCGGATGCTTAACCGACTGAGCCACTCAGATGTCCTAAGAAAGTGAAGGTTTCTAAAAAGGAAACTACTATATATTTCTGGCAATTGGCAACAGCAAAAACAAAGTCATGAGAGAATGAAAGCATAAAACAGGTTATTTTCTTTTTATTGGCTTGCTTTCAATTTATGTATATGTGACCTGGTTTGTTTGAAAATCAAAGAAATATGTTGCTGTACTTTCAAATTGAATTCATACAGAGAGGGGACCTAAAGTGAAAAGGATTAGTCATTCTTGTACAAAAATTAACTCAAAATGGATTACAGGCTTAAATGTACAAGGTAAAACTAGAAAACTCTTAGAAAAATGTAGGAGAAGATTTTCAGGATTCAGAGCTAGACAAAGAGTTCTTAAATTTGACACCAAAACCACAATCTGTTATAAAAAAAAACACTTTGATAAATTGAATCTCATCAAAATGAAAACTTTTGTTCTGCAAAAACCCATGTGAAACGTAGGAAAAGACAAGCTAGAGACTGAGAGAACAAATTTGCAAACCAAATATCTGACAAAGGACTCAGATCTAGAATATGTAAAGAACTCTCAAAATTCAACAGTTACAAAAATGCAACTGGAAAATGAGCATAGGACAGGAAGAGACATTTTACTGAAGAGGATATGCATGAAGAGTTGCTTTACATATTAGCCACCAAGAAAATGCAAATGAGAAACCTTGATGAGATATCACTGTACACCCACCAGAATGGCTGAAACAAAAAAGTGACAACATCAATACAGGTGAGGATGTAGAGAAATGGGATCACTCATAGATGGCTGCTGAGAACATAGATGACACAGCCATTTTAGGAAACAGTTTGGTAGGTTTTATAAAATTAAATACCCAATTACAATATGATCCAGCAATTGCCTTCTTGAGAATTTGTCTCAGAGAAATAAAAACATATATACACACAAACCTGTGCATGACTCTTCATATCAGCTCTATTCATAATATCCCCAAACCAGAAATACCCTAGATGTCCTTTAACCAGTGAGGGTGTTACCAGCTAGACCCCAAGGCATGACATTCACTGCCCATCTACTTGTACTCACTAACCTTTGCTTATGTTTCTCCTTAAGTTCTTCTTTCTGAAGAAAAGCTTTATCTCTTAACTCAGGGGGATGAAATCGGAAACCACCACTTCAGGTGATGGTGGCTGCCTTGAGAAGACCTCCTGCCCACCCAGACCATCCAGACCTTTAGAGCTTAACCCCTAACTCGTGCCTGTGCAGATGGACCATGGAGGAATGGAATGACCTACAATTACCTTTACCTCATTATAATACTAAAATCTCCACTTGAGGAGGCTCAGCCACATTTACATGACATGTAATGTATGTATAGGCATGTTTTTTAGGATGCATGTGAGGCCTTATGCTTGCCTCTACATATGATGACAAGGCTTCCCTATCTAAATAGTCATCCTAACCCGAAACAAAAGGAACCCACTTAACCCTCTCTCTGGGAGTCACGGCTTTGGAAACCTTTCCCCACCATCTCCTTATTTTCTGCAAATAAAAGTGTTCTTTGTGTGACAACTCAACCTGGTGTGGCTTTTGACTAACGAAGGAGTGAATTCATATTGGTTTGGTTATAAGTGGTCAACATGTGACTCATATATAGTGTGTAATACTATCCAGAAATGAAAATTAACCAACTATTAGTATATACAGCAAATTGATGAATACCTGGGATTGTATTGAGTAGAAAATAAAAAGGCAAAGGTTATATACTGTGTAATTCCATTTATATAACATTTTTGGAAAAAATTTACACATGGAGAACATATTAGTAGTTGTCAGAAGTTAAGGATATTGAACATCCCCTATACAAAAAGAAAAAGAAGAAGACGACAACAATGATGATGAAGAAGAAGAAAAGGGAAGGGAAGGGAAGAGGAGAAGAGAGGAAGAGAGGGGAGGGGAGAGGAGGGGAGGGGAAGGGAAGGGAAGGGAAGGGAAGGGAAGGGAAGGGAAGGGAAGAGGAGAGGAGAGGAGAGGAGAAGAGAAGAGAAGAGAAGAGAAGAGAAGAGAAGAGAAGAGAAGAGAAGAGAAGAGAAGAGAAGAAAAAAGAAATAAAAAGAAATGGCTGTTTGCCATCTAGAATATTATCCTCCTTTAAAATTTTTTTTCCAACAGGTAACTAGAGAAGTAGCAAACCCAAACCACCTTAACCCAATAAAAGATTTATATGATTAAAGCTAGGCATCCATCCATGCAAGATCTGATTCATTTAGGATTTACCCATGTTCCTAACATGTCTTCACCCAAGCATAAGGGATTCACCAAGGCCACTGTACTTGCGGACTGTGAACTCCAATGTGTTCCCAAGTCATTTGAATTGGTTAAAGCTCTGCTCAGCTCTGCTGCTTAAGCCCATAGATGTCCCTCTAGTTAGAAGCTATCCTCTCTAGGCTTTCTTTTTGGGAAATTTTAGCTTCATACTTCATTGCATTGTCATTTCTCAAGGCTTCAAACAGATTCTTTTTTCCAGATTTTCTGTTTTTTACTCATTGGGTCTAAGCTATTTAGCCTGCTGTTAGTAGACTAGGAAGTCTCAGTTGCC
The DNA here is from genome assembly GCF_008692635.1 of Crocuta crocuta. Taxonomy (NCBI): domain Eukaryota; kingdom Metazoa; phylum Chordata; class Mammalia; order Carnivora; family Hyaenidae; genus Crocuta; species Crocuta crocuta. The sequence goes on from NW_027528872.1 coordinate 6,056,843, forward strand.
TTTTTATGTTGATTTTTCTGTAACATATCCCACATTTCCTCTGGAGACTTTCACCCAGGCCACCCCTCATCAATGCTTCCTCGACAATATAAAATTTTTACTCTTGATACTTGCCCTTGTGAAATCTCAGAATTCTTTGTCTTTACATAGCTTGAACTTATTGCATCCCACTTGATTGGAACTTTTTCTGGTTGTGATCACTCAGATATTTGAAGTCACTTGCTGTATTATGTCCCAGAACTCAGAGTTGCCGATGAGAACACTGCTTTATTAGATGTGAGGAATTTCCTTTCTCTGCTTCTTTTTCCTTTGCTTCTTTGTATCCTTCTCTTCCTCTTCCTTTTCCATATCCTATTTTGTTCTTCCTTCTCTTCTACTCTACCTTCTCCTTTGTTCATAAGTACTTCCCTTCTGTTTCTCCATGTTACATTTACTATTTTTTTAAGTTTATTTATTTTGAGAGAGTGTGTGTGTGTGCACACAAGTGGGGGAGGGGCAGAGAGGGTGGAGAGAGACAGAATCCCAAGCAGGCTCTGCCTTTCCTGCGTAGAGCCCAACGTGGGGCTCCATCTCACAAGCCAGGAGGTCATGACCTGAGCTGAAATGAAGAGTCAGTAGCCCAACCCACTAACCCATCCAGTCGCCCTTCCATGGTGCATCTACTATTGTGTGGATGTTCGTTACCAATGTTCTCTATTCTTACTCCTGTTTTCCAAATTTTTACCTTTATGGTTTCTCATAATAAATTCTGAGGAGCATTTTCAATTTTTAAGTTTTATCTCTTCTACCGTATTTGTATGTTTCCATTTCAGCAATCAAATGATTTTCCCTCAATTTTTCATAGTTTCTTCTTATTATCTTACTATTCCATTATTATAGTATTATGTGTTTATTTTAGAAACAACGTAATCTCTTTTACTTAAGAATGTTGATTTTTTTTATGTATCTCTATGTGGTGTTTAAAAAAATTTCTACATAATATTTTCAGTCCATTCCTCAAATAATAGAGACTAATTCCCCTCCTCTTGAGTGTGGGCTGAATTTAATGACTCACTTTCAATGAGGAGAATATGGCAGAAGTTGGCGCCAATAAAATACCAAATTGAACAGTTTACAATCTAGAAGTATAAATGTATACATCCTCAGATCTCATTTATCTGCCCTAATAAGTTGTGGAATAACTTCTCCATAACAATGATTAAGAACATTTCCAACTTAAATACAAGTTGAAGTATTTTAGAAAGATGACATTTAAAAATAGAGGAACAAGTTACTTGGATAGTGAGTTTAAATTACACAAACTACGGGGCGCCTGGGTGGCTTAGTCGGTTAAGCGTCCGACTTTCGCTTAGGTCATGATCTCGCGGTTTGTGGGTTCGAGCCCCGCGTCGGGCTCTGTGCTGACTGCCAGCTCAGAGCCTGGAGCCTGTTTCAGAGTCTGTGATTCCCTCTCTCTCTGACCCTCCCCTGCTCACGCTGTCTCTCTCTCTCTCCTAGAAATAAATAAAAACATTAAAAAAAAATAAAAATAAATAAATAAATTACACAAGCTACTAAAGGTAGCTTTTCTGCAATCAGGTAAGTTAAACTTTTCTTTTCCAGCAAAGCAAAATTTGCCATAAAGGGGCACCTGGGCACCTAGGTGGTTCAGTTGACTAGGCATCAGACTCTTGATTTCAGCTCAGGTCATGATCTCAGAGTTTGTGGGATTGAGCCCTGCGTAGTGGTCTGTGCTGATAGCATGACGCCTTCTTAGGGTTCTCTCTCTCTTCTTCTCTCTCTGCCTCTCCCCTGTTCATGCTTTCTTTCTCTCTCTTTCAGTATAAATAAGTAAAATTTAAATAAAATAAAACACCAATTTAAAAAATACAAATAAATGAATGAATGAATGAATAACATATTCAATCAGTGGGGTATATGATTCCATGTGGAACAGACAGACTCCTGGCTGAAACTGGAATATCTCAGACCTAATGGCAACCATGCCAGCGGGGGTAACAAAGCCTGGATCACCAGCTATCGTGAGACCTTACAGGAGTTCTTGTTAACCTAGTGGCATGAATTATTAGTTCCTGAATATATGGATATTAACTCACAAGTTTTTGTTCTGTTTTGTTTTAGTATTTGCATGTTTCAGGCACTGAGCAAGATGCTAGAGGTACAACTATGAGCAAAAAAATAGACACGGGGGTCTGTTCTGAAACTTATTTTCATGAGAGAAATAGAAACATTAATCAAACAATCACATCAATAATTATTAGACTCAGTCAGCATTTCCCAAACTGGGGAACGCAGAACGTATTAAAAATGAAAATGTATTGATGCAACACCAATAAAAGATCATAAGATATAATGTGTAAATGAATGAAAGTAGACAGCAAGAAGTGGTATCAGAGATTACTTAATTACTGTGAGGGGTGATGAAAATTTGATTCATGTGGGTTTTTTATTCTATAATAGAAAAAAATCCAAATTGTAGCTAGAAAATATTTTATTAAAAACAAGAATAAACAAGATAATAAAATATCACAATACATGTAAAGAAAATAAGACAAGATATACAGGAATAGACCAGCAAAAACAAAATAGACCACATACATCAATATGATAGTTTGTAAATGCTCCCTATGCATCAGTGCACAAGCTGAATGTCATTTCTGCATGCATCAGGTGCTCAATCATGCAACATCTTGGCATTCTCCATGACTGCACCCCACTTCTTAAATGGCAGACGATAGCACAGTAAAGCAAACAAGGATATAAATGTCCTTAACACTTCTTCATACGTATATATATCTTAAATACTTTTTTAAAAGTTTATTTATTTTGAGAGACAGAGAGAACAAGTGGGGTGGGGTAGAGAGAGAAGGAGAGAGAGAGAACCCCAAGCAAGGTCTACACTGTCAGCACAGAGCCTGACGCAGTGCTCCGTCTCAAGAATCATGAGATCATGACCTGAGCCGAGATGAAGAGTTGGACACTTAACCAATGAAGCCCCCCAAGTGCCCCTATATTTTTAATACTTTAAACCTATTCCATGAATCACTATCTTTTTTTTTTTCTGGCTACTCCCTCTCACTCAAGTATTTGTTTTTGGGGGATTTTTGGACACTCTGCTTAAGTAAAATGGGGAAATCTCTGGAGGAACATATTTTAACTCTTTATAGAATAATGAGATAATAGAAAGTTAGAAAATGGACCTTGGAGATAATTTTAGTTAAAATCCTTACGACACAAAAGAGGAAATCCAATGTTTTCAGACAATTGCAGTATTTTGGAGATTAAAAATATCATAAAGAATATCTAAATGGACCTTCTATGGGAATGATGACACTGTACATAATTCCTAGTCAGAAGTCAGTAGTGTCTGCCTTGAAGTTTTCACTGATACATTCATTTCTGAATTTGTTTACTCAGTAAAGTATTAATGGCCAATTTTTGTTGTGTTAGAGATAAGGACAAAACCTCAGAAAGCATGGTCTTGGATGCCCTCAACCACTTACAATTTAACAAGGGATCCTCATAGCAATGAGGTCATGCTTGGCTTACGCTTCAATAGAGGAAAAACATTAAATACTATGGAACTTCAGTTTGGTTAAAAATTAGAGACTCGACATTCAATCTCAAGTTTATAAAATGTCATGCAATGTTTGGGATACAGAAGGAAAGCATTCTAGGTAAAAGAACTCATGTTAATAGAGGCATGGAGGTAAACAGCCACCAAGTATTACTGAAACCAACATATTCCGCTGGGGCCCATCTAATGTCTTCTTTATTGAATTCTATATTTTTTCCTTTTGATCAAGATAATGAAAGTGTCTGTGGACCCCAGTTGTTTCCTTGTGCTCCCTTGTAATTCCTCCCTCCCCTTCCACCTTCACACTAACACTAGGCAACCACTGATCTGCTTTCAATCATATATCTTAGTTTACCTTTTCTAAAATGTTATATATGTGGAATCACTCAGTGTGTACTCTGATTTTGCCTGGATTCTTTCAATCAGCATCATTATATTGAGATTCATCTATGTAGCTGCATAGATCAGCAGTTCATTCTGTTTTATTGCTGAATAGTAGTTCATTATATGGATATACCACAATTTGTTATCCAGTCACTTATTGATGGATATTTAGTTTATTTCCAATTAGGGGCAATTACAAAAACAGCTGCTATAGCAAATTCTGTATGAGTTGTTGTATAAATTTGTGTTTCTATATGTATCAGTAGGAGGGGAAAAGATTGAGTTGGATAGTAGATGTATGTTTACTTTTTTACAATTTTTTAAAATGTTTATTTATTTTTGAAAGACAGAGAGACAAAACACGAGCTGGGGAGGGGCAGAGAGAGACACACACACAGAATATGAAGCAAGCTCCAGGCTTTGAGCTGTCAGCACAGAGCCTGACATGGGGCTTAAACCCACCAACTGTGAGATCATGACCTGAGCTGAAGTCAGACCCTTAACTGACTGAGGCACCCAGGCATCCCTAGATATATGTTTACCTTTAAAAAAAAAAAAACTTCCAAACTCTTTTCCAAAACTTTTATTTATACCATTTTATATCCCTGCCAATTATGTATGAATGTTCTAGTTTTTCATATTCATGCAAGTATTTGATATAGTCAGTCTTTAGTTTTGGATATCCTACCACATACACAATGACATCTTATAGTTTTGATTTGCTTTTCCCTAATGGCTAATGAAGTTGATCATGTTTTCATGTGCCCATTTGTCATTTATAAGATCTCTTAGCTGTTTTATTGTTGGATTATTGCTGATTTTTATCAAGTTTGAGAGTTCTTTACATATTATAAAGGATCCGGGTCCTTCATCACACACATGGTTTGCCACAATTTTCTCCTAGTCTGTGATTCGTCTTCTCATTTTCTTAACAGTATTGTTCGAAGGGCATTAAGTTCTTAATTTTAATGAAGTTCAGTGTGTTAATGTGTTTTTTCATGGGTTGTGCTCTTCGTGTTGAGATGAGTTTCATGGGATAAGGCAGGGGCCAATAAAGTTTGCCTGTAAAAATTCAAATCATTTAGACTTTCAGGACATACAGTCTTCGTCATAAATATGTAGCTCTAGTTGTCATGTTCTCACAAAATTTTATTTATTAAAACATAGAATGGGCTATATTTAGCCTGTAAGCCACAGTTTGCTGACTCCCAGCCTTGGTATAGTCTATCTTGGTAAAGTTCCATGTGTAGTTAAAAGAATGTGTATTCTGTTGTGAGAATTGTTCTCTAAATGCAATTAGATCAAGTTAAGTCTTGATAGTGTTAAGTCTTCTATAGTCAGACAGTCTTTCTTGCTTTTTTTTTTTCAAGAGTTTATTTATTTATTTTGAGAGAGAGAGAAAGAAAGAGAGAGAGAGAGAATGAGCAGGGGAGGGACAGGGAGACAGAGTCCCTGGCAGGTTCTGCACTGTCTGCACACGGCCCAATGCAAGGCTCGAACTCATGAATAGTGAGATCATGACCTATGCCAAAACCAAGAGTCAGATGCTTAACCATTTGACCCACCCAGGTGCTCCCTCCATAGTAATTATTAATGTGTCCATTTCCTTTATCAGTTCCCCTTCATGTAGAGGCATGAAGATATTGTAAATTCAGTTCCAGACCATGATAATAAATCAAACATTAGAATAAAACAAGTCAAATAATTTTTTTGGTTTCTCAGCACATATAAAAGTTATGTTTGCATGTAGTCTTGTTTTTTCCTTTTTTAATAGTTTATTGTCAAGTTGGTTTCCATATAACACATAGTCTTAATAGTCACTGCAGTCTGTTAAGTATGCAATAGCATTATGTCTGTAAAGACAATGTACATACCTAAAATCTAAAAACCCTTTACCACCAAAACAGGTTAACCATCATTTGAACTTCCAGTGAGTCATAATATGTTTGCTGGTAGAAGATTCTACTTCAGGGTCATGGCTGCTGACTGATCAGGCTGGTGGTTGCTGAACTGGGGAAGCTCTCTGGAGATTTCCTGAAATAAGAAAACAGTGAACTTTGCCACATATATTGACTCTTTTTTTTCTTTTCATGAATGATTTCTCTGTAGCACATGATACAGTTTGATGGCATTTTCCCCAGTTAGAACTTTTTTTTCAAAACTGGAGTGAATTCTTTTAAACCCTGCCACAGCCTTACCAAATAATTCCATGCAACATTCTATATCCTTTGTCGTCATTTCGACAGTCTTCACAACATCTTCCCCAGGAGTGCATTCTGTTTCAAGAAGATGCTGACCACCATGACAAATATAATTATAATGAAAAAGTTTGAAATATCGTGAGAGTTACCAAAATGCAGTACAGAGACATAAATTGAGCAAATGCTCTTGGAAAAAAAAATGGGGCCAATAGACTTTCCTGACAGAAGGCTGGCACAAAATTCCAGTCTGTTAAAAATGAGACAAAACAAAATAATATCTGACATGGAATAAAGAAAAGCACAATGAATGGGGTAAGGCTGTATTTTATAACTGTGACTGGGTGAAAAACGGTTTAGGATTATGTTCTCCACTGAATCAACATCTTTATCATTATGAAATGATCCCCTTCATCCCTGGTAATAATCTCTGTTCTAAAATGTACTTTGTTGGACATTAATGTAGTCACTCCAGCTTTCTTTCAATTACTGTGAACATGGTTACTTCTTCCATGCTTTTACTTTTAACTTAGTGTGTCTTCATATTTATAGTAGATTTCTTATCGGCAGCATATAATTAGATCTTGCTCTTTGCCTAATATGACAAGACTTACCTTTTAATTGGAGTGCTGAGAACATTTACACTCAGTGTGTCGTGGGTAGTTGTGTTGAAACCTACTATCTTTTCTTTTAGTGTTTTATTTACTTCTGAAAGAGAGAGAGAGACAGCGTGAGCAGGGGAGGGTCAGAGAGAGAGGGAGACACAGAATCCGAAGTAGGCCTCAGGCTCTGAGCTAGCTGTCCGCACAGAGCCCAACGCGGGCTCGAACCCAAGAACCGTGAGATCATGACCTGAGCCGAAGTCGGACGTTTAACCAAATGCCACCCAGGCGCCCCTAAACTACTATCTCGATGTTTGTTTTCTGTTTTTCTAATCTGCTCTTTGCTCTCTTTTTATTCCTTCCCTTGCCTTGTTCTGTATTAATGAAATGTCCTTTTAGGATTCCATTTTTTAATCTGTAGCTACAACTTTTCACTGTATTATATTTACTGTTTCTGATATACAGCTGTAACTTCCACTTGTTACTTTTTACTTCCACTTGTACTCATTCTACATTTACGCTACTCTTGTGTATTTTCTTTCCATGTGTGTTATAAACGTCACAACACATTGTTGCTGTATTTGTTATAAGCACTCAATTCTTTTATATAGGTTTAAATGATTAAAAGGTTTTTATATTTACTCATATAATTATCGTTTTCAGTAACCTTCACTGGTTTTCATAGTTAGAGATTTCTACCATCCATTTCTCCTTCCTTTACCATTTCTTATAATTCAAGTCTGCTAGTAATGAATTCTTTCAGTATTTTATGCCTGAAAATGTCATTATTTTACCTTAATTTTTGAAAGCTAATGTCATAGGGTGAAGAATTCTAAGTTGAAAGGGTTTTTTTGATGTTTCGTTTTACTTTTTATTGCCTTAAAGATGGTCTCACAATCTTGCTTGCGTTGTTCCTGATGAGGAATCTGCTATCTTACTCTTTTACTCTTTCAGTAATGTGTCCTTTTTTTGGTCTGACCATTTTTGAAGATTTTCTATTTATCACTAATTTTATGCAAAGTGATTCTTGGGTATCTTGTGTACCTTCATGTATCACGTGCTTGGGATTCATTGAGCTTCTCAGATCGGTGAGTTTATAGTTCCATGGAATTTAGGGAAAATTTTTATCATTATTTTTCTGGCTTCCTTGGCTTCTCTGAACTCCTAGTCCCATCTCCTTAACTCAGGGAGGCTCTTGGGCTTTTTTTTTGGGTTCCTTCTCCCGGTACCACATCCTGGAAACTCTTTCCAAGCAGTGAGCTGGGACAATCATAGGCTCACCTTACTGGTTTTTCATCTCAGAGGGATCTCTGTCCTTTATCACCTGATATCCAGTGTTTCAAGAAACATTTTATGTAATATTTTGTTCATTTCCTGTGTTGTGGCAGGTGGGAGACAAAATTCTGTCCTTACTAATCCATTGGACCCAGAAGTTGAAGTCCATTCCTGTAGGTTTACCTGTGTCCCTCTTTTATTACTGGCTTTAAATTTTATTACATTATGATTGGAAAAGATCATCTGTATGCATTAAACTTTTGAAATTTTCTTAAAAAAATTTTTTTAATGTTTATTTATTTATTTTGAGAGAGACAGAGAGCATGCACATGAGCAAGGGAGGGGCAGAGTAAAAGGAAGAGAGAAAATCCCAGCAGGCTCCACACTGTCAGGTGGAGCCTCATGTGTGGCTCAAGCCCACGAAAGGTGAGATCATGACCTGAGCTGAAATCAAGAGCCTGACGCTTAACTAACTGAGCCACCCAGGTGCCCCTCTGAGACTTGTTTTCAGGCCTAACACAGGATGTATGTTTATAACTATTACATGTATATTTGAAAAAGCATATCTTTTATGTTCGTCAGGTATAGAATTCCATATATAGTTGCATGAGTTTAATAAATTTATGTGTTTAAAGTAACTTCTCATGTTTTTTTTCCCTTTGTTCTATTAGTTTCTGAAAGGAATATGTTCAAACTCAATCTAAAATTTTTGTTTCATCGATTTCCCATTTCAGTTCTGGTAGCTGTTGTTTAATATATTTAGGGAATATATGGATAAGTCCATATGAGTTTGTGCTGAACATTCCTTACTTTTTATAGTTAATTTTGCAACATGTGATGTGATCCTTTGTTCCTTATAATATTATTATCTTAATTCTGGTTTTCAAATATTAAGATTAATCATATAGCCTTTTTATGAGTCATACTTATCGTATTTTTCTTATCCGTTTATTTTCAATATTTATTAGTCTATTTTAAATGTACCCCTTTTGGCTAATATAATATTAGCACTTTTGAAAAATATTTACCATAACATTAGAAAACATAGAAATATGTATAGCAATAGATATTCAGTATCTTTTCACAGAAAATACAAAATGTTATTGAGATAAATTAAGGAAAACTTAAATAAATACAAGCATACACTATGTCCAAGTGTTGACAGATTTAATATAAAGATATCAATTCTCCCAAATTGATCTATACATTAAATGCAATTCTAATAAAAATCTCCAGAAGCTATTTTATAGAAATAGATAAGCTGATTCTAAAATTAACTTGGAAATGCAGAACAATAAGAACAACTAAGATATTTGTCTTACTCTGTTCAGACTGCTTTAACAAAACACCATAGGCTGGGTAACTTATAAAATACACTTTTATCTCTCCCAGTTCTGGAGGCTGGGAAGTCCAAGGTCAGGGTGACAGCAGATTTGGTGTCTGGTGAGGACTTGCTTTCTAGCTTATAGATGATTGTCTTGTTGCTGTCTCCTCACACAGCATAAGAGTCTCTGTAGTCTCTTTCTTAATTTTATTAAAAAATTATTTATTTATTTATTTATTTATTTATTGGGGGGGTGCGCACGCATACGTCTGTAAGTGGGGGAGGGATGGGAGGGAGAACAAGAGAGAAAATATTAACAGGCTCCATGCCCAGTGTGCAGCCCAGCATGGCTTGATGTCATGATCTTGAGATCATGACCTGAGCCAGAATCAAGAATTGAACGCTTAAACAACTGAGCCACCTGGGTGTCCCTGAAGTCTCTTTTAGAAGGACACTAATCCCATTCATAAGAATTCCACCTTTATGACCCAATCACCTCCCAAAAGACTCACATCCTAATACCATCATACTGAGGTTTAGAATTTTACATGCAAATTTTAGAGAGGTCACATTCAGTCATAAGAGTAATCCTGAAGAGAACAAAGGTGAGTCTTACCTTACCAGATATCAAGACTATAGTGATTTTTTTTGAAATGCAATATTGGCACAAGTACAGACTAACAGGTAAGGAGAACAGAATACTAACTTCAGGCTCACACCTGATTTATGATAAAGGTAGTACTATAGACCATTGGAAAAGAACTGACTAAATAGGAAATGTACTATTCAATCAGATATTGGTATGGAAAAATGAAAACTGACTCTCATCTCACTTTACTTACAAAAAAAATTCCAAGAAGATTGTAGATATGTGATTTCTATAAGTTAATATAGAACTTGGATATAGAAGCTTTTCTTAAGCAAGACACAAAATCACTAGTTACAAAGCAAAAGTTGATAAATTATACTAATGACAATAAAGAAATTTTGTTCTTCAGAAAACACCGTTAGGTAAGTAAAAAGTCAAGACAGTAAAAATATAAAAGATGATATTTATCATGGTCATGTTCTGTAAATAAACATTCACATATGTCAAGAACAAAAAGAAAAACACCCAATGGTTAAGAGTGAAGGATTTGAATAACTACTTCATACAGTAATTTTTTTTCCTTTCATAGTTTATTGCCAAATCCATATAACACCCAGTGCTCATCCCAACAAGTGCCCTCCTCCACGTGCATTACCCCCTTTCCCCTCTCCCTCCCCGTCAGCCCTCAGTTTGTTCTCTGTATTCAAGAGTTGCTCATGGTTTGCCTCCCTCTCTCTCCCCAACTATTTTTCCCCTTCTCCTCCCCTATGGTCCTCTGTTATGTTTCTCCTAATCCTCCTATAAGTGGAAGCATATGGTATCTGTCTTTCTCTGTCTGACTTATTTTGCTCAGCATAACACCCTCAAGTTCCATCCACATTGCTACAAATGGCCATATTTCATTCTTTCTCATACAATAAATTATTAAAATGACCAAAAATTTTGTAAAAGTTTAAAACCTCATTAATATTAGAGAAATTTGAATTAAAATAATAATGAGATATTACTAAGAGACCTCCCATAAGGACTCAAATTATTTTAAAAGCAACATATTGCCAGTATTAGCATTGGCAAGGACATAGGACACCTGGAATTCTCACCTATCCTGAGGGAGAGTAGACATTGGTGTGATTACTCTCAACTACAATTTGGCACTTCTTAAGTCTTATTCTATGACTTATGAGTACCAAGAGACATATACAGGAATATTGACAACAGTTTTATTCGTAATAGCCCCAAATAGGTACAACCCAAATGTCCATCAAGGATAGAATGAACAAATTGTGTTGTTTTTATGCAATGGAATACTATATAGCAGTGAAATTATCTTAACCACAGTTAGTAGAACACATGAATTTTATAAAATATTTTTGAGAGCAAGAAAGCAAAAAAGAATATATATACCATGGGATCCTATTTACATAAATTCAACAACACATGGCTTGGGAATGCATATTTGGGTGTTAAGTCTATAAACAAAGTAGGAAGTTAATTATTGAAAATCAGAACAGTTCTAAAACACAAAAGAAAGAAAATCAAAACAGTTCTTATCTTGGGAAGATGGTGGAACCAAGGATAGGAGAGGCATATGGGGTTTCTGGGATGTTATCAGGCTCTCTTTCTCAATGAGGAAATTTTTTTTTAATAAATAGGGAAGAAAAAATCTTCTCAGTATGTATTTTCTTTATGTTGTATTTTACGTTAAAGATTTTTTTTTAATGTAAAATTTCCATCTAATGAATAAAATGTATCTTTCAGAATTTTAATTTTGCTTCTGTCTTTTGGGCTTCACAAAATAAACTTTACCCTCGCTTTATAGAATATCTTTTCAAGGATTTAAATAGAGCAAATCCATGTGGCTAAGGTTACCCTGTTATTTAAATAATAGCAGGGTTGAATATGAGATTCAGGTTCATTTTGTTCAACTATTCATCCACAAAGTGAATTCTTTACATAATGTTTTGTCCAGATTGATCTAACCAATACATAGATGTCTCAAAAAGTGAGGAACTCATGAAATATACAGGAGATAATACCATGTGGCAGATATATAATTAAAGCCCTGTGATAATAATAACACAAAATTTCTCAATCTATCTTTATATCATACTTGGTAACAGCCTTCAGTGTCTCACAGATACTAATAATTGTGTTTAATTTCACTAACTTTACTATTTTTATTTGGAAAAAATTGTCTTTAAAACTTGGTTTGAGTTGATTAGAAAGGTAACAGAAATGACAGATTTCATGGGACATCTTTCTGACTACATGTTTCCAACCTGCCAATTTGGTTAAGTAGTCTTTGCCTTTCATAGGGAGAGATGATCTTTTCTGACGACTTAAAGAGTAAAGAAGGCTTTTCAGGCATGAGGGCAGAGTTGTGTGTCTTTCAAAGCAGGAAAGAAGAGGGTAGAGGATTCTGGAGGGTGGGAAGGACCTACCATGGTTTAATAAATACATCAGATATTGGGGCACTTGTGTGGCTCAGTTGGTTAAGCATCTGACTTTGGCTTAGGTCATGATCTCACAGTTTGTGGGTTGGAGACCTGCATCAGGCTCTATGCTGTCAATGCAGAGTTCATTTGGGATTCTTTTTCTCCCTTGCTCTCTGCCCTTCCCCCACTGGTGCACACTTTCTCTATCTCTGTCTCTCTCAAAAATAAATAAACATTAAAAAATTCTAAAAGAAAGTCAGGTATTATAATCAACCAGTTGAGATAGGCTGGTCTAATCCTTTGGCTTCCTGTTACATTTTCTGCATATTACTACAGAAAGTAGCTTGGGGTTTTTGAAAGTATGCACAACAATTAGGTCATGAACCATTTTATAAGTCTGGAGTCTTGGTTTGAGGCTCCAGGTAATTCCACTGAACTACTTAAGTGAGAAAAATTGCCATTCCTCATATTGTGAGTTGATGTTTTAGTTGTTCATTACATACCACCTATGTTGCAAGCAGCCAGAGTACCTTGAACTTGGAAGGCAAATAGGTCTTTCTTAGGAACTTGTTCAGTAGCATGCTAAAAGGTAATGGTCGATTGAATCTTGGAAAATCTACCAAGTTGTCTGGTATTAGAGGGATATTTCCATTCTTTCTTTATGCCTATACTCTGGATATGTTGTCCAGAAGGTCTTCGCTCTTTTCATTTCACCAAATCCTTCCAAGGATGTATAAATGTTTGGTCTCCTTCAAGGTGTCTCAAAAAATAAAACAAAACAAACAACTATAGAAAATATACTTCTTTATAATGTGTATTCTATTTTGTTTTACCAGCCTGTTTACTAATTGTTGTTAAATTGACTTCCTGGTTTGTAGCACACAGTTTAGTTCTGAAAAATGTATAGTCTCTCCAGTAGCAGGTTCCTACATCATATGATTATCACCAAAGCTAATTCCTAGACAAGTTTCACGTCCAGTTAAGATGAAGAAGCATACTCTATCCTTCTTTCTTATTAAATGCAATGAAAATTCTTGGATAAAATGAATACAACAATTATCTAAAGACTCTAAAAAGTAAGTGGTAGTACATATGTCAGAGAAATAAACCAGAACTTAAGTTTCAATAGATTTAGCAGTGAGTTTCCTGGTTTGTTGTTCCTTCCATATCTTTCAGCCTGAGTTCAAAAGCAACATAAATCTTGGAGCTGTGCTCCATGTTTGGAGACAAAGAGCTCTGAAAGAAGCCTTCTCATTCTGATTCCTGAAGTGGGAGAGAGGACCCCTACAGGACAGAGAAAGTATGATAAACTCCGTTGTTTCTTTCTTTTCTTCTTTCCCTCTTTCTTTTTCTTTCTTTTCCTCTTTTGTTTTCTTTCTTTCTTTCTTTCTTTCTTTCTTTCTTTCCTTCTTTCTTCCTTTCTTTCTTTCTTTCTTCTTTCTTTCTCTCTTTCTTTCCTTCTTTCCTTCCTTCCTTCCTTCCTTCCCTTCTTCTTCTTCTTCTTCTTCTTCTTCTTGTTCTTCTTCTTCTTCTTCTTCTTCTTCTTCTTCTCCTCCTGCTCCTTCAATAGATACGTATGTTTATTTTTGGAGAGAGGTTATATAGCTTTCTTCAGATTCTCAGAGCAATACAGTGCTCCCAAAAGGTTAACAGCCACTGTAATTAAAATTGCTTCTTTGTTAAAACACAACCAGTCTCTGGGTTTTATACATAGTATTGAAATTTTAGGTCTTTCTTGCTTGGCTAAGCTACCATCATTTCTCTTTATTTTCTAAGTTATTCAAAGTAAAGGATCATATTGTTCTGCTTTTGTATTTTTTATTTTTTTCTTGTCTATGTCTGGGCAACTTTCAGAAAAGCAGAAATCTGAGTTTTGCTTCCCATCTTACTCTTCTTTTTTGGCAGGGGGTTCAAACATATTTTTATTTTTTAATATAATATTGTCAAGTTAGCTAACTTTACAGTTATATATAGTTATGTATGTGTAGTTACATACATTTATTATATTACAATATAATAGTGGCAAGTTAGCTAACTTTACAGCATAGACAGTGAGCTCTGTAGATTCCCATGATTCATTGCTTACATACACACTCAGTATTCATCCCAACAAGTGCCTTCCTCAATGCCCATACCCATTTTTCCCTCTCCCTCGTGCCCACCGTCAACCCTCAGTTGGTTCTCTGTATTTAAGAATCTCTTATGGTTTGTCTTCCTCTCTGTTTGAAGCTATTTTTTCCCAGTGCACCTGAGTGGCTCAGTTGGCTAAGGGTCTGACTTTGGCTCAGGTCATGATTTCATGGTTTCTGAGTTCAAACCCCACGTTGGGCTCTGTGCTTACAGTCTAGAGCCTGTTTCTGATTCTGTGTCTCCCTCTCTCCATCCCTCCTCTGCTCATGATCTGTCTTTCTCTGTCTCAAAAATAAAGAAACATTTTTTAAAAATTTAAAAAAAGAAATTATTTTTCCCTTCCCTTCCTCCATGGTCTTCTGTTAAGTTTCTCAAGTTCCACATATGAGTGAGAACGTATGATATCTGCTTTTCTCTGACTGACTTATTTCACTTAGCACAATATCCTCCAGTTCCATCCACGTTGTTGCAAATGGGAAGATTTCATTCTTTCTCATTGCCAAGTAGTATTCCATCGTATATATAAACCACAACTTCTTTATCCATTCATCAGTTGATGGACATTTGGGCTCTTTCCATAATTTGGTTATGTTGATAGTGCTACTATAAACATTGGGGTACATGTACCCCTATGAATCAACACTGCTGTATCCTTTGGATAAATTCCTAGTAGTGCTATTAGTGGGTCATAAGGTACTTCTATTTTTAATTTTTGAGGAACCTCCACACTGTTTACCAGAGTAGCAGCACCATTTTGCATTCCCACCAACAGTGCAAGAGGGTTCCCATTGCTCCACATGCTCGCCAACATCTGTTGTTTTCTGAGTTGTTAATTTTAGCCACTCTGACTGGTGTGAGGTGGTATCTCAATGTAGTTTTGATTTGTATTTCCCTGATAATGAATGTTGTTGAGGATCTTTTCATGTGTCTGTTGGCTATCTATATGTCTTCTTTGGAAAAGTGCCTATTCATGTCTTCTGCACATTTCTTCACTGGATTATGTTTTTCAGGTGTTGAGTTTGGTAAGTTTTTTTTTTAATAGATTTTGTATACTAACCCTTTATCCAGTATGTCTCTGTTCTTTTCTTTCTTCCATCCATGCACCAGGCAGCCCCACTCTCAAAGTGCAACTATTCTATTGCAATTGCTACAGTGGTCAAACATTCAGCTAAAACTCCAAGGGTGGAAAGTAACTTTTCTCTGAGCAAAGGAACTATAGTCTAAAGTGGGGGGCGGGGAAGGGCTTCTGGTTGCCTCAGTCTGTGAGGTGTCTGACTTCAGCTCAGGTCATGATCTCACGGTTCACAAATTCAATCCCTGCCCTGGGCTCTGTGCTGACAGCATGGGGTCTGCTTGGGATTCTGTCTCTCTCTCTCTCTCTCTCTCTCTACTTCTCCCTGCTCCTCTCTCTCTCTCTTTCAAAATAAATAAATAAACTTTTTTAAAAGTTAAAAAAATAAATACCGTGTAGGGAATCCACATTGCTCTTTTCTCTTCCATTTTTCTGGTACTTGGCGTTGAAGGCTAACTTAGTTGTGAGAGATAAGCAGCAAAACCCAGGCAGACTGAAGTCCCAGTTTCTTTCCCCCAAAGGACAATAAAGGGGGACCCTTAGGTTCCAAATACTGTGAGTGAGAGAGCAAAGAGGACAGGCTTTCAGAAAGAAAAACTTCTGAGCTCAACCCAAGCTTCTCATGCAGGGATATGTCCCTAAAGTGCCTGGCAGCCTCTCAAAAACTGTGGGAACTGAGCTATGGCTGAGACCACTGTCAGGTTGCAGACTGCTCTTGGGATGTCCAAATAGCACTAAAAATCCTTTGAAAACAAAACTGACTTTAGCAACGTAGCCCACAGAAGATGAATCAGAATTTGTGGCCTGAACATTACAGGATTGATTGATGGCTAAAAAAGCAAAAATAAAAACACAATCTTTCTAAGATTTTTTTAAAGACTCTGAGTCTCATAACATAAAATTTAAAATGTCCAGGGCCCAATTCAAAATTATACAATATACATAAGAATAAGAAAATTTGACAAATCCTCAAAGGATGAGACAATAACAGAAGTCTTGAGATGATACTGAATAATCAGATAATTTGTCAGAATTATCTGACAAGGGCTTTAAAGCGGCTGTTATCACCATCATGAAGTAAAAATGAACACTCTTGAAACAAATGAAAAGACAGAAAGTCTCAGCAGAGAAATAGAAGCTATAAAATAGAAGCAAATGGAAATTTTAGAGTTGAAAAATAGAATAATTGATATAAAATTCAATGGATAGATTCCATAGTGGAATACAGATGACAGAAGGAAGAAACAGTAAGCTTAACAATAGTTCAGTAGAAAGTATCCAGTCTGAACAAGAATTAGAAAACCGGCATGTTTTTGAAAAGGAACAAATCCTCAGGTATTTGTAAGACTGTATAAGAAGACCTAAAACACATGTTACCAGAGCCACAGAAGAGGAGAAAGGATTAGTGCAGAAAATATATTTTAAGGAAATAATTACTGAAAACTTTTCAAACTTGTTGAAAGATATAAACTGACAGATAAAGAGGCTCAGATTATCCCAAACAGGACACATTTAGAGAAATACATGCCCAAACGTATCACAGTCAAAGTACTGGGGAGAAAAAAGAGAAAGAAAAAAATCTTAAAAGCAACAGAAAATCTCTAACTCACTGCACATAAGTGAACATGTGAATAGATTGAAGTCAATTCAAATGACTACTGATTTCTCATGAAAAAGCATAGTGGTCAGAAAATCCCAAAACAACATTTTTATTTTTATTTTTATTTTTTACTTTTTTTTCCATTTCTACATTTTATTCCTGCAGTCCTGAACTTCAGATTGTAATTAATATTTTCTCTGAAAAAGAAATAAATATCAACAGGTATGAGATGTACCCCATCTCTGTACACAGCACATACTTCATGTGATGATTTTACCTTCAAAGTTGTAATAATGTGTATCAGGCAAGAATAATGAACTAAAACACTACTTACTTATACTTGGAAAGGCAGTGTTGTATAATGGTTAAGAATCTGGGCATATGGATTTGGATTCCTACTTTGCTCTTTATTTATTTATTTTTTCCTTAAATAGTTTATTGTCAAGTTGGTTTCCATATAACACCCACTGCTCATCCCCACAAGTGGGGATGCCCATCCTCCTCCTTCACCTCTCCCCCACCCCCATCAGCCCTCAATTTGTTCTCAGCATTCAAGAGTCTCTCATGGTTTGCCTCCCTCTCTCTTTCCAACTATTTTTCCCCTTCTCCTCCCCCATGGTCCTCTGATAAGTTCCTCCTAATCCTCCTATACATGCAAACATATGGTATCTGTCCTTCTCTGCCTGACTTATTTCACTCAACATAACACCCTCTAGTTCCATCCATGTTGCTACACATGGCCAGGTTTCATTCTTTCTCATTGCTACATAGTACTCCGTTATATAGATAAACCACATCTTCTTGATCCATTCATCAGTTGATGAACACTTAGGCCCTTTCCATGATTTGGCTATTGTTGAGAGTGCTGCTGTGAACATTGGGGTACATGTGCCCCTATGCATCAGGACCTCTGCATCCCTTGGGTAAATTCCCAGAAGTACTATAGCTGGGTCACAGGAGAGTTCTATTGTTAATTTTCTGAGAAAACTCCACACTTTTTCCAGAGGGGCTGTACCAATTTACATTCCTACCAAGAGTATAAGAGGGTGCTCGTTTCTCCACATCCTTGCCAGCATCTATAGTCTCCTGATTTGTTCATTTTAGCTGCCCTGACCAGCATGAGGTGGTATCTCAGTGTGGTTTTGATTTGTATTTCCCTGTTGATGAGAGACGCTGAGCATCGTTTCATGTGTCTGCTGGCCATCTAGATGTGCTCTTTAGAGAAGTGTCTGTTCATATCTTCTGCCCATTTCTTCACTGGATTATTCGTTTTTTGGCTATGGAGTTTGGTGAGTTCCTTGTAGATTTTGGATACTAGCTTTTTATCTGATATGTCATTTGCAACTGTCTTTTCCCATTCCGTCGGTTGCCTATGAGTTTTATTGATTGTTTCCTTTGCTGTGCAGAAGCTATTTATCTTGATGAGGTCCCAATAGTTCATTTTTGCTCTTGATTTCCTTGCCTTTGGGGATGTGTCAAGTAAGAAACTGCTATGGTTGAAGTCAAGGAGGTTGTTTCTTGCTTTCTCCTCTAAGGCTTTGATGGTTTCCTGTCTCACATTCAGGCCGTTGATCCATTTTGAGTTTATTTTTTAGTATGGTGTGAGAAAATGATCTAGTTTCATTCTTCTGCATGTTGTTGTCCAGTTTTCCCAGCACCATCTGTTAAAGAAGCTGTCTTTTTTCCACTGGATACTCTTTCCTGCTTTGTCAAAGATTAGTTGGCCATACATTTGTGGGTCCAATTCTAAGTTTTCTATTCTGTTCCATTAGTCTATGTGTTTGTTTTTGTGCCAATACCATGCTGTCTTGATGATTACAGTTTTGTAGTACAGGTTAAAGTTTGGGATTGTGATACCTCCCATTTTGATTTTCTTCTTTAATATTACTTTGGCTATTCAGAGCCTTTTGTAGTTCCATACAAATTTTAGGATAGTTTGTTCTAGTTTTGAGAAGAATGCTGGTGCAATTTTGATTGGGATTGCATTGAATGTGTAGATTGCTTTGGGTAGTAATGACATTTTAAGAATATTTATTCTTCTGATCCATGAGCATGGAATGTTTTTCCATTTATTTGTGTCTTGTTCAAGTTCCTTCATAAGTTTTCTATAATTTTCATCATACAAATCTCCTATATCTTTGATTAAGTTTATTTAAATAGTTGTGATGAATTTTAAAATGCTATAAATGTGATGCATAATAAAATGGACACATACAATGCACAGATTGAAAAAGCAGAGAGGAGAATAGGTGAATTAGAAGACACAATTATAGAAAAAGAGGCAGCTGAGAAAAAAAGTGAAAAACTGATCCAGGAACATGAAAGGAGAGTTAGAGAGCTGAGTGATACAATCAAATGGAACACTATTCGTATCATAGGAATTCCAGAAGAGGAAGAAAGAGGGAAAGGCGCTAAAGGAGTCCTTAAAGAAATTATAGCTGAGAACTTCCCCAATCTGGGAAAGGAAACAGACATTGAAATCCAAGAAGCACACAGAACACCCCTCAGACATAACTTGAATTGATATTCTACATGGCATATAGTGAAACTGACAAAACATAAGGACAAAGAGAGAATTCTGAAAGCAGCTAGGGATAAAGGGGCCCTAACATACAAAGGGAGACCTATCAGAGTGCTTACAGACCTATCTACTGAAACCTGGCAGGCCAGAATGGAATGGCAGGATATCTTCAATGTGATGAACAGAAAAAATATGCAGCCCAGAATCCTCTATCCAGCAAGTCTGTCATTCAGAATAGAAGGAGAGATAAAAATCTTCCCAAATAAACAAACATTGAAAGAGTTCGTCACCACTAAACCAGCCCTACAAAAAATCCTGAGGGAAGCTCTATGAGGGAAATGTTGCAAGGAACACAAGGTACCAGAGACACCACCACAAGCATGAATCCCACAAATGACACAATGACTCTAAACCCATATTTTTCAATAATAACACTGAATGTAAATGGGCTAAATGCTCCAATCAAAAGACATAGGGTAGCAGAATGGATAAAAAAACAAAATCTATCTATCTACTGTCTACAAGAAACTCATTTTAGACCTGCGGATACCTTCAGATTGAAAGTAAGGGGATGGAGAAATATCTATCAGGCTACTGGAAGTCAAAAGAAAGCTGGAGTAGCTATACTTATATCAGATAAGCTGGACTTTAAAGTAAAGGCAGTATCAAGGAATGAAGAAGGGCATTATATAATAATTACAGGGTCTATCTATCAGGAAGAGTTAACAATTATAAATGTCTATGCACCGAATACAGGAGCATCCAAATACATAAAACAATCACAAACAGAAACAATCTTATGGACAAGAATGTGCTAATAGCAGGGGACTTTAATATGCCACTTACAGCAATGGATAGATAACTAGACAGAAAATCACTAAAGAAACAATGAACTTGAATGACACATTGCACCAGATGGATCTGACAGACATATTTAGAACCCTACAACCTGAGGCCATGGAATTCACTTTCTTATCAAGTGTGCATGGCACATTTTCCAAGATAGATCACATACTGGGTCATAAAGTAGCTCTCAATAAATATAAAAGAATTGAGATCATACCATGCACACTTTCAGATCACAATGCTATGAAACTTGAAATCAACCACAGGAAGAAGTCTGAAAAACCTCCAAAAACATGGAGATTAAAGAACACCTTACTAAAGAATGAATGAGCCAATCAGGTAATTAGAGATGAAATTTAAAAATATGTGGAAACAAATGAAAATGAAAATACAACAATTCAAACTCTATGGGATGTGGCAAAGGAAGCCCTGAGAGGAAAGTCCATTGCACTCCAGGCCTATTTCAAGAAATTAGAAAAAGCGCTAGTACAAAATCTAACAGCTTACCTAAAGGAACTAGAAGGAAAGCAACAAGAGCACCCCAAGCCCAGTAGGAGAAGAGAAATAATAAAAACCAGGGCAGAAATAAACAATAATGAATCCAAAAAGGCAGTTGGACAGATCAATGAAACCAAGAGTTGATTTTTTGAAAAAATAAACAAAGTTGACAAAACTCTAGCCAGCCTTCTCAAAAAGAAAAGAGAGCATGCAAATAGACAAAATCATGAATGAAAATGGACTTATTACAACCAACCCCTCAGAAATACAAGCAATTATCAGGGAATACTATGAAAAATTATAAGCCAATAAACTGGACAACTTAGAAGAAATGGACAAATTCCTAAACACACACTCACTACCAAAATTCACACGGGAAGAGAGAAAATCTGAACAGACTCATAACTAGTGAAGAAAGTGAATCAGTTATCAAAAATCTCCCAACAAATAAGAGCCCTGGGCCAGATGGCTTCCCTGCGGAATTCTACCAGACATTTAAAACAGAGTTAATACCCACTCTTCTCAAGCAGCTTCAAAATATAGAAATCGAAGGAAAACTTCCAAAACAACATTTTTAAGGTGCTGAAAGCAAAGAATTGTTGACCTACCATTCCATATCCAGTTATTTTACATCTATATTCCGAAATGAAGGCAAAATAAAGATATTCTAGGATGAAGAAAAATCAAAAGGATTCATCGCCACCTGAGAAGCTCTGAAAGCAATGCTAAAGAAAGTTCATAAGGGGTCCCTGCGTGGCTGTCAGTTAAGCATCTGACTTTGGTCAAGTCATGATCTCACTGTTCGTGCACTTGAGCCCCTTGTTGGGCTTTGGGTTGACAGCTCAGAGCCTGGATCTTGCTTTAGATTCTGTGTCTCCTTCTCTCTCTCTTCCCCTCCCCCCCTTACACACACACACACACACACACACACACACACACAGAGTCACTCACTCTCTCTCTCTCAAAAAATAAACATTAAAAAATGTAAATAAAGAAAGTTCACAAGGAAATGGATCTATAACTACAAGAAAACTTGGCACTTTAGAAATGAGGAAGATCAATAGAAATTTCAATTCTCAATATATATAATGGACTAATTTTATGCTCTTAAATTCTTTAAAATATATATTTTAAAATATAAAAAATATATAACATTTTCTGAAGGAATTTCCAATTTTTTTTGATAAGTACAACATAAAAGAGGAAGGGTAAAAGGAACTATATGCTGGCAAGCTTTTTACATTCCATTTGAAGGGATAAAATATTAATTCTAAGTAGGCTGTGAACAGTTAAATATGAATATTATATCCCTTGAGTGGCCACTGAGAAACATGCATAAGGAGGTAAAGTTAAGAACCTCATAGAAAACATAAACAAAAGAAGACCCATACGGTGTTCATGGATTAAAGAACTCATTGTAGTAAATTTGCATAGTCTTCCCAAATTGATCTATTGATTCAATACTATTCTAATCAACATATCAACAAGATCTGTTTTTTTTTCTCTTTTTGTAGCAACAAGCATACTGTCAAGATCATACAAAAAAGGCAAATAACCTAGAAGAGGCCAGACAATTTTGAAAAAGAAGAACAAAAGTAGAAGATAAAGACTATCCAATTTTAGGACTTACTATAAAGATACAATAGTCAAGACTGTGTGGTATCAGGGGAGCCTGGGAGGCTTAGTCGGTTGGGTGTCCGACTTTCGCTTAGGTCATGATCTCGCGGTTCGTGGGTTCGAGCCCCACGTCAGGCTCTGTGCTGACTGCCAGCTCAGAGCCTGGAGCCTATTTCAGAGTCTGTATCTCCCTCTCTCTCTGACCCTCCCCTGCTCACGCTGTTTCTCTCTCTCTCTCCTAGAAAAAAAAAAAAAAGACTGTGTGGTATCATTAGACATAGACCACTTGAACAGAGTCTAGAATCCAAATATATTCACATAAACAAGATAAGTTAATTTTTGAGAAAGATACAAAAACAATTCAGTGAAGGAAAGGATCATCTTCTCAAGCAATGGCATTTGGAGTATTAGCGACCCAAAAGAAAAAACCACCTAAACCTATACCTTAGATCTCTTACAAAAAGAGCCTGGGTGGTTCAGTCAGTTAAGCATCTGACTCTTGATTTCAGCTTGGGTCATGATCTCATGGTTAGTGACTTTCAGCCCTGCATCAGGCTCTGTGCTAATAGTAACCTGCTTGGGATTCTCTCTCTTTCCCTCCAACTCTCTACCTCCTCTGCCTGTGTTCTCTCTCTCTCTCAAAATAAGTAAATAAAAATTTTTAAAGTAACTTGAAATAAAACATATATTTATTTGTAAAATGTAGAACTAAAAACTTTTAGAAGAAAATACAAGAAAGAATCTTCATGCATGTTGTGTTTGGAAAATAATTCTAAAATGTGATCCAAGGCTACAATCCATATAAGGGAAAAAATGAACTAAATTTCTGCAAAATTAAAATCTTTAGTTCTTCAAAAGACACTTTTAAGAAATTACAAAAGACCTATTTGCAATCCACATGTTTGACAGTGTTCATATCCTAAATATATAAAGAACCCTCAAGACTCAACAATAAGAAACAACCTATTTTAAAAACAAATAGGTTAAAGGTTTGATCAGACACTTCACCAAAGATTTATGGATGGCAAATAAGCACATGGGTAGGTACTCAACATCATAAGACATTAGGGAAATGCTAATGCACACCTTTTAGAATGAATAAAGTAAAATTAAAACTAACAGTATCAAATACTGGTGAGGATGCAGAACAATTAAAACTCTCATTAATTGCTGGTAGGTATGCCAAATGGTCAAGTCACTCTAGAAAAACAGTTTGGCAGTTTCTTAAAAGTTAAATGTGCAATTACCATATGACCCAGAAATTGCGCTTCTGTGTATTACTCTAGAAAAATGAAAACTTATGCTCGCAGAAGAACCTATGCGTGAATGTTTATGACTGTTTATTCATACGTGCCAGAAACTGAAATCAACTCAAACGGCTTTCAATAAATGAGTAAACAAACTGGGGTGTCCACATAAAGAGAGACATAATAGTCTCTCCCCCCTTATCTGCAGTTTTGCTTTTCATGGTTTCATTTGCCCTCAGTCTAGCACACTGTGGATGCAGAAGGTCCTCCTGATGTATCCTCACAAGGTCAATAGCAGCATAACACTACGTCCCGGTGCCTGCGTCATTCCTCACTCCATCTCATCATGGAGGCACTTTATCGTCTCATATCCTCACAAGAAGAAGGGTAAGTACAATGCAATAAGATATTTTGAGAGAAAGAGGCCACATTCACCTAACTTTCACCATAGTATAGTGTTATAATTCTTCTAATTTATGCTTAGTTGTTGTTCATTTCTTACTGTCCCTAATTCATAAATCAAACTTTATTGTAGTTGTGTATATATAGGAAAACCATAGTAGATATAGGGCCTGGGACTATCTGTAGTTTCAGGCATCCCCTGAGCATCTTGGGAGGGATCCCCCATGGGTAAGGGGGGTACTGCCATACTACTCAGAAACAAAAAGGAGGCTGGTATTGATGTGCACACAATCAGATGAATCTAAGTGAAGAATGCAGTCTCAAAAGTTTGCATGATTGTTATACAGCATTTTGGATAACGTAAAATGAAGGCACTGAAACTAGACTAGTGGTTACTAGAACTGGGAGTGGGAATGGATTTAACCATAGTATGAGGGCAACAGGTGGAATTTCTTTTTTCTTAAAAGACCTGTTTTGTATCCTGATTATGGTGGTTGGCTACATGAGCCTATACATGTATGAAAACTCACAGATCTGCTCACACAAAAACATTAATTTTACAGTATGCTTATTTTTTAGGTGGCATTATGACCTCTGTAATGACTGTAACTCTTATTTATACCTCTGGTAAAACCAACAACTCTAAAGATCATGCTAAGCACAGTTTCATCGATTTCTTTTTAAATTCCCAGTAGACAACCATGTGAAAATTGAAACAATTTATGGCAATTAAATACACATGAATATTTTAGCAGTGTAATCAAGATCTATCAGGTAAAATTTATAACAAAGTTAATTTAACATGTATTACTGTGTTGAATTGTGTTTTGGGTGGCATGATATGCAGGCCATTTAACTGGCAGTAATTAGTATGACTTTTATAGTTAGCGCATTTAGAAAGTTTCACCAGTGTCTTCAACCATTGTCAATATTTTCAAATCCTGATGTTCATCATATGCAAAACTCTTATTCACTTCTCTTATTTTGGGGCATGAGTAACAAGAGAAAGAATTTCTTGGAAGTAGCAACATTGATTTACTTAAGAGAAATATTGAATTGGGTATAAAAAAAGAGTTAAAACTTAAGACTTCTACTAACCCACAGTAATTTAATGCATACCTATTGCATACAATGTAGTGCATTAGAAATTTTAGCAGGTACAATTGCAAATAATCCAAGATCTCAGACCCTCAAAGAAATTCACAGAAGAGTGGGAAAAACAGAGTCCAGTACATGCAAATTGTGTGAATTGTAAAGTGTTTGCTGAAATATAAATAATGCAAAGCAGGCTTTGATATACATGACAACATAAATAACATGATTCTATAGGTTTTTATAGAGGGAAAACTTATTTGTAACTGAAAAGATCTAGGACCTTGTTGGGAAGGCAATGATTGAGTTGAACAAGTTAGAGGCAAGGGTGTGTTGAGGCTGTGTCATCAATATTTGCAGTGTCCACAACTGAGCTGGGTGACGTATGGAATGGATGCTTAAGAAAATGAGAAATGTTGTTGGGACATGTTGAGTTTGAGGCATGGATTACACTGAAATGCCAGCTGGAAGCTCAGGATGGAAGTCAGAGGAGGAAGAGCAATGCGCACACAGGCTAAAGTAAGTGGAACAAAGTGAAAAGATGTGAGCTCACCAAGAAAATGTATGAGAAAAAAGGAGGACTGTGAACAAATACCTAAATCATATGGCTTTTAGTAGGAGAAGAAGTCAAGGTTACAGGGTGAGCAAGGGCTAGCAAGGTAGGAGAAGTAAGGAAGTTTATTAGAGAGGTAAGAGAGAAAACCATATGAAACCCTAAAGGATGCTGACACATTATTCTTCATCAGCTGCCGTCAATGGAAGCCAAATTTTAGGTAAATAAAGACAGAATAAGAGTCTAGAAAGCAAAAATACAAAGTAAAGACGTTTTAGGATATTAAACATCGAGACTCTACAAGCCTGATTCTCTAGGACATTACTTGGTCTCAGATGATGGTATGACCTCTGCAGACATGTGGATTACATAAAGCATTGCCCCCTTTCATCTTGGAATAAAATATTGGTCCATGATTTGCCCCAGCCATTAAACTGATACCTGTAACTGTGGCTGGGCAACATCGGAAGCCGGGAAGACATTGGGAGAGGTATTATTTTTCAGATGATTTGCAATCTTCTGAGAAAAAATAATGAAAAAAATGTAAGTAGGACTTCTCTCCAGCTGTGACCAATTTCTTCACACTGCATTCAGACAATCAGCTTGGAACCAGCAAACTCAGATGACTTGAGCTTGCAGTCGAACTCAGTGCACAGCCATGAGGGAATAAACAAGTATCACCTGTTTCTCAGGCCATGCTTTTTTCTGTTTTTTTTTTAGGGCACATTGTTATATCATCCATAACTGATTCCTTGGAAAATCTGGCCACAACATTTTGTGGAGTATTCTTAAGGTTCAGGATTCTGGCACTTCTTATTTGCTATGACCTGCTCCCTAGTCAATTGGAGGTAGAAATAGTCACTTTCTGGGGGAATTGTGGGTGAGCAAGGCAGACTGGCAAAATTGGTATAGGTTTCTCTCTGGGGACCCTTGTTCCATTTTTTTCCCCCGAGGTCACACATGATAGTATTCCCATAGAATGGTTTATGACACTTCCCACCCAAGAAAACACATAACAAAAATAGCTCCTCTCTTATCCTACAGCAGCCTCTTCCCCCAGGACTTGACCACTCCATGACAATAAAATACCCTCATGGAAACAGACTAAGTGGGTTCTCCTGGTATGTGCTTTTGTTTCATTTTACTGTAGTTTTATTCTACTGCTATGGAGACCTGGCTTGAGGGTATTGGATAAATGCTAAATAATAATCAGGCTGAGAAAAAGAAATGGATTTCCCAGCGTAGTAGGTATAAAGAGAACGGGCTTAATTATTGATTCTCATTCCTGCCTTGTTCACACCTCGGCTCACATTCAAATAACTCGAGGGAAAAAAGAGTTCAGAATCTAGTAAAGCAGAAATTATTTTAAGACTGTTAGGGTGTCAGTTCCATACTTCCTTTAATTTGGAAATGTATTTCTACACCGTTGTACTAGATCAATAAAGAAAATACAAGAAGAAAGTTTATTGATAGATATTCTAGCTGCTGAGGTTGTAGTCTGCCAGATGGAAGATTAAGCCAAGGAGAAATCAGAGAGCATGGCCCTTGGGAAGTTCTGAGGCCACTTTTCTATACGATTGTCAATTTAGAATTGTGTGCCTTTAACTACCAATTAGAAACCTCTAGGAACCCTTGGGGGGAGAGGTGACATGGCATGGATTTTGCTTTGGTATTTTGTAACAGTCAGCTTTGGATCTCTTTAACTTTTTACTAAAGGGACCATATTAAAAATTAAAATCTTTCAAATTTTTGCAACTAGTTTTGAACTATCTCATGGTATCTAAGGGTCAAATCCAATGAGTTCATTTGGATGGAAAAAACATGTCCAAGAGACATATTACTTTTTCTGTTTTCAACATGAAACATTAGATTCAAGCTTTTCAGTGGAAAAAAAAAGTCTATGAATAATAGGAACATGTTTGTGATTGTTTCACAAGCTTGACTTTCATGATGTTTCTACAGAAGCTCAGTGAAAAAGTGAGTAGGCAATTACACATTCAATCTGGATGTCAACTGAGGTCGTCCTGTCCTTTGAGACTTAGATGAAATTAATGTCAACCACTATTCCCATCTTTAATGAGAAGCCCGATATCTGCTCTAAGATTCTGTCACACATCTTAAATGTACCTTCCCATAGTTATCTGTATTTTTAATTAACTATTCCCATTGAACTTGCATCTTCCCTCCCATGACTGTTCTTATTGTCTAGTGCTAATTTGTACACGAACACAGCCCCTTTATTTCCTAAAACTCTATTCTTAAAACACATTTATATGAAACAAATGGCTATTAAATTATAGCAATATACAGAATTAAATTTAAAATAAGTCTTCCAAAAATTCTTCCAGTCTTCCCTCCCACCAGGAAATTTATATTGTCCAATTTTTCTTTCTTTTTCTCTTTTTCTTTCTTCCCTTTCTTTCTTTCTCTTTCTGTCTTTCCGTCTTTCTGTCTTCTTTCTTTCTCTCTCTTTCTTTTTTCTTTTTTTTCTTTTAATATTTTTATTTATTTCTAGGAGAGAGAGAGAGACAGCGTGAGCAGGGGAGGGTCAGAGAGAGAGGGAGTCACAGACTCTGAAACAGGCTCCAGGCTCTGAGCTGGCAGTCAGCACAGAGCCCGATGCGGGGCTCGAACCCACAAACCGCGAGATCATGACCTAAGCGAAAGTCGGACGCTTAAGCGACTAAGCCACCCAGGCACCCCTCTCTTTCTTTTTTCTTTCTTCCTTCCTCCCGTCCCTCCCTCCTTCCCTCATTTCTTCCTTCCTTCCTTCCTTCCTTCCTTCCTTCCTTCCTTTCTAACTAGCTAGAAATTTATACTTCTTTATCCCCCTCACCTATTTCACCCATCCCACAACCCACCTCTCTTTTGTCAACCACCAGTTTGTTCTCTCTATTTATGAGTCTGGTTCCAGTTTGTTTGTTTTCCTTATTTTGTTCTTTATTTTGCACCTATAAGTGAAATCATATGACATTTGTCTTTTTCTGTCTGACTTATTTCACTTAGCATAATGCCCTCCAGTTCCATCCATGTTGTAAATGGCAAGATTTCAATTTTTTAATGGTTGAGTAATATTCCATCAATATATGTGTATGTATCTTCTTTATCCGTTCATCTACCTATGGACATGAGTTGCTTCCATATCTTGGCTACTGTAAATAATGCTACAATAAACATAAAAGTACATATATCTTTTTGAATTAGTGTTTTCATTTTCTTCAGGTAAATACCCACAAGTGGAATTACTGGGTTCTATGTCATTTCTATTTTTAATTTTTGGGGGAGCCCATATTGTTTTCCACAGTGGCTGTACAAATTTATATCCTTACAAACAGTGTATGAAGTTTCCGTTTTCTCCCCATCATTGCCAACACTTGTTTTTCTTTTGTTTTTTCTTTTATAGAAGCCATTCTGACTGGTATGAAGTGATGCCTTACTTTCGTTATGATTTGCATTTCCCTGATGATTAGTGACGTTGAGCACCTATTCATGTGTCTATTGTCCATCTGTATGTCTTCTTTGGAAAAATGTCTATTCAGGCCCTCTGCCTATTTTCTTTTCCTTTTTCTTTTTCTTTTTTTTTTTTTTTTACAAATAGTTTATTGTCAAATTAGTTTCCACATAACACTCAGTGCTCATCCCCACGAGTGCCCTCCTCCATGCCCATCCCCTTTTCCCCTACATCCATCAGTTCTCAGTTTTTGTCAGCATTCAGGAGTCTCTCATGGTTTGCCTCTCTCCCTTTCCCCCACCATTTCCCCCCTTCTTCTCCCCCTTGTTCCTCCGTCAAGTTCCTCCTAATCCTCCTATACGTGCAAACATATGATATTTGTCCTTCTCTGCCTGACNGTCGGGAGGTGTAAAATTTACATCTACAGAATGGACTAAATTTGATTGTTTAAGCACGCCGGTGACCAGAGGTAATCAGATCAGTGTTCTGTGGAGAAAACAAAACCAAACAAAACAAAAAACAAACAAAAACATAAAAAAAAAAGGGGGGGGGAGGGAGGAGGGCAGCTCTCAAGCAGGGATGGGCGTGGTGTGATCCAATGAGTCAGGTGGCAGTTCTGCCTGGAGGTTGTAGGGAGGAGAGTGGTGGCGCTCCTCCTAGCTTTTATAGGCGTGTAA
The DNA here is from genome assembly GCF_008692635.1 of Crocuta crocuta. Classification (NCBI taxonomy): domain Eukaryota; kingdom Metazoa; phylum Chordata; class Mammalia; order Carnivora; family Hyaenidae; genus Crocuta; species Crocuta crocuta. Next base: position 6,086,933 of record NW_027528872.1, read on the forward strand.
ACTTCCTGGGCCAGGGGCTCAGCCAAAGTTTGTTGTGCTTTTCAACACAGGCCAGTCCCAGCCTCCAAATCCTAGGCCAAGCACCCCGCTGAAATTGCCTCAGGCGATCCCCTGGCTTCCCCCTCAGGGCGATTCCAATCTTCCAGGCTGGCTCTGGGGGCGGAGCCAGAAGCCTCTACTCCTTTCTCCTCCGGGTGGGGCTGGGGGGGGGCTTTGTCTGCCGGCGCGCTGAGCCTGCTGGAGTGAGGAAATCAAGTTCCCTCTGTGTCTCGTCACCCAACACACGAACTCGAGGTCACATCTGCCAGTTTTTAACGCCTTGCCTTCCCTCTAGCGTTCCAGCCAGCTAGGAGCATGGACGCCGGTGCCTGCGCGCCTCCTCAGGAGTCCAAGCCCGCCTCGAGGGTAATGGCTGCAGGCGCGCAGCCTCTCCCCGCCAGCCAGGAGCCCGCACAAAGAAGCAAATCGCGAGCGCAGCCCCTCCTGGGCGACTTGGAGCATGGAGGGGCCTGACGCGCAGGTATTTTGTGCGCAAAGATTTTCTACACCCCGAGCGGAGGTTTTTCCCCCGAGCGGAGGTTTTTCTGTTTCAGACTCTCTTTTTCCCCTCTCACTCCCCACAGAGGGGGGTGGTCCATCTCTCCAGTCTCCAATCCAGGCCTGATTTTTACTTCCCCAGTTCTCACTCACGTTAGAAGGCTTTCTCGGTGGAATCTGCGTCCTTTCTCTCCCAATCTCTTAGGTGTGGTATGGTTTCCTATGGCTTCAGATCATTTCCGTGTGATGCCTGGGCGCGAGTGCAGGTACGGAGCTCCCTACTTCTTCGCCATCTTGCCCCTCCCCCCTCTGCCTATTTTTAATTAGAGGATTTGTTTGTTTTCGGTGTTGAATTGTATGAGCTCTTTATGTATTTTGGATATTAACCCTAATTAGATATATCATTTGCAAATACATTTTCCCGTTAAGTCAGTTGCCTTCATTGTCCAACCTTTCTTCATGGAATTCTTCCCATATACATCTGAACTTCTCTCAATTTGCATGGCCTTTTCTCCAGGTATCAGGACTTTTCCCCTCCCCTTCCTTACTTTTCGTTTCTTCAAATAAGCCTTAACTTTCATGCCAAGCAATTTAGCTGTCTCTACATTCCATAGTCTTCTTGCAGAGTTTCTTAGACATTCATCTTTCATGCTTATATACAAGGTATTTTGCTAAACAGAAAGCCATCCTCTTAGGAAAGACTCATGCCAGTCCTCTCTGAGACAAAATAACAGTTAGCTCTCATGGTTTAAAAAGTAATTTTATGTTACATATAATCAAAGCAAGCCACAAAGTCAAAATACCTCCATGTTTAGATATTTTAGACCCTTCAGGTAATGTCAGTTTAACCAATGATGCTGTAACTCTTCCTTGAATATTTTCACTTATGACCAGCCTTAGACAGTCAGTTGTGGTCACTTGGCCCATGAAAATGATATTAAATTTCATGTGAGCTCCTATTAAATACAAATTACTGAACATGCGATCCTTTCTCAAAAGACAAGCAGATAAAAAATCAATTTATATGGGGTATAAGAGGGAGCAAAGCTTGCATTTGCTAGAGAAAGAGAATATGGCTCACTTTACCTTCTGTTTTCTATGATTATGGTTATATTAGGACAAGGAGCCTTGATAAATAGTCCAACTCCTGGCCCAGCCTCAGTCCCTAAAGCATGACTGCTTACTAACAAATTTCCAGATTCTTAGTACTTGAAGATGGCTTCCAGGATACCAAGTCTTATCTTCCATGGGATTCCTTATAAAATGTTTTATGAACTTTTATTAGAAGAATAACAATAATGTATTTGGAGAATCTTAAATATTAGAAAGTAAGGTATATGTGAAAATAAGATGGTACAGTGCCTTGCTCATATTATAACCTCAGCAAAAGAGGTGTTAATTCTACCCCAACTTTTTCTCTTACTTCATACTGAGATGAACATTCCTCTTTTGAACTTCCATTCATCAGACACCGTTCTATCAAATAAAGAGAAAGGGGAATATGTCCTTCCTCTTCGACATGAGAACACTTAAAATGCTGAAAGATAATTGTGTTCCCTTCTCTTTTACAGTTCCTTCAACATTATCTTACATGCATGACTATCCTAATTGTCCAACTCTGATCGTGTTCCTTTGTTCCTAAGACTTGGAAAGGGCCCCAAATATGTCCAACCTACACGCAGTATGGCAAGGACAGCCTCTGCTTCGTGTTGACAATCAAAATTATTAACACAGTCCCACTCATTCTTGTTTTTTCAGGAGCCATGTCACACCATCACTAATCCTGAAAATTGAGCCATCTGAATGTATAGATATGTACAGATTCTTTTATTTCCTGATGGATTGTTGTTAGGCCATATTTCTCCATTCTGCATTTAATGCATCACTTACTTTAAGTGCTAGAATATATAGGTAGCTAGATAGAATTAAATATAGATAAAGATATAGATAGAGATAGATATAGATCTTTTGAACTTTACACTGTGCTATTTGCCCTTGTAAGTCCAGCCTGTCAAGATCTTTTAGACTTTTGCTACCCAGAATTTGAGTTCTAACTTACCTCTTTCTAAATGTGTTTGTAGGATATTAAAAAGTAATCATGATGAACAAGATAGGCAGCAGCCGCTTTATGATACGCTGTCTTAAAATGTATCAGGATTTGTTGTAATCAGATATGGTAAGACGCACAGACGTGGAAATGACTGTCATGAAGAAAGAAGCTGATACTCACAGCCTGAAAGCAAGAGGCACAGCATGTCAGCCAGAGCCACACAGGGAAGCACCAGGTGCATTTGAGAGTGAGGGGAAAGCATGTTGTGAGCCATTAGTGTGCTTTTTGTGGGAAGCGATGGCCAAGCAAGACAGGGTAAATGGGGTAGGCAGACTTAGGATTGTCCATGTTGAATAATTACAGTGCACTCTGGGATATAGGGTTGGTCTGTCTAGTATCTGGTCCTGGGGTGACTTAAGGCAGGGGATAGTGGCCCAGCCTGCAGGCCCCAATAAAAGAAGTCAAGAAGGGATATGGATCTCTGCACTGGTTGGTTTGCACTCTTGAGAGTATTTGCTATCTCTGGGAATTAGCTAAATTTGGGAAGGGTAATCTCCTCCCAGATGGTGAGGTCTTAGACACCAGAGCACCAGGAATATATAAAATGAGAAAACACAGTCAACACACAAGCCACTAAGGTCTTCTATTCAAGCCATCTAAAATAGCCACGAGGGAAACAGAGGCTTCTCTGACACTGCTCTATACCACCAGCACTATCTCAGGCACTTTCTATGAATTAACTTCAGTCTTCATTATTTCCATGTAAGGTAAGTATCCTCAATGAAACACGAGCAAACATTATGCAACTTGTTCAAGACCCACAAATGTAACAGTGGAATTGTCCTGGTAATTCAAGACCATCTGACTCACAAATCCAAACTCCTTCTTTTATACTGCTGCAACCATGTACAGCCTGGTCTGGATGCAGTTGCTCAACCAACACAAATCCAACATATGATGCCTAGACCATAATTCACATGTTATCCAAAAGGATAGAAAAATAAGCTTTGCCAAAAAAAAAAAAAAAAAAAAAAAAAAACAGTTGCAAGTGAAAATGCACCAAACCTAAGGTCCTACTTTATCAACTACTCTTTTAATTCCCACTTATTAAAGAATGCCTGGTGGTTCAGGTGGTTAAGCATCTGACTCTGGATTTCGGCAAAGGTTGTGATCTCATGGTCTTGAGATCAAGCCCCATGTTGGGCTCTGCACTGAGCATGCAACCTGCTTGAGACTGCATCTCTCTTCCCCTCCACCATTTGTGCACACACACTTTCTCTTGCTCTCAAAATGAAATAAAATAAAATATAAAATCTTTTTAAAAAGTGACTAAAATTGGTATAACTAAATTTCTTAATGAAGAATTAGTAACCTGTTCAAATTCAAGTTCCATTCAAACTTTAATTCAAATTGTCTCCTCTGCTAAGCATTTATATCATTTATGTATGTATATAATTTTAATATATAATATTTATAATATTTAACTTTCCAAGGATAATTGTCAAAGCCCCTCATCCTTAGTTTAAAATCCACCTTTTTCCATATAGAAAGAATAAGACAAAGTTTGTTTATCTCAAGCAGTCTCTGGCACGGTTCCGTCCTTCAGAATACATCACAATTGATTCCTAAATTGTTTCTGCCATTTTTTCTGTACCCTGGGATGTAAATTGCTTATACCAAGCAACTTGAACACAATTATACAGCCAGATGTCTTTTACCAGCTTTACTGCATATGGTTTTCTTCTCTTTTCTTTGCCTATGTTCCTCTTCTGTTTTAGGTTTTATTTTCTAATTATAAAAGAATAGAGTTAAGTCACAGAGAAGACAGTGGACATTTTCTTTAATGGGACTGAGTCTTGCATTTTGCTATCAACTATTTTGTTAGCTGTTGATTTCTGATAGATACCCTTTTGCAACTGAGGGCTTAATCTTCTAAACTAGTTTCTTTTACATGTTTGCACTTTTATAAAAAAAAAAATTAAAGGAGTATTGACTGATATCAAATATTTTACAGCATCTTTTGAGATTATTTTTTGTTACATTGGACTTTGAGATATGGCATATTATAATCACATCTCTGCTGGTAATATACCAGCCTTTCAATCTTAGTACAAATCCTACTTGGTCATGGATGATTATTTGAAGATATCTTAAATTTGATTTGTTAATAGCTCAAGAATTTGGCATCAATATTTGTCAGTAAACTCATTTATAGGTTTGGGAGGATTTTTTTTTTTTCCTGATAGGTGGGAGCTTTCTTGTACTGGTCTTTTTATGGCATTCGAGCTTAAGAAAATGAAGTAGATAACAATCTGTCGTTTTCTGTGCTTTAGAACAGTTTCTATAGCATGGAAATTACCTCCTCTGTGAAACTCTAGCAGTAAAACCATTTGATCATGGACCTGTTATTGAGGACTTTTTGATAAGTTATTTTATATGACTGCTGTAATCAGATTTTCTACTCTTCCTTAACTTACTGTTGGCCATTGATCTTTTTCCTATAAAATCACCCATTTAATGTAGTTTTTAAGTTAGTTAGCATAATGTGTGTGTAATATTTCCTTGAATTAAAAATAAATGTCTTTTATTATGTCCCCATTTAAAACAATTATTTTTATTTTCTCTCTTTTGTCTTGATGAGATTTTCTTTTTATCAGTGTTGTTTGTATTGGAATGTTGTGTTAAGAGAAACAGCTCTTGGATTTACTAATGAATTACATATTTTTTATTTCTGAATTCATTAAAAACCTCTCTTTACTCTTATTACATGTTCTCCATTTTCTTGGGTTTATTTTGTGGTTGTTTTTCTAACTTATTGAGTTGATTGTTAAATTTCTTATTTTTATTATTTTAATAATGAAAGCATTTAAGATGATTGCTTCTAAGAATTAGCTTTGGCTGCACTGCACTAAATAATAAGTATTTCTTTTTTTTTTTTTTAATGTTTTTATTTATTTCTAGGAGAGAGAGAGAGAGACAGACAGCGTGAGCAGGGGAGGGTCAGAGAGAGAGGGTATAACAGACTGAAACAGGCTCCAGGCTCTGAGCTGGCAGTCAGCACAGAGCCCGACGCGGGGCTCGAACCCACGAACCGCGAGATCATGACCTAAGCGAAAGTCGGACGCTTAACCGACTAAGCCACCCAGGCGCCCCTAATAAGTATTTCTTTATTTCTATTATTTTCTAAGTAGCCTATTATTGTAATTTTGATTTCTTTTTTGTCCTAAGAGCTTTCTTAAAGAATGTTTTAAATTACAAAATTGCTGGGTCTTATTTTTCCTTGTTTTTTAAGCTTTGATTATTAGTTTACAGTTTGTTATGTTGTGACTGGACGTTTTCCTGCTCAATTTCTGATTTAAGAGTTTGATTTGTGACCTGAGATCTAATCAATTTCCATTGTTCACTGAAATTTAAAAATAAAATATATTCTCTAAGTTTAGCATATGAAGTTCAACATATCCATGAATTAAAATTCATTATATTAAATCATCTAAGTCTTCAAGAAATAATTTAATGTTTCCTGTAATAATCATGTTTCAACCAATTTCTTACTTATCCATTTAACAAGTGTTATAAAGCACTTTCTTTGTGCAAGTCTCACTTCCAGGTATTAGGAGCACAGTAGTGGACATAATGCGGGAGCACCTCTAAGGGCAGGAGCTAAACGCTGAGGCACTGAAAGAGGCTAAATGAATAATCCGAGGTTGCACGGTAAGAGATACATGAGTTGGTTGTATGCACATATATACATATGTATGCCCCACTTTTTAAATGCACATGGTAATGATTCCATAAATACTATGCTTTCTGTACACACTGTTTTATACTTTACTCTTTACCATTTTTCTTTTCATTTTAGTTTCAGTGCCTCTTATTTTATTGTGTCTTCATGAATGTTGAGTGGAAAAAACTGGCACCACCAGCCAGACATTTTTAAACGGCTTCAGTTATCCCTTAATTATCCTTGGCTTATCTTTTATAGTTTTATGATTTTTCCCCCTTAATAAAGAAGCTGTACTTGAGCCATTTTACTTTCGCTTTCTTCTCTCTGAATATGTGACAGCATCTTCCTCAAACAGTTCTCAGACAAACTTCAAGCCCTAGGTTTTTATTCCTGCCATGGCTGCAAGCTGCCAGTTCCCAGAAGGCTCCCACCACACCACTGCCCAGGGTCCCCTGTGACAGCCAGGGTAGCCATCTTCGCCCTCACCCACTCACAACCTGGAAGTGCAAGGGAATGAACACCCCGGGCACCACCCTCAAGCCCCGAAGGATGGGAACTGATGGACAATACATCCACCTTTCGTTTCTAGGTCAGACAGACCTGAGACCCACCTCAAAAGCGCTTGCAGAAAGTCCCATGGCCTCCAGCACCAGTCCCTCTCAACATGACCAACTCTAATGTGTCCCTGTATGGACTTTCCCTCCTTTCTTGTTCTCCTCCCTCTGCCCCAACGCTCCTCCTAGGGATTGCTTCTCAACATGGCACCTGCCCTCAAGCCTTTGTTTGTGGCTCTTTTATCTGGGGAACCCAGGCTGAGGACTGAGACACCTTTCTTGCTCATCTTGCTCTATACATACCTTTTAAGTTTCTTTATGTTTTTTTTAAAGCATCTTTCTCAAATCTTTGTCCTATTTTAACATTTAGGCTACCTAACATTATTCCTATAGCCTGGTGCTGCTCTTTTGTATTCTCTTGATGTTTATTCTCCTCCTTCAATATTTAATATATGTCCTTTTAAAATATGAACTCGACTTTCAGCTATATTAGTTCCTTCAGATTTATATCCTTTCTTCTCTGTCATTAGAATAATTTCTGATTACATGGGGCTTATTTCCAAGTGCTAAGACCATCTTATCTCTCTCAAGCTGTGTTATCTTTCAAGTCTCTTTCTGTAGTCATGTCTGTATCTTTCTAGGCTTTTCTGAATGTCACAAGATGACTCTCTCCAAGGTCCTTGCCCCTCTGAAAACAGTGACCAGTTTTGCCTCACTGGTCAGAATTAAATCAGCACAAACATTTCCTCCTTGTGACTTTCTTTGCCATTTAAAATACACAATAACAGCAAGCCATGTCATGGCTTTAACAAGTTGCTCCACTTCTAGAAGATTCTGGCTTTCAAACGCTGCCTATAGTCAAACTAGCCAGTATCTGGCTATTGGTCAGTATCTTTCCCCTGAGGAGATTTGTACCACATTTAAGGTACATCTATATGGTAGGTTTAGAGAGTCTAGAACACTCTTATGCCGTGAAAACACTTCTATCCATTTCTGCTTTTAGTCCACATTCAAATATGTGCCATTATGCTGCAATTGTCAATTGAAGATTGTTACTGATATGCATATCTTTATGTGGTGGTTTTCTGCAATTTATATTAGATTATTTTGTTGATGCAGGTTATCCCTTCTCTATTACTACGTTGTAGCCATCTTCAAATCTCTCTTAATCTCAGTACTATTTTAATGATATCATATACAGTGCATATCCATATATATGTGTATATGTATACACAGTGTATATGCTATATAGAAATTATATATGTACATGTGTGTATATAACTTTGTATATACATTACTTCTTATTGAAATTTACAGCCACATTTTATTTATTGACAATGTTCAGTGTCTGACATGTAGATATCTGAGGTCACTTATATTTTTCCTATTATATCCATTACTTTCTCATTGTTTTTCTTTCTCCCTGAGGCACATATTTTGTTTTCCATGATATTAATCAGTTTAATCTGGGGCCTCCTCTGCTTTTTCATAAAATGTTTACTTTTAAAAAATTGTGATCGCATTGGTGAGTATGTTTCCACACTTCGGGGTGTTTAAGTAATGTTCTCCATCATTTCCTCAAGGGAACATGATTCTTTTATAATGAGCTATGGTGCAGAAAACCAATTTTTTTCCTTATTATTACTGTAGTCAGTAGATTGTTTCTCATATCCTCCTCCTAGTAATAATAAAAATAACAACTGCAGTTATAAGTAATTGAATTTCTTTGATGCATCAGACTTCATGCTTTCTATGTACATTATATCTAATCTTCATAACAGCCAGGATGAGGACCCCTGTCCCCTTTTCCCAGTTAAGAGGATTGAGTTCTCATAACTTGTAAGTGGTGGATCCCCTATTCACCCTAAGTTAGTCTGATTCCAAATCTTTTTGTCTTTTTACATACAGTGTATGTACAGATGATTCTTCCAAAGTTGTTTTAATGTCCCTTGGTTGTTATTATCGCAGGGAAGATAGGAAAGAAAATTTTTTAAAAGCCTCGTTGTTCAGTATCTCAGCAAGTATTCAGATTCAGTAAAAACATTTTCTATTTTTCTTTTCACTCTACTTTTCTCCCTTGTGAAACACATGAAATAAGTAGTACTCTGAGAATTTGGTAATGTAAGTGCACAAGGCAAGCACCACACTTTGCCATTTGCATGTTAGCTGTCCATTGGCTGTTTCTGGGGTGCTCACCATTATACATCTTGTCCTCCTGGGCACATAATGGGATCCCCTATGCCCTGTTCTGTCTATCTGCATAGCACAGGATGCTGCTGCTTCTGCAAACATCCTGGCTTGGTCATCTGCTGGAAACTACCCCAAACTCTCGGGTTTTCCTTTTGTACTTGTACTTTAGTGCCCAGTGGTGGGAACACAGATGCAGACGTACCACAGATGAGTTCCCTGATAATAAAAATAGTTGAATACTGTCAAGTGATGTTTAAATAGTAGAGCTTACAATGATAGTCTTCCTACCTACTTGCACATACTTGAGGAAATGAGGGAGAATCGTATTGTCACCTAAATGAATGTCATTATTACTTAAAATTCACCGAACTCATTCTTCCAGGAGTCTAGAGTCTGACACTGAATGATGTCGACATTGTCAAACTGAGCCCTCTTAAGTCAAGTTGATACCGAAAGTCAAAGAATCCTGATTCCTTTTTGTGGAACAGATATTTTTTTTTCCTTTTGAATGATGTTTATTTTTATGTTACAATTATGCATTCCTACTGCAGAATATTTTAAAAGCACATCAATGCATGCCAAAGAAAATTAAAACCCTTGCAATCTCACCTCCAAAATATAACCACATCTGATGTTTATGCCCCTTTCTTTTGAATAGTTCTTCCAGGATAAAGTATGGTTCATGCTCAGATTGGAACAATCCATTTTCATATTCTCTTTCATTTAAAGAGACAGTTCCTCCCAACCCACTCTCTGTTCCTGGAGACTTTCTTTTCAAGTTTTTACTTACATTCCAGTTGGTTAACATAGTGTAATATTAGTTCCAGGTGGACGATACAGGGATTCAGCACTTCCGTATAACACCCAGTGCTCATCACAATGAGCGCGCCTTTAATTCCCATCACTTATTTCACCCATCCCCCCACCCACCTCTCCTTTTTTTTTTTTTTTTTTTTTTTTTTGCAGNTTTTTTGGTGGAACAAATTTAAAGAGCTTTCTATGTGATTCCACCTTCCATCAGCTACTAGCTATGTGTTCTTCAGAAAGTTACTTAGATTCTCTGTGCCTCAACTTCCTTACCTTCTACAGGGCTGGACTTTAATGTCCGTGGCTACCGTGTGAGCCCACGGTCCCCTTGGTATCTCAAATGTCAATGAGTTGTGTAGATTGTAAATCAGTGAAGATTTCTGTGATGCTCTAAAACTCTCTGTAACCTTCATATCTCTGGTTGCATTGCCAGTATGGTGGTGAAACTGCTATTTACCACTGTGATGGGGAAATGCTCAACTCGGCAATTACTATTTTTGGAAAAGTATCTGTATCCATATGGCCCCAGAACTCAGTCTCTCTATCTCTGAAATGTTTGCTTACTGTCTTTTGCAGGATCTACCTTCTTTTCCCTGTGAGAGCAAATTCCTGATGCCCAATAAACAAGTTAATGGTTTACTTTTCTTTCCAAAGGAAAGTGAAGTTATACTTTTGTTTTCTATGTAAAACTGGAATATACATCTAAGAGACTAAGAAAATTTTCCAAGGTCTCATGGTGACCCACGTGAGGAAGCTAGGATTAAACCCTGATTTTCTACACACTAAAGCCTATGTTTTTAATTTCTGCACTATTATTCCCATGGGAAATATATGTTTGCAAATGTATTTATTTTCTAAAATGCAAAAGGCATACTGCAAAGCAGATAAAATTTAAAAGAAAAGTAGGGTTTTGGGAGAGGGCTGGAATAAGATTTGGGACATTCTACATGGAACCCTGCGTAGAGGGCCTAGGAAGATGAGTGGACCCTGGGAGATCTCAGGAAGAAGTTTCTCAGGGAATAACAGCAGCATCAAACAGGTGAAAGCTTTCTGAAGACAAAATGAATCAATTTTGCAAATCTGTCTTCAGCTGACAGTAGTTCTTAAAGTTCCTTATGGGTCAATACCCAAAACATGAGATATTTCCCTCTTTTATATAATTAAGCTCAAATCTTCCATCGTAGGGGGAAAAAAGTAAAGTGCCCAGCAACCACAATGTTTAATAAATATTAATGGACCAGGAGGGGAGAAAGGACTGGAGACGGCAATGGTGTTTGGCCTCGGGACATCATGCAGAACCCACCTCTTTAGTTTCGATATTCCCAGTGGACTAGATACCAGTTTTGCTGCATTGATTGCTGTTTCATAATATAAAATTTAATTATCTCTATTATTTTACAATAAGCTTTTCTGCCTTGGGGCTTCTGGCACACGGTACAGTTAGTAACAAATCTAATAAATAAAGAAATAAAACACTTCATTTCCTTTTCAAAAGGAAGTTGTGTTTTGCTCTGTATGCTTTGAGCTTAGGGGAATTCACTTTAGCTTTCCCAAACACACTTGTTCTTTGGCTCATAAAGGCTACCATCCAGGGCCTCCCGGACATCCAGCCACCGGGAACCGCTGTGCTCCCCCCACCCACCCCGCAGCAGGGACCACAGTAAACAGATTGCACCTCCTCACATGCTCTCAAGGGCTGTTTCTTACTCTTCATGCTTTTATTACTGGATTCCCCCTCATTACATTTATGCAGTCCAAGAACCACAGAATTAAGAACCCTGACTCCAATTAATCCTTTACCCACTTAAATTTTGTTCACGCAATTGTTTTCTTTTGAGAAAAGATTCCAAGATTAGCCAGATGCAGGTTAGCTGATTTAACACGCAGCTTCTGAGAGATGAAACAATGCTATTGAGAGTGTAATTGAAGTCAGACACTAAGCAGATTGTACACAGTAGTTTAGGAAGATGAGGAATAGACGAGATGTATTTATTATTAAGCTGTCCAGACTTTAGAGAATATGTAATAAAGGGTCCTCCATGCAAATATATACTGTAGGTATCAACATCATGCATTTAGTAAGCATCTTATAAGCATAAATTATGCATAATCACTAGGTCTAGTGCTATTGAGGATACAAAAGAACCTGAGACAAATACTCTGCCTTTAAAGGCCTAATACACCAGGGGTAAATATAACATAGCTCCAAAATTATCTCACAAGGCAGGAAACAGGAACTCCTGGAAAATAAAGAAAAATTAAATGTTCTGTCAAAGGGCATATTGGATCAGGTAAAGGATCAGAAAGACTCCATGGAAGAGATGGTGCTTACAGTAAATCTGGAAAACATGATCTCCTATTACACACATCAGTGGGAATGAATAGTAAACATCATACTGATCAAGGAAACAATTCCAAAGAAGTTATCAGTCTCCCTACATATCAAAATTTTAAAAATTAAAAATACATTGCTTAGAATACATGAACAGGTGGAGGCAGAAAGAAAGGTGGCGGGGTGAAGGGACCTGGCCCAAGGCTCTCCCCTAGTTCACAACTACTCCTGACAGTCCTTGACATTCCTTAGCTATGGCTGTGTCACTCCAATCTCTGGCTCCATCTTCACATGGCCTTCTCTGTAGATGGCCTTCTCGGAATAAAAGGCAATATTCACTCTTTTGTCTTATAAAGTATTATTCATCTACTTAGGGGAGTAGAATGTGGACATTCCTTTTGGGAGCCACCATTCAGCCTGCTACAGATCAGATGGTAAGCATTTCTGAAGGTAACAATATAATCACACATACTGGCATCATAATACACTTGCATGTTTTTAAATGAAAACTTGATCCTTACTGATAGTCAGTAATATTTTTATTTCTACCTGGAAAATTCCCTATGTCCTTTCTTCAGAGATTGTTCCACAATATTTTCAAATCTCGATTCCCTAACTCTCTACCTTATTTTCAGCAGATGACTTTGCCTCATATTTTCCAGGAAAACCAAGTTCACCCAGTACAAGTTCCTTAAAATTCTCTATTATCTACCTTTCCAATTCATTAAACAAAGCACCTAAACTCTTCTAAGTATTTGGGATATATCTGTGAATTAAAACCAAAAACCAAAAAAATTACAAAATTATGTAAGGAACATTCTGTCAGGGGGGTAAAAACTATAATGACTTACTAAAGTATAATATGGGGGTGCCTGGGTGGCTCAGCTGGTTAAGTGTACAACTTCGGCTCAGGTCATGATCTTACGGTTGGTGGGTTCGAGCCCTGCATCAGGCTCTGTGCTGACAGCTAGCTCAGAGCCTGGAGCCTGCTTCAGATTTTGTGTCTCCCTCTCTCTCTGACTCTCCCCTGCTCGCTCTCTCTCTCTCTCTCTCTCTCAGAAATAAATAAAACATTAAAAAAATTTTTTAAAAGTAAAGTATAATATGTTATCTGATGATAGGTTATCCTTGAATAACATGGATTTGAACTGTGTGGGTCCCCTTATACGTGGATTTTTTTTTTTTTTACAATAAATGCAGAACAGTAGGTAAATGCATTTTCTCTTCCTTGTGATTTCCTTGATAATATTTTCCTTTGTCTAGCTTACATTATTAGAAGAATACAGTATAGGGGAGCCTGGGTGGCTCAGTCAGTTAAGCGTCAGACTCTTGGTTCTGGCTGCGGTCATGATCTCACAGTTTGTGAATTTGAGCCCCGCATAAGGCTCCATGCAGACAGTTTGAGATTCTCTCTCTCCCTCTCTCCCTGCTCCTCCTGCACTCTCTCTCTCTCTCTCAATAAACAAAAAACTTCAAGAAGAATACATTATATAATTCATGTAACAAAATATGTGTCAATCAACTATTTATGGTATTTTTATCAATTATAAGCTATTAGTAGTTTGGGGGGAGTCAAAAATGTAGTTTTAACTGTGCAGGGGGTCACTGCCCCTAACTCCCTGCATTGTTCAAGCACCAACTGTATCATGGTAACAAGTAAAAGGCATAAGAAATAGTAGGTATCAAAATCGAAGTTAGGGTAGGTCTTGTTGTGGAGGTAAAATTTGAGCAGCATTGAGGAGATGGAACTAGCTGACAGATAGGAAGCAAGAACACTCAGATCCAGGGAAAGGATAAAGCAAAAGCTCAGCGATGGATAGACGTCTGGTGTCTTAAAAGATCCAAGGAAGAAGGCAATGTAGCTGGAGCAGAGTAAGCAAGGTGAAGAATGATAGTGACGTAGTCAGGAAGGTAAGGGCTGCGGTGAAGGCAGATCAGCAGTCTCCCCAGTTGTAAGAACTTGGGAGTTTGCTCTGACAGAAATGGAAGGCCATTCCAGAATTTTAAAAAGAGAGAAGAGATACGAGATGATGTTGATTTTTAATGAGTCCCTCTGGCTTCTGAGTTAGAGTAGACTTTGAGGGTAGAGCAGGACAAGTACGGAAGAAGGGAGACTGGTTAGGACGCAGTCACAGTAAAGTATGTGACAGATGTTCATGATTTAGACTTGGATCGTAGTATAAAGGTGATGAGAAATAGCTGGGTGGGGGATATATTTTGCATAGAGACAACAGAAGTTGTTGGTAAGGGCTCTGACTGGCTTGAGTAACTAGAAAGTTGGAGTGGTTTTTATTTGAGATGGAGAAGACCAGGGTGGAGCAGACCTGGAGGTGGGTGGAGACCTGTAGTTTAGTTATGGGCACAGTGAGTTTGAGGGGTCTGTTATACAATATAATAATTGAATTATTATATAGTAATAGCTATTATACAATATATAATAGAGGGGCCTATTATTCGTAAATAATTATATATAAAATAAATGCATAATTTGTATATAAATACAATTGTATTAAATATAATAGATATTAATATATCTAAAATTTGGGAGATTATTCTGGACTGGAGATACACTTTCATATTTTTCTAAATCTTTATCCCTAAGTCCTTTGTCCTTCTGTGCCAGGGGGAGAAGTGGTACCTTTCCCAAATTTAGTACCTAACCTATGCCCTTGATTCCCCCCTTCACAACTCCACTCCAGTTTCTTCCTTCAGCTAGTCTCAGTTTTTCTTTCGACTCACTAGTGTCTAATTCTACTTTGGCTTTTTTTCCCCACTCCCTAAGTCAACTAGCGCTCTTTCTAACCAAATCCACACCTTTCTATTCATGTAAATAGAAAATTTTTAGATCTCTATTATTCTTGCTTCACCGTTTTCCCTTTCTTCCATCTTTCAAGGTCCAAAGCCTTGAAAGAATTATTTATGCTTTACATCTCTAATTTTCTGACTGGGTTTCATAGCATTGCACACCAAAGGCCTTCTTGTATTCCAAGATGTCCACTTCCTACAATGATTGTTTTAAAATCATGACCAAATTGGGAATATGACAAATAGCAGCCAATCATTTCTTTTCTCCAGTCTGCATACATTAAGAGGAAGACATGGGTGTGGTCCATAACAGTAGCAAGATTAAAAATTGGGCTTTGACACTTTATTTTATTTTATTTTTATTGTTTGTGTATTTATTTTGAGAAAGTGAGAGAAAGAGAGAGAGAGAAGGACAGCAGGGTAGGGGCAGAGAGAGGGAATCCCAAGCAGGCTCCATGCTGCCAATGCAGAGCCTGATGTAGGGCTCAAAACCAGGAACCATGATGAGATCAGGACCTGAGCCAACATCAAAGAGTTGGATGCCTAACTGACTGAGCCACCCAGGCGCCCCATGGGCTTTGATACTTTAGAATCAATTCGAGGAATCCTAATACCTTGCCGGGAGCCGCACCGGCCTGTCTGGATGGCAGTCACAGCAAGGAAATGGCAGTGTTTGCAGCTCCTGCCATGAGAAACGAAAACTGGTATCTCCTTCTGCTACTACTGGCTCATGTTGGAAATGAGGTTGCTGGTATTGACCAGGCCTCACATTATTCCATATCAGATCAATATTCCAAACACAGATACCTCATAAGGAAAAAGCATATTCCTGCCTTTACAAAAGAGATTTTAGATGAAAGCTCTGTGGATGATTGTAAAAAGCCTCTTCCTATGGACTTTGCATATCAAAGACAGTTGAGTCTGGCCCTGAGACTAAGAGCCTAATTTAGAGTTAAGGGCAAATATCCACCCACACCCATTTGTTTCTGCTTAGAGCATTTTCTGGCCTTGTATATGCTGATTGCTCCCTGTGAAGGAACCTATTGAGGAACTTCTTTTGTGATTAGGAGAGCAGAGGTGTTCCCTGAAAGACCTGTTTTTCTTGATACTTCCACCTTAAATAAACAAGCTGTTGACCCCTGCCCACAGAGAAGTAACTCTGTTTTCTGCTGAAAACTTTGTCTGGTATGCTAAAGATGCTTTCCTTCCCCATAGGATAGGCATCTAAATCCCCTACCACAATCACTGTTGTAAACGTTATGCATGAGTCTTCTACATATCTATGTTCTGGGAAATTTCTTACATATCAAAGAAGTTTGTTACCAGAAACCATTGTCTAAGGCAAATGCCACTTCTGTGCCATCCCCCAAACACTTAATGATAAAATAAAGTTGAGCCCCAGTCAGAGCAGAGATGCCTGCCTGGTGATCAGAAAGAATCTCCGGGGCTCTCTCACTCTCTCTCTCGACGACACCGTCCATCCTTCAGGGACCCCTGGACCTGCCGGATTCGGTCTCCGACAATACCTCTCCTGTTGGTTTATACTGTTCCAGTCCCAGTAGCTTATTTGCTAGTTCTGAAATACTTCAAGATTTAGCCTCAGTGCCTTTGAATATGCTATCCTGGAACTCCACTTCCCCCAGATATTCACATGCTTCACTCCCTCAGTTCACAGAGATCTTGATTCACATATGCACACCTCAGAGAGTCTTCCACAACCACCTTCCTAAACTAGTACCTCTATCATTTCTCAATGCTTTGTCTGCCTTTCTTCTTTCATTGACATTTTTACTACCTAACATTTCATATATTGAGGTCCTTATTTGTTTTATCTAACTCCCATACTGATGTGTAAACTCTGTGACAGGAAGGGCATTTTCTCCTTTGTTTGCTGCTGTTTCCTTAGTATTTGAAACAAGTCCTGGCACATTATTTGCTAAATTTATGTGCTTGTAGTTGAAGGATCTTGATAGATTCAATAGTTTTCATGCCCAAAGCACTGGCCACAAACCTGGCAAATAAATACCACAAATATCCTCCTTTCCTGCTCTTCCTGCTGGCCATTGGGACACTCTACTGAACGAGGACTGGAGTGAAAAATTAAAGAGAACAGCAGGGGTAAAAAAACGAACATTCTTTCCACTTCAAGTAAGTTTTCCAAAGGATCCAGGCAGTTCATCTGGGTTGTTAAGTCCATTAAGTGTAGACTCGGTTTCTACTCAGGTCATGATCTCACGGTTCAGACATGGAGTTTGCATCAGGTTTCATGCAGACAGATCCTGCTTGGGATTCTCTCTCTTCCTCTCTCTCTCTCTCTCTGCCCCTCCGCCACGTGTGCACATGCACTTTCATGTGCTCTCTCTCAAAATAAATATATATAAGCTTAAAAAAAAAAGGGTCTAGAACTCCTGGTGAATCTGAGTGCTACACCTAAGGGGGGTATGTCCATAATCCCTTGATGGTACAACATCAAACAAACAGGCACAATCAATCACAACTGGGCTTAGAAAACGGAGACAGCATCAGGATGAATTTCCTTCCCAACCACGTTTCCTGCCCTGCCTCCCTTCCAAGAAGATTATCCGTCTTATGTAAAAATTCAGGAGCTACTACTATTGAAAAGATGAGGATGGTGTATCTTGATTTCGCTGAGCATGGGGAAGCCGATTCAAGATTTGGACACAATAGGAAAGGCCACTCAAGTGCAAGGGTGGAGAGGATCTGCTGAGTTGTACTAGAAGAAAGAGAACTGGCAAGAGTGGAGTGCAAATGAGAAAAGATTAGGAGAGGGGAGGAGGAAAATTCAAGGGGTATCTAAGAACCAAGATTATGAGATGGTAAGTGAGGAGGTCTCCTCCTTATGGCTGCTGTTTTCAACCTTCTGTTCTGCATACTATAAAGACTCTCTAAAAACCTACTCCTGGTGCCCCCATGCCAATCTGCTCTTTCACTTCCTACCGACATCACATATGAGCAAGTGGTGCATGTGGCTCCTTTCTTTTGAGCTTTTATGAGGTTTTGCTGGGTGAGATCATCCCACTGTGTTCAAATTTTGTTTACCTACAATACTACTATATGGTATTGAATTGAAGAGCATTTGAAAGGTGGGATGAAAGGAAATGAAAGCTTGTCCTTACCTTGAATCTCATATCAGGAGCTGAAATTAGATCCCACCTACTGGGAAGGGAGAGAGACTGTGTCACCCAACAAAGCTCAGCCCCCTTGGCACATACAAAGCCTCATATCTCTGCCCCCTGGCTTTGGCACCAGGGGTTCCACGACTGTGCCCGGGATAAAAACACCGTCCCCAGCTTGCTCTCAAGCAAAGACAGCCTGCTTTTAATTAGGAGCAGGAGCCGTTGTTAGATTTGTATTTTTCTTTCTTTCTTTTTTTTCTATGCTTGATGGCATGATGTGTGTTACATATTTAATTAAAGAGGATCTAATGAGTACTTCTAACAGCCCTGGGGTCAGAAGAGCCACTGCAGAGATTCATGCAAATGAGCCAGGCTTTATGGCTTCCCTAGTGAGCAGCAGTGATATTGTCCAAAATGGCAGAGTCTGTGGGAGCCCATCATCTTTCCAACTCCCACAGGAAAAACCCAAGGGGAAGCGCACAGAGGGTGGGGAGAAGAATCTGCAGACTTTGTGTCTGGGCCCAGAAATAAGTCTAAATGTATAATAGGGTAAGTCTAAACTTTATGAAATAAAATGTGCGGAGGAACCGTTGGGTTAATGGGCTGGACCAGAGAGTGACCCAAGAGGACTAAGACTCTTCGAACACACATCTGGACACGGGAAGGTGGGAAGAAGGAAGGAAGGAAGAAGAGGTAAAGCAAAATGTGCTAAGGCATCCCATTTATTTTATGGGAAATGGGCCATTAAATGTTTTTTTATATGTGTTTTCTTCACTGTGCTCTGTGCTTATATCTGTTATAGCACTTCTCTTGTGATTTATCTGAAGACATATCTATATCCCTATTAGACTCTGAACTGACTCCTCAAGAGTGAGGACCTCCTATGTCTTCCTCCCATGACTCATACTAAACTTCCTCTGTTATATCATTATCCAGATATTCTACTAGATTATAATTGCCTATTGAATTTCTGTCTACCCTGCCTAATTGAAAGTTGATTGAGCGTGAAGATTCTGGGTTTTTCTGCCCATAATATTTTTCTCTTATTTGTGTTTATATGTCTAGCATCTACCACAGTGCCCAGAATAGAGTGTGTCCTCAAAAAGTTATTGAATGAATGAATGAATGAATGAACAGTCTAAATGTAATCAGTCTGATTTCAAGCCAGTCTTAACATACTTACTGCATCCAAACAAAGACAGAATGCAGATTTGCCCCTGAAACCATTGGAGAGTTGTTTAGGATTTTAGGGAAAGTCCGTTACTTGGGCAAATGGAGAATGATATTACATTTCCTATTATACCACAAGATTTCTTTAAAATTCTGTTTAAACTAAGATATAGAATAAGAAATTTAATGCACTGCCTTTAATTGGATCCTACTATGGGGGGGAAAAAGAATCAGCTATTAAGGATGTTTTTCAGATAATTGGGAGATAGTTGGTATTAGAAGATATTCAGAAAATATTCTTGATGTGTGGTAATAACGTTGTTATATAACAGTTTGTCTTTGTGGTGGCTTTTATTTATGTTTTTAAATTTAAATTTTTTAAAATTTATTTCTGAGAGAGAGAGAGAAAGAGCAAGAGAGGGAGACACAGAATCTGAAACAGGC
This sequence comes from Crocuta crocuta, assembly GCF_008692635.1. Lineage (NCBI taxonomy): Eukaryota > Metazoa > Chordata > Mammalia > Carnivora > Hyaenidae > Crocuta > Crocuta crocuta. The sequence continues at coordinate 6,106,683 of NW_027528872.1, forward strand.
TCTAGGATCTGAGCTGGCTGTTAGCACAGAGCCCGACATGGGGCTTGAACCCACTAACTGCGAGATCATGACCTGAGCCAAAGTCAGACGCTTAACCTACTGAGCCACCCAGGTGACCCTGTGGTGCCTTTTAAAAATAACTACAGAGTCTGTCACACTCCCCATGCCAAGGAGGGGATCTATGTCTCCTCCCTTGAATATGAGGATGTTTATACCTGCTTTGGCTAATAGGCTATGGTAGAAATGAAGCTGGAAGGTTTCCAGAGCTAGATTAGAAAAGCCTGAGCAGGTTCTACCTGGTTTTCCTGGAATGGCCATTCCTTTCTTAAGATGCTCCTCAGAACACAAATGTCATGCCGTGAGATGCCCATGCCACATAGAGGGGCAACGTGTAGATGCTCCATCCCACAGGCCCAACTAAGACCAGACTCTCTGAGTTACTCCTAGATTTATCTGTAGAATCCTCCAGATGATTCCAGCCCCAGACATTTGACTACTCCCAACTGAAAGCCCAGATATTGTGTGTGGGGGTGGGGGGGGTGGGGGGGAAAGAAAGCCATCCCTCTGAGTATTACTGACCCACAGAATCCCCGAGCATAATAAAACAGTTGCTTTGTGCTACTAAATGCGTAGTGGTTTGTCAAGCAAAAACAGTAAGGACAAGTGTCTCTGACATTTTTTGGAGATGCATGCTAAAGAACCTAAGGATAAAGTGCCACCATACCTTTTGCTTGCTTTTAAATGGTTCCCACAAAACATGCACAAAGACAGCAAAATAGACTGAGCAAATACAGGAAGACATTGCAACTGTCGAATACAGATGGTGAACATGTTGTTTATTGAACTACTTTTTCTACTTTTTAAAAAATTTTGACAACCACAAAATTTTCTTGGAAAGTGCTTTTACACCCCTCTTTCCTTCTCCAAAGTCCTATATCTCAGGAAAATGTAAGTTTATCATTTGCTTATCTCTTCAGTCTCACAAGTCTCGTCCTACAACCCTCTCTTCCAATGGGTGCTACATCTTCCTCCTTCTTCCCTCAGGGTCTCTTCTTGTGGGTCACTGTGCTGTTCCCCCATGGAGAGCAAGCAAAACCACCTCTTTTCTGAGGTCAGTAATTTTACAAGGCAGAGGAAAGGATTAGGATTATAACATAATTTTTTAAAAAGATTTTTAGAGGGTCGCCTGGGTGACCTAGGTGGTTAAGCTTCTGACTCATGATTTCAGCTCAGGTTATGATATCATGGTTCTTGAGTTTGAGCCCTGCATTGGGCTCCACACTAGCAGGGTGGAAACTGCTTGGGATTCCCTCTCTCTCTCTCTCTCTCTCTCCTTCTCTCTCTGCCCCACCCCTGCTCGCTCTCTATCTCTCAAATAAATAAATAAACTTCAAAATAGTTTAAAAAAAAGACGTTTAGAAACTACTGAGTTAGTAAAAACACAAGAACGGAACTTCATCAAATTCAGTATGTATTTAGTAAGGCAGGAGCAAGACCTTCCGCCTTCAAAACTTGAAATTTTCAAGGCAATTCAATGGGTTATTATTCTCATCAAAAGAAACCAAAGCATTTTTCTAAGTCATTATAAGGAAAATAGACCCAAAAGAGGAATGTTAAAAAGGGCTCTGATAAGAAGTGTTTTTCCCTCTATCCTGACTCCTTTTAATGTAGAATTGACTCTCAAAATTTCAGTGTGACTTCCTCTCTCTTTCCCTGGCTCCTGGTCCCTTCTCCAGGAAGCTGCTCCCCTGTCTTCTTAAAGGTCACTGCTTCCTTGAAGAGCAGAACCAGGGGAAACCTTGGAACCCCAATCTTATTGGAGACAAAATCTCTTACATTCTTTTTTGCTGAATAATATTCCATTTTATTAATATACCACATTTTCTGTATCCATTCATCAGTTTCACTTACATACGTACGTTCTTGATATTTGCTTTAAATACTCCTCCCCACATGGTTACAAAAGCTGAAGCCACTTTCTCCCTCATGACACCACTTCCTATACACCCTTTCTAAAAACAGTAGTCATTATTATTATAATAATAAACATGGAAGCTAATTTTTATTGAATACTTACTACAATAGGGCATTTAGGCCACTCCCTTCTTTAATTATTTCAATCAATCTTCTCAGCAACCCCATGAGCTAGATATAACCAGTAATGCCATTCTGGAATCGAGGAGCCAGTAGCTAACCCATGACCACCCAGGTAGGAAGGTACAGAACCAGGATAGAAACCAAGTAATCTGACCAGGGATTCCTACTTGGAACCACCATGCATCATTGTCTACCCTTATAGCCTTCCCAACAAGCATCATTTCTTTCTTTTTTATGTTTATTTATTTATTTATTTATTTTTAAATAGTTTATTGTCAAGTTGGTTTCCATATAACACCCAGTGCTTATCCCCACCAGTGCCCTCCTCCATGCCCATCATCCCCCTCCTCCCCCACACCCATCGGTCCTCAGTTTGTTCTCAGCATTCAAGAGTCTCTCATGNTTCCCTTTCTGTACAGAAGCTTTTAATCTTGATGAGGTCCCAATAGATCATTTTTGCTCTTGATTCCCTTGCCTTTGGGGATGTGTAAAGTAAGAAATTGCTGTGGTTGAGGTCCAGGAGGTTGTTCCCTGCTTTCTCCCCTAGGGTTTTGATGGTTTCCTGTCTCACATTCAGGTCCTTGATCCATTTTGAGTTTATTTTTGTGTATGGTGTGAGAAAATGATTTAGTTTCATTCTTCTTCTGCATGTTGTTGTCCAGTTCTTCCAGTACCATCTGTTAAAGAGGGTGTCTTTTTTCCATTGGATACTCTTTCCTGCTTACACCAACAATGAAACAATAGCAAGAGAAACCAAGAAACTGATCCCATTCACAATTGCACAAAAAAACCCATAAAATACCTAGGAATAAACCTAACCAAAGATAAAAGAGATCTGTATGATGAAAACTCTAGAACACTTATGAAGGAAATTGAAGAAGACACAAAGAATTGGAAAAACATTCCATGCCCATGGATTGGAAGAATAAATATAGTTAAAATGTCATTACTACCCAAAGTAATCTACACATTCAATGCAATCCCAATCAAAATTGCACCAGCATTCCTCTCAAAACTAGAACAAACTATCCTAAAATTTGTATGGAACCACAAGACCTTGAATACCCAAAGTAATATTGAAGAAGAAAACCAAAACGGGAGGCATCACCATCCCAGACTTCCTCTACTACAAAGCTGTCATCATCACGACAGTAAGGTACCGGCACAAAAACAGACACATAGACCAATATAATAGAATAGAGAACTCAGAATTGGACCCAAAAATGTTTATTTATTTTTGAGAGAGAAAGAAAGAGCGTGAGTAGGAGAGAGGCAGAGCAGAGGGAGACACAGAATCCAAAGCAGGCTGTGGGCTCTGAGCTGTCAGCACAGAGCCTGATGCGGGTCTCCAACTCAAGAAGCGTGAGATCATGACCTGAGCCAAAGTTGACGCTTAACAGACTGAGCCACCCGGGCTCCCCTTCATTTCTTACTCCCACCCCTGACAACACAGAGCCAGCAGGGGTCTGTGTGTGCACCCTGCAGCACCCAAACCAGTGTCCCCTCATTCCCAGGCATCTGCCCATCTTTGAAGCATATACCATTAGCTATGTGGTTCCAGGACACTCAATCGCTTCTTCCTTGCAGTCAGCTTGTGAATGCCATCATATTCTGTGGTTGTCCCCTGATCCATTATGCCAACATTCATGCTGATAGCTTGTAACTGCAGCATCTCCAGAAACTAGCTGCTCTGTGCACCCTCACAGCCACACATCTCCGCTACTCAGAACCTATTCTACATCTGGGGTCCTCCACGTGCATCAGTCCCTTTCTGACTTCTCACTCCTTCCTCTCAATATCCCTTTGGCCTTCACTTACACTAAACTGGCTCATTGTTTTAGCCATGAGTTGCAGTAAAGTGTGCCTTGTTCCCCTCTAACTCATCACGTCCACTTTTAGCCCACTCCCCTCCCTACACACCTGAATGCTGAGTCATTCACTACCACCCTCCAATGCCTTACTGTTCTTGCCATGTTTCTCCGTGGCAGCCCTCAACTCTGGAAAACAACTCTTGGTTTTTTTCTATTCCCCCTCCAAGGCTGTGAAATGCAACTGGAGAATTTCAGGAAAGCATGTTTAATCTTCGTCATTTCAATTCAACTCAGCTGGATTTTTCATCTCCCCTGAAATCTCTTTGCATACTTCTTTCCTACCGACTCCACATTCCATTTCCCCTGAAAGTTGCCTGAAATCTTGCTATTTCCTCATGCACTCAACCCATTTGTGCTCCAGCAGAATAGTTACATAAATCTTCCAGGAGACTAGAATACCATTCTCTGTTGATCCTTTGGTTCAAAGTCCTTGTACCAGAAGTAACCCCCTGCACTCAACAAAGTACACCTCTAGCCCCTCAGCAGACAGAACAGCATGCTACCCTAACCATGCACTCACTAGTTAACACTGCAAGATGACTTTCCCTCACCAGCCTCTCAAAATGGTTCTCCCGAGGACATTGTTGATCTCTGAACCTCTAAAGCCAGCATTTGTTTCTTCATCCTCATTCCTGACTTCTCTAAAGAATCTGAAATTTTTCATTGTTTTCTATATCATGAAATTCTATCCCACATGGATCTCCTTGTTTTCTCACTTTTTCTCTCTTTCTTAGTTCTCTTTCTCAAGAGACCTCTGAGTTCAGGTCTTTTTATCCAATGGCCCCATCAGATCCTTTTCCTTTCCTAAGCTCCTTCAAACTGTCAGCTTTATCTAAACTTACACATAAATGCATGTGTCTAGCCCCTTCACATTTTTTTACTGGCCTCCAGGCTGGAATTTCCAGCTATTCCCAGATAGCTCCATGAATTACATAGACATTTCAGATCCACCATCCAATCCTGAATCCCCAGAGTCCTGAGCTCTTTCCGTAACTAGCCTACTGCTATTTGTTGCCAAGCCCACTGACTGTGTCTTGGCCCTGTCTCCTCTACTGCAGTAGGTCCCTAATCCCTACTGATATTGCTGACAGGGCAGCAATATCACATACAGTGCATCCCTCTTCAATAGGTGCCTCTATGTTCTACTGACACTGATTCAATTACAACCTTTTTGAACTGGCAGTCAAGTTCTTCCATCCTCCTAGGCACCCTCATTTCTCAGCATTATCTCTTCTTCTATCATGTCTTTATTCATTCATCTAGGAAGTCAATGTGTGAAGAGTTCAACTTCTTTTTAAAACAGTGTGTCATCAATATGTTTCTAAAACTACAGTGCCTCTGAATACTCTCTACAAGAGTGTAGTGATTAAAGGCCTGGGCTGTGTGGTCACATGAAAGCACCTTACAATCCTAGTTGTGCCCATTGGGGAGCTATATGCCGTGGGAAAACTATATAAATTCTCTAACTTTCAGTGTTCTCATCTGTAAAATGGAAGGTTTAAGAATTAAATGAGATTCTGCGAGCCAAGCTCTACCCAGACTACATAGCACATATATAACATTTTAAGTGCTTTCTAGTTTTCTCTCATCAAATTGTTTTATGATGATAGAGCTCTGCTACTTCAACCTGGGCCCCACCCAGAGAACCTTAACTCCAAGCCACTTCATAAACAAACAATGAAATTGTGTAGCAAAGAATTGGAATTGGATCTCATCAGGCAGTGTTCTACTGTCCTTGGTCAGGAGAACTGACCCAGTGGTGTATGTAATCCCTCACTTTCCTTGAGGTCATTTAATTTAGCGGGTAAAACTGTCCAAAACAAACTGAAACCAGAAAATGAGCACTTGGTTTTGCTGAGCAGCCCAATAGAAGTCCAAGGATTCACTTACTAATTGGAGTTTCCCTCGTTTGTGATCTCTGACTGGGATCCACCAACCAGCTGACCATGTTCTTTCTGAACTTGGAGTAGGGTATGTGAGTTCTCATTATGAATCCACAGGAGGTCTCTGTGTGACCGGGGTAAAGTACCTATCTTTTCTGGGTTTTAATTTTCTCAACCTCAAAATGAAGAAAATCGGAATTCTCCCTGCTTTCACCTAAAAGCCCAGGAAATGGCACATATTAGGCGCTCAATAAATAATTTGCTAAATGAATAAATGAGTAAGTGGCTGAATACCTGCTCTGAAGTTCACGTGAGTTATTAGGAGTAATCACGCTTTGAAAAATGAAATAATCATTTCAATTTGCGTAACAAGTTACTAAAGAGCAGATGATGAACACACCAACTATTTCAGGTTTAGGTCTTAAAGAGCTTTCCTATAGTCTTCTAACTTCTCAAACCCTTCGGACTCTCCTAGAAGCCTTGACAGTAGCAGTGTGCATACAGAACAGCACAGCAGCCATCCTTCCGGGCAGTTCTCTGTACATCACCAGTGCTTGGGGACCTACCTAAATAGCAATAATTTTTCTAGGATGCCAGTCACCAGTTCCTTTTAGCATCAAATGAGGCCAGAAAGCAAGGAAGGCTCCCGGTGCAGGCTCCTGGCTCCTGCCCTGGCCCGTCTGCTCTCCGTGTGACCCCAGCCTGCAGACAGCCCCCAGAGGTGCCTCGCTCGCACGCAAGCCCCAGAGCTCACTCCGATTACCTCCCGGGTCTCAGCCCTCTCGGCTGAGAGGCAGCAACTAAGGTAAACCTTGGCACCACAAACCCCACAGCCATAAATTTCACTTACATCTAGTAAAACACAGGCATCCAATTAGACCCATAATCCTATAAACTTGCCAGCAATCAAGCTCACAGTTAAAAATGAAGATGGACAGGTGCACTCAATCAATACCATTGAGGTTAAAGCCTGCAGTTTTGTAGGCTGTTTTATAGTGAATCCGCTGCTGTTCTTGATGCTGTTTGTTTTCTGCCTGGGTAGGAATAACAAATATTCTTGCTTACTCTTCTGGCACATTGTCCTGTGCTCTGGAGCATGGCTGAACCCTGGGGCCAACCAGATGTGAGACACGCAGAAGCAGGAAGAGCGCCTTCCTTGGTGTGGCCCTACTCTGCAACCCCCCCCCCCCCTCCCNTTTTCTGGCCACACCACAGATTTACACTCTAATGCCTGGAGGGTACCAGGGACCTCTACTTCAAAGGCGTCCTCTGATCTTTCCATTGATTTCCTAGGCCCTCTGGCCACCACCACTGGCTGTGCCCACCAGGAACAATTGATAAGACACTGGTTTGCTATGGTTCTCGAATCTACAGGGAATTAGGTTTAAAGATTAAAACATTTGAAGAGCATGGGGGGCGGGGAGCTAATCAGTTAACATTTCAGTAAGCAGCAGCTCACTGAAACTACAAAGGGAGCAGCTGAGTATAACCTCCAGCACTTTCCTCAAGATTCATCTAATGTCTCATTATGTCTTCCCTTTCCTCCTGATCATGCCATGCTCCCCTTCTTTCCCTTCTGCCCGTCTCTCTCTTTTCCTTCCTCTATCAGTCCCTTGTTGTTTGCAATCATCCTCTGTTCACTTGACCAATGCCTACTGTGTGCACAGCTCTGTCTGCACACCTCTTTTCTTTCTGAAGCCCTGCACAATATAAACTAACCTCACCTGATGGTTAAATGAAAGAGAAGTTATGGCATTGTCTTCAGTGTACTCTGATTTTTCCAAGAATAGCATGTCTATATATGTCTCTCAATAGATTACTTTGACTGTAAATCAATATCTCCTAAAGCTCTCCTTGCCTCTTTTGCTAAGCTGAAATAAAGATTTATAATGGGAAATTTAAATAATCAGTAAGGAAAAAATATCTAAGAAACACATATAGGAACTATTATTTGTTAGAATCAAAGAAGACTTGGATGTCTAATGCTTTTTTTTTTTTCCTCTGCAAATTCTTAATGGAGTTTCTAGTTGGCCCTTCTGACTATCAGCTTCTCTGATGTGGACGTCTCCAGTTGGCTCTGGAACTAGGGACTGGCATTTGCCAAGTCTTGCTCATTATCCTGGGGGCATGAGTCATTACAACATATAGAAGAAATGTTTCTGGCAGCATGCACATCTGATCCCTGCAAGTAACAACATCAGAGAGATAGCAAGGCTCTGGAAGAATTTCAGCCCTATTCCTCATGTAAGCATCTATGTTTCCCTTGTCCAGAGATCGGAAGGACAAGATGCAACTCTTGACTTGGGGTAAAGGGATGGATAAATAACATAAAGAGGATTGCTAAGAAAATCCAACGATGTAGCAATATTCTTTCTTTAAAAATCATAAAACTCACATTCACAAAACCATATATACTATTTTTATACAGACTTCATGTTGCTTAACAGTGAGATTAACTCCATAAGCTTCATTGGTCAGATCCTAAGGCTGGAAGAGAACTCAAGGAGTCTTTTTACACTCTACCACCAGCAAGGCTACATGTCCACCAGAAAGCAAACCCCACCTGTTCCAAGTCAAGGTAGCTGATTTTACACACACACACACACACACACACACGCTACAAAACAGCCTCTCAGTTATCAAAGACATCCAGACTAGTATAAATAACAAACAGAATTTGTGGTCTGGGCACTTGACCTGGTGCTCCCTCTAACAGTCTGGTTTCATTGTCAAAACAGCCCCATGACTTGATTGTTGCCATTCCCATTTTGTAAGTGAAGTGTCATAGCCAGAATGGAGACCTAAACTTGGGTTTTTGGACTCTGCCATTGGAGTCTGGTCCATGCACAGTGCTGCCCCTGCTGGGCTTGGGCTGACCTGACACCCAAGAGAACAGGTCCATAGGCCATTAGGCATGTTGGGCAAAGAAGACATCTGGCAGATTCCGCTCCGGAAGAGCGGCTTAGTGGTTCTTCCCCACCCCTGCAAACCTGGTGACGGGTATAAGCCCCACAAAAAGAGTAGGCTTCAACGAATATGGATAATCTCCTTCAGACACTGGTGGATGGGAAATATATAGATATATATATATATACTCTGTCATTAAAATAACCCCGTTTTTCTAAGCTACTAATAGGATTATTCAAAATGTTTAAAGCAAAATCCTAAAGCCTGTTATTGGTTTGCCAGAGAAATGAAGCCTTTTTTATTTTTTTATTTTCATCTCTCTCTGAATGTTAATTCCGAGTCAGGCAAATGAATGAGTGCTGGTTTCTCAGCCGTGCCAGTCACTCAACATGCGAGGAGTTCCTAAGTAGGCTTTACCAGCACTGAGTCCCTAAGCATTGCTTTCTTCCTGTCACCCCCCCTCAGTCCCCTGCCCCCCTTCTCTGCACCACCCCAAAACAGATGTGTCAAATACTAACTCGCCAGGCTTTCCCAAAGTAATCATAACAGATGAAGTCAGCCATTTTCTTATTCTCCCACTCAATAGTCAGGTACTCAGCTTGGAGAGTAAGAACTCATAGTTGTCTGAAGGTTTTTTTAAGTGTTCTTAAGTCACTTACAGTTAGTCTGTTTCTTCTCATCAATTATATTTTAAGGAATCTGAGGACTAAGGGAGATTTCTCTTCCTTTATTCTGAGTTGTGGCATCTCTGTCACTCAGTGCCCTCTCACCACCACACCTTGTGTAAATCCAATCATTGACGTAGGCACAGTACATGGTGCTGACTTACTAGATGACAAAAACCAGGCTCAGAAGTCAGCCTTGGCAAAGAGCACTGTTTTATTTGTGTTTTGGTTTTGGGTTTGGGTTTGGGTTTGCTTTTTATCTGAGAGAGTGATCATAGGTCCAATTAAACAGTATGGAAAATATTTTTGGAAAAGAGTGCCCAAGCAGATAGACTGAGGAGCGGGATGCGTAGAGATAGGATATCCAGAGCGATCAAACACTTGTGAGCATAGGTTTGCAAGATGTTTATAAAAGCTGTTTATGAAGTCCAAAGCAGAACACCTGTCCAGCTAGCTAGATGGATAGCTCCTGCATTCGTTTTTCTGCCTCATATTCTCTACTCACCTCCTTTTCCCAATCTCCATCCTCCTCTTCACCCAAATACCCTGTGCCATGGCCACGTAATATCACTGAGCCTAGACATAAATATCACCTCTTTGTAAAAAGTCTTCTCTGACCATGAGCAGCCCTGCCCACACCTTTGTTAGCCCTGCTCCCAGCTGCAAAGCTGTCCTGAAATCAGAGTCCCCAGGACACTGGAGTTGAGCTCCACTTGCTGTTTTCCCGCTGTAATTAGCTCATGTTCATTTTTCAAATTTCTAATGCCAAGAACATAAGGAGAGGTCATCGAGTGCCTACTCAGCGAACATTTAAGATATGAAAGAATTAACAAATGACTGAATGAATCAGATTGGCAAGTCCTATGTCCCTCAGCCAGGTTTTATCTCCACTTGTCATTCTTCCATATGTTTCCTCCCTAAATACAAACTGCTGAACTGCAGGTCCCTCATTCTTCTAGCTGGTGCACCTCAGATTGTGCAAATAATGGTAGGAAATTATAATATAATAATCTGATGACATTGATTTTTAGACTATCATTTCCTCCTGTAACTACATTGTGCATTTACATGTTACAAGCACTGGCATGCTATAGTTGTGGTCTACCCACATGGGTGGCGAAGCCCTCCATGGATTGTGTTTGGAGGGATAGGTCATTGGTCTGAGAGATGTGGGAAGAAGAGTTGATATTATGGTGAAAGAAACAATTAGCATAATAGGGTCATTAAATTGACAATGGAAGAAAGTGCTCCTCCATAGTCCCCCAGAGCAATCACGGTACCCTAAAATGGGACACTGGCAATGATAATAAAAGAAATGGAACATACTCTGCCTCCTTTTTGTGGTTCCCCTGGGTCTGGGTTTCAGTAGAATCTGTATCTGGGGAAGGCTCTGAGCATGTCTGCTGCTCCCAGACGCCTGCACTCTTACAGCTAAGTGATGAGAGAACAGGATAAGATGAGAGGGAAGAGGAGGCCATAAAAAAATGCTAAGAGGGGAAAATTGGGAAAATGGCCAATGGAAATTTGTAGGGCGAAAAATATTGGGAAGGCTTGCAGGGGAGCTGGTGTTTTTTGCAAATTCTTTTTTCAGCAACAAATATTTGATCAGGGCTCTCACCTTCTATTATGAAAATAGAAAGCATCCCACATAGGGTCTCTCATTCTCCAAACATCAACCCTACAAATCTCTTCTTCCTTCGCCTTTCTTCTTCCTCCTTCCTGCCACAAATGGGCACTCCAGCCACTCACTTGGTCCAGTGAGAGAAAAAGTTTTCCTTGATTCTGCCCATCCTGCCACCCCCCTCAAGTGATGCACAAGCAAATGCTCAGTATCTCTTGCATGTGCCCACCTGCTCCATCTCCATGGTCATAACTCTTATCGAGTGAGTACTTCTCGCCTACTTGGACCTAGGCAATAGCTTCCTTGTCCATGAGGCCCTCTCTTATCTATTCTCCACACAGAAGTGGAGTGATCTTGTCCATTTCCAAATTGGGTAATGTCCCCATTCTGCTTAGAACCCTCAGATCATGTCATATTCTACTTAGAATAAAGTTCAAGCTTCTTACTGTGATCTTTTAAGTCCTGTAGGATCTGGTACTCCTTGCCAGCTTTCTGGACACACTTTTCTATGTTCACTAGCCAATGGCCATGATGGGCTTCTATGGGTCTTAGAAAACACCAAGCCCTTTTAGCCATCTACTTACAGCAGAAATGCTCTCCCCTGCCACTCACTTTGCTAATCCATATTCATCCTTAAGCCTTTCTTGACTGCTGTCTAAAGTAGACCCCTACCATAATTCTCTCCCTTATTGTTTTCATAGAGTTTTTACAGCTTACGGTGAATCTAATTATATGTTCATTTTCTCTTCTTGGGTCACTCAGTAGAATGTAATCTCTTTGAGGGCAGGCACCCGATGGGGCAGTTTTGTTCACTGGGTTACCCCAGAATCCACTATCATGCCTTGGGCATAGAGGCTTGGGGTTAGTTGAGTGAACTCCAGCGAGCCAGATGAATTTAGAAATGAAATAGAAGAGTAGCATAATTATAGAGAAATGCACTCTCATGACTTTCAGGACACAGAACGCATTCCTGAGGAGGCCTAATTTATTGGACGGAAAAGGCTCATTTGTAACTGGCAGCATCTATTTGTACCCATCTGCATCCCAGTAATTAATGCCAAGTTCTTAGAAGCAGTCTGTTCCCTTAAGGAGGCTGAATCTATGTTTAAATCTGATAGAAGTGGCCTGGGTAATAGCAGAACTTGACTATATCATCTTAAATTGTTCTCTCACTTGTTCATATGCTACAGTCTTTTCAAACCAACTGTAAGACATTCAATAAGGAGGATGTTGCCCTATATATATTTTTTTAAATCCTAAAAATTATAAACTTTTCTTCCTTTTTTTTAAATATATTTTTTATTTTATTTTATTTCTAGGAGAGAGAGAGAGACAGACAGCGTGAGCAGGGGAGGGTCAGAGAGAGAGGGAGTCACAGACTGAAACAGGCTCCAGGCTCTGAGCTGGCAGTCAGCACAGAGCCCGACGCGGGGCTTGAACCCACGAACCGCGAGATCATGACCCAAGCGAAAGTCGGACGCTTAACCGACTAAGCCACCCAGGCGCCCCTAAACTTTTCTTTCAATTAATTCCAAATAATATTTCCCTCATACATGAGACAAAGGATGTGGGCCATGTATGCATGCACAGGTGTGTGCATGTATGTGTGTGAGTGTGTGTGTGTGTGTGTGTGTGTGTGTAAGATTCTGTTGGCTCACTGCCGTTATCCCTATCATGCAATGAATAACGTGTTAGAATCTCATAATACCTTTTAATTCAGGTGAAAAATATATTTCTGCTATGCCTCCCTGTTATTTTCGGTTTCTATTCCAAATATAATTGAAAAAAAAAAGTGGTTTAATTTCATACAGTGTAAAATATGAATTCTGTGAGGGCAGGAGATGAGGTCTGTTTTGTTTGTCACCAATTCACCAGACAGCACAGAGCACCATGTCTGCTGCGTGGTAGACGCTGAATCGTGACTAAATTGAAATAAAAATTCCTATAGGTTTTTATTATTTTCAGGATATTTCCTCTGTGTAGCCTCCTCCTGGCCCAGTACTTCACGGGGTTTATGGCAGGTACCTGCAAAATAAACACCTGCTGATTTTCCTTGACAGCTTAGCTTACCAATGCCTTCCTATGGCTCCAATTCCTCCAGTTAAGCTCTTTTTGGGGAGGTAGGGGGAAATCATACCTTCCCAGCAATTTCAGTGGCCACCTAGTTTATCTGTAGGCAGTTTTTAAAAATAGTCAAAACAAACAAGGGGCTGTGGGACCTAAAAGGGGGGCTTGCTTCTGCCCAGCTCATAGGAGTACCCCATACGTCTGAGCCCTGCAGGGTCCTCGGGGAAGGACACTTTCCCATCTGTTCCTTCTGGCACTTCCAGAGTTAATGCTTTAAGCATTTATCCCTGTACCTTCTCTGTTCTCAGATAACTCAGAAATGGTTGGATTAAGAATGTCAAACTTGGCCTTTAGGTAATCCTCAGTGCAGAAGGCAGCAGAGTTAAATTTGAAGGGAAAAGTGGTTAAAAGATAAAGAAGTTCTGAAGCAGCATGAAGAGCCAGCCCCCCTCATTTAGGGAACACAGAGCCATTTTCAAAATGCTTGTCATCAATTAGACAGCATGGTATTTTCTGCATATTCCCCATGGCCCGTCTGGTGTAGGCTGCAGGAGGGCGAATTCAGAGGGGAACCTCCAAGACCCTCCCCCCACACACACACATATGCTATCTCTCAGCTGGGGGACCCTCCCCATGCTTTCAGTGCTGGGTGTGTGCTCCACAGTCTCGCCTCAGACCCTGTTTCTGCCACGTTCAAGCTGTGGGAACGCAGACCAATTATTCAACTTCCCGGAGTCTATTTGTCCTCTGTCCAGCGGAAGTGTGTACAGCGTCTACGATTGTATGGAGCTGTTGGTATGAGTTTACAGGCAACAATACTTCCTATGGGGCACAGCACGTAGTAACTGCTTACTCAAGTCAGCCCTCCTGCCATCCTCTTCCTCTTCATCCTCCTCCTCCAGGCACTCATCTAGTGCCTCTCCCTTCCCCGGCACCACAGGGTGGCACACCAGGACCACCATCCTACCCAGGCAAGAATGTGAGAACTCACCCCCATGGTTCTTCCTTCCCCCACCCTAACTTAGGCTCCTGCCAGCTATGCCCCCAGCTCTGAGCTGGCCACCTGGGCTCCAGGAGCCGTCCACCCCGGATTCCCCCTGCTCATCACTTCCTTTTTCTCTCTGATGCTGGCTGTGCTACTAAATGAATCCTTACTGTTGTGGCCAGTGCAAAGTCTCACTACTCCCATGTAGCTTAGGCCCATCACTGTGGCCTTAGTCAGCCCTTTTTCACTACTTACACTGTACTCCTTCACGTGTCTGTTTCTTCTAGATAAATTCAGTTTAATACCACCTTCTCCATAAAGCTTTCCTTGACTATTACCTCAGATATCAAACCTTGAATTTCTCTAACACTTTATAGCCTATTTCTCTCTTGAAGGGACATGGTTAATCAGACAACACCTTATTTATGATTAATGTAGAATGCTACACTGGAGAACAAATAAATCTTGGTTCTGTCTATGTGACTTTGGAGAAGTTATTTAAACTCTCTGTGACTCAATAGATCACATATAAAATGGAAGTAATTCTATACACCTTGTCTGGTTGTATAGAAAAAGTAATCTAAGATAAGTCATATAGCATAGGGCCAAACTCATTTTAGGCATTTAATAAACAGCAGTGGCATTGCCCTATATTTGTGTATATCTGGGACCCCTTCAAGGACAGAGTATATTATATTATATTATATTATATTATATTATATTATATTATATTTCTTAGCCAGTTCCATGTTGCCTAGAAATATGTCATACTTGTTATATACCCTTAGTTTATAATGATTAATACCTATTTGTTGAATGAATGAATGAATGAATGAATGAATGAATGGAATATTCTTCTACCCATGGATCTTCTGTGTCAATTAATGTGTTTTTCACCCAGCTATTCTGGTGCTGTGTGTGCATGCTTTGCAATTCTTCTAATAGACACATCTCCATATGTAAAATAATTAGAACCCTCTAGTGATCTTTATGTTGACTTCCAATACCAGAGTGTCACAAAGACTGGAGCTCCACCATTAGAGAGATTGTCCCGTGGGGGTACACATTGGACCCACCCAGAAGTCTTACAGGTAGTACAAAGCCTTGTATCAGGGTCTGCATCCATTATCTTGGGCTCCCATAACAAAATGCACAGACTATGGGACAGAAATTTACTTTCTCACAGTTCTGGAAACTGGGAAGTCCAAGATCAAGGTGTTGGTGGGGTCAGTGCCTGGTGAGAGTCCTCTCCTTGGGCCACAATCAGCTGTCTTCTCACTATGTCCTCACGTGGACTTCCCTTGGTGCTGCAGGCAGAGAGTGAGATCTTTCTCTCTTCCACAATCTTATAAGGCTACCAATCTATCAGATCAGGACCGTGCTTTTACAACCTCATTTAACCTTAGTTACCTCCTAGAATACAGTCACATTGTAAGTTTAAGTCTTCAACATACAAATTTGGTGGTGGTGGTTGGGGGAACCACCCAGTCCATAGGAAGGTCATTCACATTGTAATGTAAATTCCATTTTCAGGTACTTCATCCTCTCTAACAAAGACAACAGGCTAGGTGGGGAGTACAGTCCTCTAAGTAGGGAAAGGACAAGCGAGGTACTGCAGACGAACTTTATCGGGGGCCTCCTGAGCACAAATTCCTTGTTGCAAAAGTATTGTCCTTGTCCCAATATATTGTGTCATCACTGTAAATTTGCTGAGGGCAGCTCATAGCCCCATCTCCTAGACTTGCAGAGCTATGGGAAGGAGGATATGTGTGGACCATTAACATTCATCCATATAACTCCACCACTGCCTTTAAATCCTGGCCTTCCAGCAGCTGCTAGAGACTTAGGCCACTTCTCCATAACAAAGGGACAGTGTAATAGTTTCAAGTACCTGTCCCTATCCATGGGCCATTGGGAAGATCAACGCCATAAGGCCTACTACCCTCTGCTCGAAGTGCAGAGCAGACATCTCCATAAAGAAAAGGACATACAAGAGACAGGAAAACAAAAACTGTCAAAACTCAGTGTGAACCAAGTTTCACAAACCACGGCCAGCCCACAGGGGTTCTGTGGTTGTTGGTGTTCTGCATTATTATCTATATGCTCTCTAGTTCTTAAACTAGAATCTTCCCCTGACCTTTATGTCCGTGTGTGTTTATGTGCATGTGGCCATGATGTTTTGGATAGTACAAACCAATTCTTGTGAAACTCCCCTTTGGTTAGTTTCCTGTTGCTGTGAAACAAATTACCATATGTTTAGCGGCTTAAAATGACACTTTGCTATCTCCCAGTCTCTGTGAGTCTGGAGGCTGGGCCTGGGGTCCATGGGTCTTCTGCTCAGAGTATTGCCAAGCTGAATTCAAGAAGCTAGAGACTGTGATCTCATCTGAGGTTTGGAGTTCTCTTCCAGGCTCACTGGTGGGAGGATTCAGTTTGCTGCAGCTGTAGATCTGAGGCTCTCCATTCCCCAAGGCCACCCCCTGTCACTTGGCTCTCTCCATGACACAGTAGCTTCCTTCTTCAAGGCTGAAAGGAGAATGTCTACTCCTGCTTCTCTCCTTGGGGAAAGGGCTGAACCCTGATCTAAGGCCATCCTAGTAATGGAGTCATTTCTGCCCAGATAATCTAATTATCTTAAAGTCAGCTGATTAGGGCCTAAATACATTGGCAAGTTCCTTTCACTTTGGCCATATACATACCATAATCAAGGGATTGACTATCCCATCATCCACAGGTCCTGCCCCACCAAGGTACGGAGTAACAGAGGGCATGTGCTACTAAAAGCAGGAATCTGGGGGTCTGATGATGGGAGAGGAAAGTTGTCCATGTTTGTCTAAAGGCTCTAATCTGGGGTGCTTGTTTGGCTTCCTCGAATGAACATCCAATTCTTGATTTCGGCTTGGGTCATGATCTCATGGTTCGTAGGACCATGCATTGGGCTCTATGCAGACTGCATGGAGCCTGCTTGGGATTCTCTCTCTCCCTCTCTCTGCCCCTACCCTGCACATTCTCTCACTCTTCTCTCTCTCAAAACAAATAAATAAACTTTAAAGGCTCTAATCCCATCAGGGTATCAGCTGACTTGAATGGGCATCTCCCCAGGATGCCCCCATAAGAGTAGCCGGTACTAGTTGTGAGTACAGATCCTACAATGAGACTACCTGCATTCAAATTCAGTACTTACTAGCCAATGACTAAGTCTCTGTTTTTCAATGTATAAAATATAGACATTAATATCCCTATATTGAGCCCAACCCTAACATTATCAGGGTTCAGAACAAAAGTACAAATGGCAGCCTATATCAAAAGTAAAAGTTAAGCTAACAGATTATTAAATATAACATGTGATGTCCTCCCACCCTGACAAACATGTTTGTAATCACGTGGAAGCACAAGGTTTGAGTGTAGAACTCTCAAAGATGTGAGAGATAACACATGCCACCCTTCTTCCCCTCTTCTTCCCACGTCTGGTTCTGACCCTCACTGCAAACCCTTTGGAAGTAAGTTTGCTGGTGGTCCAGCTCACACAAAACACTCTGTATGTGCCCGTGGGTCATGGGGAGGGCTGGTCCTTGGCTCAAACATGTGGGATCATATTATGAACACAGTTTGCATCAAAGGTAGACCCAGTTAGGAAGCCTACTCAGAATCTCAATTTGGTCCAAGGATATTGGAGAAAAACACTGCTTTGTCCCAGGTGTCTGGTGGTATGCCCTTTTGTCCCCACGGAACCACTTCTTATCCTCTGGAGAGGACCAGCCCTGAAGGAGAGCCAAAATAGACCTCGTAAAACAGGGTCCAGGTAGAGGCCTCCCTTGTCTAAGGGCAAAGTTGTCCTATCCCATGAGGTTGGACGAGAAATGAATAAGATCATATGTGTCGAGTGCTTAGACTAGTGTCTGATACAACATAAGCCTTTAACACAGGTTACCTCTTATTATTTTCAGATTCCCTACAGAGTGAGAGGTAGATAAATAGCTGAGCATATTCCCAGTTTCACCAGCACCTGGCACCAGCACCTTGCACTCCCGCATTTTCTAGCATCTTCTCAAAATTGAAGGCAAACAGAGAGGGAAAGCTGCGGGAAAGTTGTATTCTCAAATCAATTTCTGCAGCCAGGGATGATGTTGTGTTCTAAGCCATGCAAGTCAAATTAAAATCCCTACATATTCCCCTACCTCAAATAGAGCCTGCCTGATCAAACCAGTGCTCACAGACAGGGACAAAACACACATCTTGCCGTGTTTGACATCCCAGATTCCTTTTTCATTTGGCTCATATTCATCCGCTGTCTCTCTGAACCCCTCATTCTGTTTGTGAGTTATCGTTAATTACAGAATAAATCAAGAATACATGCTAATCTGGAGGATCTTGTCTTTGAAATGCTTCTTTGTGCCTTCCCAGTTTGTAGAGAGCTGTGTTGGGAAGGCAAATGCATCCCCGGCTGGCAGACTTTGTCTTCCTTAGAATTTAGGTGTGATCTATATTCAAATGACAGTTTAATGAGCCTTTTCCTATTTCCAGAAACCTTATCACATCATTAAAGCGTAGAAATGAATAATACATCTAGCAGTTGGATTAAGCTGAACTTGAGACCTGACGCATCTTCAAAGAGGGGAAAAAAAAAAAAAAAAACTAGAGCACAGGCAAAACCGAGGGATGCTGAACTGAAAAGAAGGGGTTAAATGAGAGATCAGGAGGGACTGTTTTTATTCTGATGTACCAACATGAGTAAATGTCACCAGCATTTTTTTCAGAGTCTTAATGGGGCCCTCCTGTTTCTCTGGGCATGGCCTGGAAGAGAATTAGGGAAAATCATCTGCTGCCAGTCATCATGGCTTACAATGAAGAGTTGGCCTGCCATGGCTTCATGTGAGCCAAATGCAAGCTGCCTGGGTTAGTGTCCACACTATTTCCAACCTCTTCCTCCGGGGGAGGGAAACTCACAATAATTAGAGGCATAAGCCTCAGGGTCAGAATTCCTGCCCTGTCTCCTATAAGCTATGTGTCTGGCGTTGAGTAGCTTGGCCTCTTTAAGCTTTGGTGGTTTTCGTCTGCAAAATGAGAGATAATAAATATACCTGTTTGGGTGCGTTGTGGAGAGGACCCAGAGAGTAACCTTAGATGAAATTCCCAGCACGGTTCTTGGTATACAGAAAGAGCACAATACATGTCTGCTATTCTTTTTTAATCTCTTGGTATCTTGACACATTCCCTTTTCTCTACAGGCAATGACCTTCACCCAAGTCCACTCTGTGGCCTCAACTCCCCAGCCCTCTTTCCTTGTGAAAATTTCTATTCATCTTTCCAAACCCAGTTGCAACGTTCTCCACCATCATCCTTCCTGATACCCTTAGTCAGATCAAATGTGTCCTTTTCCAGGCCTCCCTAATTCCCTTGACATGCTTTTGTGATCAAAATAATACTTTGCTGGGATTTTGTATTTTGCAGTGGGTTCTTAAATGTCGGCTGAATGAGTCTAGAGTCCCTTTTCTCTCCTTTCCAATGTTTAGAAATAGAGGTGATGGCACATTTCCAGGTGGCCTCAGGGCTTTTTGTCCAATCCTGACAGATGCACATGTTGGTGATGAGAGCTCTTTATCGCCCCAGAGAAAATCCCTTTGATAGATGCTGCCAAGACAGCATAAATTCTAACCCAACCACGCCCCGTACAGAGTGTGGGTATGAAAATGGCAAGTTAAGCCCATCTCTGTTCCACTGCTCTGAACAAAGTGTCCTAGAGACTTTAGAAACCTGGAAGGCATCATCGACTCCTCCTTTCACTTGCACACCGCATTCCGGACACAGCAAGGGTCTATAGGCTTCACTCGGGATGCTCACTTTCACCCCTTCTGTATCCCCCATACCACATCCCTGGGTTCACATACTTAGCATCTCCCTTCAAGGTCCAAAGTCTTCTTCCTGGCTCTCATCCACCTTCCTGAGAAATAAATCTAATAATATTCTCTTCCTTTAAAAAAATGGCATTTTTCCTAACAAAAGGAGCCCAACTTCTAAGGTAAGAGTTAGAACCCTCGGTCCTCTGATCCGGCTTTCTTTTTAGATTTGCTTCCTACTGCTTTCCTTTGTGAGTGTTATCTTGAAGCTAAACCTCTGCGCTATTGTATTCCTTCAGCCAGTGATCTTTTAAATGTGAAAATCAAATCCTGCTACTCTTCTGTTTATACCCATTTTTGTATAGCTGTGTTGGAAAATGATCTGGGAATTCCAGTAAAACTGATCCTATGTATATGCTATGACCTAGCAATTTCTCTCCTGATATATACGCAATATAAATCACTTGTAGGAAGAGTAGAAAGATATTCAAAGGAGGACTATTAATACCACTCAAGTGAAATATACCTAAATGCCCCTTGTAGTATAATGGGTGAAGTATGTTATATTGACACAATGAAATACTATACATCAATGATAAAAGACTTTTCTAGAGCTATATGCAACAATATGAATGAATCTCACAAATATACTTTGGGGGGAAAGCCAAACATAAATAGTATAAACTTTGTGATTCCTTTTATGTGAAGTGGAAAAACAGGTCAAACTATTAAAAGCCAGGAAGTATTGCCTTTGGGGAAGGAGTGACCAAAAGGGATTGTTGTGAATTAAATTTTATCTCCCAAAAATATGTTTCTGCTCTGCCCCCTTGATACTTGTGAATATGAACTTCTTTGGAAATAGGATTTCTGGAAATGTAATTAGTTAAGAACTGCAAGATGAGGTTGTTCTGGATTAGGGTGGTCCTAAAGTCCAATGGCTGGTGTCCTCATGAGAGAAAGGAGAAGGAGATGTGGGAGACACAGAAGGGAAGGCCATAGGAAGGTGGAGACAGAGGTCAGAGTGATGCTTCTATGCACCAAGCAGTGCTGAGGGGTGCTGGCAGACCCCCGAAGCCAGGAGGGAGAGAAGCATGGAGTGGACTGTCCCTCAGAGCCTCCAGAAGAAACTAATCATGCCAACACCTTGACTTTAGACTTCTGGTCTCCAGAACTGTAAGGAAATATATTTCCATTGTTTTAAGTCCCTTAGGTTTTGGTAATTTGTTACAGCAACACTCAGAACACCATGTAGGGACATTACACGGGTTACTGGGTTAGAGCTAGAATTCTGTTTCTCGTTCAAGGTTCAGTTTATGAAAACCCATTGCTCTGTGTACTTTATCACTGTGCACTTTTTCAATATGTATATCACATTTCAAGCATATATTTTTTATTAAGCTTTGAAAGAATCCTTCTTGCCCCAGTGCAACAGTCAGAATAAAACAGGTTGCTGTCGAGTAACAAATAATCCCTACTGGCCCACATCATCAAAGGTCTGTATCTGGCACATGCAGCATGTCTTCTGGGGATCAGTTGTGGCTCTACTTCACATCGTCTTCATGAACCAGACTGAATTTTAACTCCTTCATGAAGCTTTTCCAGAATCCTCCAGGCAGACAAGTAATACATGCAACATAAGTGTCATTCTCTAGCTACATTACTTTTATTTTGGCTACTTGCTTGCACATTTACTTCTGGCACTAGGTGTGAACACCCAGATTGCAGGCATGTAGTCTTTATAGAGCATAACGATTGGAAGCGTGTTTTTTCATATTAGACTCGATGTCAGGCAGATTTGAATTCCATCTCTAATGATCTTCTGCTTAGTTTTAGTCTCCAGTCTCCCACCTGTAAAATGAGGGTACTACTACTACTGACCTCATAATAGTGTGAGGATTAAAAAGAACATGTGTAAAATTCTTAAAATCATCCAAGGCATAAAGAAGGCATTCAGTAAACATTACCTCTATACTTAATATTAGTGCATACCGATTTCAAGTCAGGCTCTGATCTAAGGTTCTAGAATTAGTGGTGAATAAAGCAAATTCTTGGCCCTTGGTGGGCTGGGCTGCTACTGTTCCTATCTGAGCTATTATTTATATGCCCAGTAGCTAGCCCGGTGATTGACACATTCTAGGCCAAATTGTTGGTAAATATTGTTGAACAAATAATTCTCATCCTCATACTCCAAAATGCCAAACTTGCTCCCAACTTCTTACCCTTATAGATGCTTCTTTAATATTTTTTTCCCTCTTGATTCCTGTTCTTTTTTTCTCATGAGTCATTCCTCTAAAAAAATTAGCTTTTTGGGTGAGTGTTTGAGCCTAATCACGTTAGCATCGCATACATAATAATCCATGTTAACAGATGCCCTATTTATGGGGAAATGTAAAGCCATGATGTGGGAAAATTATTCATCTCATGTTTTTGTTGAAGAAGCAAAACACACAGTAAATTAAGTCTAGTCTTCTTGAAATTCTGCATTTTAAAAAATTGTGATGGAAACTAGGGAGCACACTCTGTACAATGCGGCATTAATTATTTAGCCATTCTGAATAGGTTTCAATTGCATTACATGGAAAAATGTAAGAGCCCTCCAGTGGCCAAATAATCCCTCTCAAATCCCAAGGGTTATTTGCTGCAGACGGCATCTCCAGCTGAATGAAATGCCTGCTTCATCTTCTGCAAGGAAAGAAGGAGGGCAAGACCTATTAAAGTCCCATTTTCCCATTTTAAAAAGGACTCTTGTCTGATTCCAAACACTCAGACAAGTTTGAAGCAAATTGTTTTATCTCTTAAAGCAGAGATAATACCCTCTTCCTGATAGCTAACCACTGCAATCCAATGACACTTTTTTTTTAATTGAGCACCTACTGTAGGCCCAACACTAGATTTTTGTGGAAGGAAGTAGCCTATGGAGGGAGAGAGAAAGGTAAAATAGAGCATACTGATTTTATCCTCGAGGGGTCTATGGTTGGCTGAGGAGGTAAGACTGACTGCATTGGACAACAAAATGATCACATACAGTGCAAAACTCGGTCTTGCTTGTCAAAAACTGTGTTTGGCACTCTCTTTGGGGCAGGGAAAGAAAGTACTTCATCAGAATAAATTAAATTTATTTGCAATTTACTCATGGTAAGCACTTGGCTAAGTATTAGAGGGGCCAGAATCAATATAGACATGGTCCCTTGCTTTCTTGGCCCTTAGAGTCTGTTTGGGGAGAAATGACAATAACAAGCAATTGTAAAGAGGTGTGTCAAGTGCTTGGGTAGAGAAAGTTCAGGAGCAGTGAGGGCACAGGGAGAAAAGAAGCATTAAGCCAAAACTGGGGAGGGAATGGCAGTCAGGGAAAGCTTCCTGGAGGTGGTGACTTTTATTTAGGTCAGTACTTGAAGTGAAGAGACATGTGATGACGTAAAGGTTAGAATGTTCTAGGAAGAGAGAGAGCTGATGGTGGAGAGTGTGAGGGGTGGTGGAGAGGCTAAAAGATGTTCTGTGTGGTTGGGACAGAAGGGAAGAACATGGGAAGAACATGGGAAGAGGGGAGGTGGGAGCCATGCCACATGAATGGCAGCTAAAGCTAAGTCCTACTGCCCATCAGATTCCTGACAAGGCTCCAAAAAGCACATTCTTCCATAATCTCCTGTCCAATCACCATTGTGTCTAATCAGAACTGATTTCTTTTTGATTTTCAACTTCCATTTTTATTCTCAACCCTGGCTGATCTTCCACATCCACCCCATCCCTACATCAGCCCTTTGGTGCCAACTTGTTTCTGGTTCCTGGTCTTCCCTTTCACTTGCCAAGAAAATCCAAGTCTTTTATCAATTTATCAATACTATTTGCCAAACCATTTCCTCCTGCCCCTCTTTGGCCAGCCCACACCTTGGTTTAGCTCCACCGCTGGGCCCATTTGGAGTTCCTGGAAGGAGCCAGCAGGGAGCCTGGGACAGGCAGGGGGTGCTGGGACACCTGGGAAGCCAGCAGTATTGACACCCCAGGGGCCTGAGGGGGGGCCACCCTGCTGCTCTCACTCTCACCTGCAAGAATCAACAAATCAAGAAGATAGGAGGGAGTGGTTCAACATCAAAGTCAGGACAGGGTGGTTTGGATATGTAATTCGGGGTGGAATGCATAGCAACTCTGTCCTGAGCCTTGGACTTCGTTGTGAAATGATGCTCCTACCTAATATCGTTGTGCATAAGCCCCCCTCCCCTCAAAATGAATTCATCCATGGAGGCTACAAGAGGGGGCATTGCCCTCTTCTTCCAGTCACACGAGAAACTGTCCCCATGTCCCCAGGCAGACCTCATCCCAGTTGCCATTGAACCTCCCCATGCTTTGCTGCCATCCTGAAACTGACCCGGCCTGCGATATGGGAAAGGAATGATTCTCAAAGGGAAATAAACACACTGTCTTTTTTCATCACAGAAAACACTTTGCAGGGGTGATAAGAAAGGTTAGACCTTTGAGCTATGTTAGCATTGAAGGGTCAGGATGACAGAGTCACTCGTTCATATTTGTGCAAAAAGTAATTGGGGCCCAACAGCTTTCAGCTCTGTAAAGAGCAAACTGAGCAATTTCCATCAGCCAGGACTGCATGTTACCTGCTGTCCGATGACATACTCTGGTTGTTACCGATTCCAGTGAGGTGGATTCTCAAGGGAAAACACATGGGAATTTTGAAACAGAGGAGGGTTTTTAAACCATAAACAACAACCTCAGTTAAATGCAAACCCAGTTATTGTTTGATGGCCTGCGTTTGCAACTCTGATCTCTTATAGGACAAATTTTCAACCTTGGGGCTGTTTCAGTCTTTGTAACAAAATGGAGAAGGGCAAAGGGTATAGAAATCCCATCCAAACAATTCTAGGCTTCTGCTGCCTGTCTGGGGATCCTGGGGGTGAAATGCAAGGTGAATTCTGTCACCCACCTATTGTGCCCATCTTTGTCCCCCTTAGTTTCTTTTTCTTCTTCTTCTCCTTTTTTATTAGGACAAGAACACTTGAGATCTCCCTCTTGGCAAATTTTTAAGTGCATGATTCAGTTTCTGTGTTCAATAGGCACAATGTTGTACAGCAATCTCTAAAATGTATTCATCTTTCTTAACTGAAACTTTATACCCGTTGAACAGAAACCTCTCATTTCCCCCAACTCTCAGCCCCTGACAATCACCATTTTACTCCATTTCTTGAATTTGAAGGAATTTCTGAAACTTGGTAGGAATTTTTAAAAAACGACCCAATTTAAAAATGGGAGAAGGGATTGAGTAGACATTTCTCCCAAGATGGCATTAAACGTGGCAAAGAGTGTATGAAAAGATGCTCACCATCACTATTCATCGGGAGATGCAGATCTTCTCCCTTAGTTTCTGAGTCATCTTTAGGCCAAAGGAGGAGGAAGAGAAATGTACTGGGGTAACTCCAGGTCCAGTGATGCCTTAAGAGTGCACGTGCACACGTGAATGCACATGTATGAGAGTCAGGAGAGGGAGAGAGTGGGACGCTGGGGTGGGGCTGATCAATGAGTTCCCAGAGACTGTGTTATGTGTGGCTTGGGATAAATGCGTTCCAGCCTGCAAGTCAGAGGTTTGAGCCCTGCCTCTGACACCTACTGGCCATGAGAGCTCAGCCAAATCAGAGCTGTCTCTTAGCTACAGCTTCTTCACTTGTAAGAGGGATAATGACAATGCCTTGCCCTACAATGACCATGTGGTCTCACAAATACAGTAGGGAAGTCAGAAAATGCAAAGGGGAATATGGCCCATTATAAACAGCAATAATATACAAGTTAAACCCAGCTTGGTAGATGATACAATAGGAAACCAGGGATTGGGGCAAACTGGAAAGTGCATGTCCCAACATAAAGCATTTTAAATTCAATTTAAAGCAGGCTGATCAATGTATATCTGGTAGCCAACTACGGTTCATTGCCCCCCAATTTTTATTTTATAGGAAAATGCCTGGCCCTGAAAATGAGGCTATGGTTGTTCCGTTACTATTCTTTCATCGCGAAAAAGTCCCAGCTCAGACATTACAGACTCGTCCGAAGATGCCTGGCCCAAATCAGAGCCTGCTCAGGAACCTGACTACTTGTATGTCCAGTAGAGTAGAGGCCCTCTGTCATGGAGACTAACAAAGAACTGCTGACTCGTGGCTGGAAGCAATGTCTATTTCCGGGTGCTTCCATAGTTTCCTTCTGCTGTGGTGCCTCTTCTGCCTCCCTTCTCCCTCTCACTCTCCCTGCCAGCCCAAATCCAGGGACGGCCAGGAGGGCTGGCAAGGCTGCTTGGCTGACATCTCAGTAGTCGTGTGCCAAGTGTCTGCTGGGTCCCCTTTGGTCTCCACCTACCTGCACTCCTGACTACCCCATATGATTGGGTTTTTGGGAGAAAAACTTACCCCTCCTAAGTCCTAGTGTTTGAGAGCAGGACTATGGTCCTATAACAGCAGACTGATGACCTGTGGGACAGACCAGAAGCAAATTAGGTGGAATTTCTCCCTTTTCCCTGGGGAAGCTTTTGTCCTGAAAAAAGCCAACTGAAAATAGCCATTGACTAATGCTGATCCTCCCTAGAGGTCAAGGGCTCCCTCTCGCTCTGAATTATCCTCCAATGTTAGAAGAAAGAAAAGAGAAGAGAAGGGGAGGGGAGGGGAGGGGATGAGGGGAAGGGGAGGGGAGAGGAGAGGAGAGGAGAGGAAAGAGGCGATGCTTTAGGTCTCACCCTTTAACATCAATCACAGCATTGTGTTTCATGGTTTGGGTGAGACACTACTATCTTATACATTGTCTCCACTTGTTATTTCTCCTGGAAGCCCTGAGGGCCAGAGGTGGGCCTGGCTGAAATGGATGCTTTTTCATATCAACTTGCTGGTCCCAGGTCCCTACACACAGACCTCACGCAGGGTATTTCCCAGGTGAGATTAGGAAAATGAATAGGCTGAGTCTTCTTGCCCTGGGAATTTCCTCCAGACTACTGACAGAAACTCATTCTATCCACTCCCTCCCCTGGGTCAGGGTCAGACTTCATTCCTTTTCTTGCCAATCATCAGGGTGATTCAGAGCTGGTCTCCCTGTGGATTCCCATTATATACACAATGGGCTTCATCAAATTCCCCTCTTATGCAAAGTTATGCAAAGTGCACCTTACCACTCCTTCCCAGGAAATTCTCATTCAGTAGTTGAGAGTGCATTATATCAAAATATCCTCTGGTAGCTCCAACCAGAACTCCTGGCTGGGAATCACTGCTTGGTGAATGGAGAAGAAGCCAGGTGAGGCCCAGTGGCCTCTCACACTTCCTGAGCTCCAGGAGGAAGGGAACCATATCTTTTAAACATGCTGTAGTCATTAGAACTTTGTGCAGTATACCTCAAGAGACTGCTTTTTGCATAGTGGTTGTCCAGATATATAACCCAAATATGCCCACCAAATCCCCATTTCCCTATGGAAATTATGAGTCAGGTGAGGGAGACAAGAGCACTTGACCAGGACATCTTGGTCCTCAGCTGGTCATGTCACTACTACTCTGATGACCTTGATCCAAGCAGGCAGGTGAACACTTTCCTAATCTTACTTTCATCACCAGTAATAAGATTGAGTTGGGGGCACCTGGGTGGCTCAGTCTGTTAAGCATCAGACTTCAGCTCAGGCCATGATCCCTCAGTTCATGAGTTCGAGCCCCGTGTCGGGCTCTGTGCTGACAGCTCAGAGCCTGGAGCCTGCTTCAGATTTTATGTCTCCTTCTCTCTCTGCCCCTTCCCCCACTTATGCTCTGTCTCTCTCAAAAATAAATAAACATTTAAAAAAATGTTTAAAAGATGGAGTTGGGATAATCAATAAGTTCCCTACTAATATAAAAATTAAGTGATTAAACACTTATAATTGTTTAATAATAATAATAATAATAACCTTTAATACGTTGAGTAATTTTCTTTTCCTTTGGAAAAATCAATCTTTGGTGTCATGGTCTAAGTGATAAGGCTCAAGAATCCTAAGAATTGGGGCACCTGGGTGGCTTAGTCGGTTAAGGGTCCGACTTTCGCTTAGGTCATGATCTCGCGGTTTGTGGGTTCGAGCCCCGCGTCGGGCTCTGTGCTGACTGCCAGCTCGGAGCCTGGAGCCTATTTCAGAGTCTGTGTCTCCCTCTCTCTCTGACCCTCCCCTGCTCACGCTGTCTCTCTCTCCCTTTCTCTCCTAGAAATAAATAAAAATATTTAAAAAAAAAAAAGAATCCTAAGAATTGAATCAAGACCTAAGCATTTTAACTGTCACCAAATTCCTATCTGGCCTCAGCTAATTCTTCTCTTTTGGTGCTCCCATGTCAAGGGAACATGCAGGGACGTAGTAAGTGCTACCAGAGCACCCCAGTCCCCAGAATTGGGCATGGGGCTGGCTGGTTGTGGGGCCCATGCCCTGGCATTCTCATCGAGGTGCAGTCCCAAACCTGGGGACTCCAGCTAGGGGATAAGTAAAACGTGTTGCTGAAACTCCTGGCCAAGAGAGGACCTTTTGCCTCGCAAATATTTTGCAAAACAAAAAATCAGGGAGGGGGAGAAGGGGAGAAATAGCTTTATTTGAAGTAGAATCATGAATCTAAAGAGAATGCTTTCAAAGATTTCTCCGATGCATCAGCAGCTCCTTAAAGTAATAGCAAACAGTTTAGATCCATTATTTAGTTTCCGTGGAAAATAAACAACAGGGTCGAGGAGAATAGTAATAGTGGATTTAGCTCTCAGTCCCCATTCATCTTCTGTGCCCATGCATTTTTAAGACAGGAAAGCATTTTCCCAATTATAGCTGGAGCAGGAAGGAGGGGAAGGAGATGAGCTGGCTTGCTGGATGCCTCTCTTGTGTCCTCAGGGCCTGAGGTCACAATGGATGTGCTTCTGGGGGAAGAGTAGCTGAGCACTGGCTTCGGGGTCAAGGGGATACTTGGTCCACTCCAGGCCTGGCCAACCCCTGACCTGGAAGGAGGCTCTAGAGGTTTACAAGCCCACTTTGGCTGTGCTGTTGCAGCAGAGATGTTTAGAACAGAATGCCTACGCCCCCAGGCTTCGTGTTCAATGCCCTGACACTCACTCTATCCATTCCCTCGCCAGGGTCAGACGTCGCTCCTTTTTGTGACCATCCTTGTCAGTCCCCAGGGTGCTTCAGAGGGGTCTAGATCTGCCTATTCAAAAATTTTGCTCCGTGGCTCCTCAGCCCAGCCCAGGGACCTCACGCTGCCTTGTCATACTTTCTGCAGGGAATCGGTTCACTTACCTCCTAGAGAGCAGAGTGGGGAGACGACAGAGTCTTTGCTTTTCATTCGCTGGGACAGATGCCGGGGCTCCGAAATGTGGGCTCTCGCTGTCTGACCACACTTCCTCACTTAAGAAATGACTTCACAAACCTAAAATAGCAGGAGCCAAGAACAAAACACAGTGAGGTTCTGAGGCTCAGGCACTAAGAGCAAAAGGAGAAGTGAAAACAAAAGTTAAGAGGGATATTTCCTTTTAGATATTCAAGGTAGAGACAGAGTCTTCTCCTGGGGCTGCGACAGGGAGGGGGGGTGGCCCTCAGGATGGGTCCCTTCTAAGGAGGCAGCAGAGAAACTCAACTGAAATTTTCTAATATCCTGCTGTAGTTTTGTAAGAGCATATTGAATATGTCGGTCTTCACATGGGGTAGGTTTGCCGTTTCTGCTTGAGATTTTTCTATGATCCAGGCACAGGGCATCCAGAATTCCAAAATTCCAAAATTCATCCCATCCTCTGGGTCCAAAGGGATGCACTATCCCCTGTCCGCAGACATTAACCCCGGGAGAGGGAACCAAAGCGGGCCAGCTCCAATCTCTCTCATCTCACCTTTCAGACTAAATTCCTATCTAGCAATTACTGCCTGTGATTCTGAGCCGTAATACATAGTTGTCAGCAAGCACTCATCAGAGGGGTTAGCAGAGCAGGACTTCCCACGGTAGTCTCCGAGAAGAGGCTTCATTATGTTTTTGCTGAGTTTCTTCGCCCTGTGGCTGTTTATAGAGTTATCTCCTCTCAGCATAACTATTCTGCTCTCCCCAGTCCTGATTATGGACCATTTTGCCTTCCTCCCCCTAGAAGTAGGGAAGAATTCACAAGAGCGGACTCCCCGCTGGAAGAGCAACCACTAAGGCGTGTGGCACATTTTTGGAGTGAATCCTTCACTCTTTGTTTCTCCTCCCAAATGCACCAGCCCAGGTCACCTGAGTCCTTACTTTTTAAGGTCTGAGCTGCATGGCCCTCAGACATATCCTTAATCACACTGGGGCTCAGCTTCCTGTTCTGTAAAATGGGACTCAGTCATACCAACCTCCAAGAGCTTTTGTGAGGCTTAAAATAAATAACAGGATTAAAACAACTAACATACAGGAACTAAAGAGGTTATATAGTAAAATTTGATCTGTACCCGCGGTGGCATTAATTTAATACACGTGAGTTTGGAGTATTGAAGAGAGAATATTTTTCTCTCCTCAGCTTCTGTCTCAGTCTCCCTTTCACCCAACCAACCTCCGTGGGGTGGAGATGGTTGTCAAAATCCCCACAGAACCTGCCCCCCCCAGGCCCAATTTTACCAGCCTGCGAGATTCCCACATTAACAGAACCAAAGGTCTCTTGTGTTTAACCTTTGTGGCAGTGCTGTGAGGAAGATCCCATTATGCCTCTTTTACTGTGATTCTGGGAAGCTTGGTCTGGCTCAGCACCTTGTCCTGGGATGCATGTCATCACAGGGGTGGGTCGGATGAGATGGCGCGTGCGGGATGTCCGGCGTGGTGCTGGCACGTGCCATCTTAGGGTCCCATCTTTTCCCTCTCCTTGTCCCCTCTCAGGTAGCACCTCACTACGTGGAAACAGGTCCTGCCAATATCATACCCACCTCATCTCCCGCTCTGCACCCCTCACGCTTCTTGCTGCAGCCATAGGGAGCTTCTCACCCATGTCCCAGCGCTGCCCTTCAAGAGCTGAGCATGCTTTGTCGGGGCAATCCTCTCCCCCCTCTGGCCACCTTCGCCACTCGTCATTTTCTAAAACTTCCTCTGATAAGAAACTTGCCTGATTTCCCGAGAATGCTGGTCATTATCTGCCTCTGCTCCAACAGCAACTGGCTACTCCATATCTCTGATGACAAATTCTCTTGTTATTTGACTTTCTCCTACTAGCTTCAAAATATTGTGTGCCAGAGTTTATCCATTTCTGTATGCCTGGTATCTAGCAGAAAGGCCACACATAGTAGGCATTTCATAAATAGTTAAGTTAATCGAGGCCATTGAACAAAACTGTGGACTCTCATGATTTATTGGTCCTGGGTCGACCCTCTCGAACATGGACAAAGAAGGCTGAACTGTCGGAGTGATAGCCATTGAGAACCTGGAAAGAAGTGCGAGGAAAATTAAGGTCCTGCCTAGAGAGTTACCAACCCAGTGTAGTGTTCCTCCATAAGCAGGAGACATTTCCATTCTTTCCACTTCCCTGGAAACTCTGGCCACCTCTCTGTAGCGAAAAAGAATAGAGTGCCACCCCAGCCAATAACACACAAAGAAGTTTGTGACATTCCCGTTGGCCAAGTCACTCTGAAGACAGCAGCACAGAGCCTGAGCCTGGAAAGGTGAACTCTTTCAGGCCTGATACTGTGATTGAATATTATTGCAGACACTTCTAGGAGGCCCTTTGGAAGATAGTCCTGGCCCAGTTTGCATGCAGCTGCAGAGAGCTGTGTGAGTCCCACGAAAAGGCATTGGGATAAATGCACCCAATTTCCATTTTTCTTTTTCCCCTCTCCATACGTATTCCAGGACAGGGCCAGACCTGACTAGATTCTCACAACTGCCCAGCGGCATTGCCAAAAGCCAGACCAAGAAAAAGGGGGAATTCTTAAAAGGCCAAGAGAAGGAAGATCGAGTAGAGTCAGCCTAGTAAATAACATGTCGGGGATGTACGGACATGATAAAACCCGGGTTGAGTCTAGACAGAGGAGAGTGATCTAAACTGGTAGCCTGGGGGACACCTTGGGTGACTCAATCGGTTAAGCGTCTGACTTCAGCTCAGATCACGAGCTCACGGTCCGTGGGTTTGAGCCCTGCTACAGGCTCTGTGCTGACAGCTCAGAGCCTGGAGCCTGCTTTGGATTCTGTGTCTCCCTCTCTCTCTGCCTCTCCCCTCCCCCCAAAAAATAAATAAAAACATTAAACTGGTAGCCTGGGAGATGGCATCCTTACTTACCTATATGCCAGGGTCTGACTCACCCTCTCTGACTGAACTTGAACTTGGCATGATCCTCGTCGACAAAATCAGGAGAGTAGAGTTGCATCATCATAGTATAAGAAGAAACTCCAGAGATCTGATAGTCCAGAGACCCTAATTTCAAGGACAGGAAACAAAGGCTCAGAGAAGCCAAGTGATGTGCACAGGATCACACAGCCAGTTTGTGATATAACCCGGACAAGAACCCACATCTCCTTTCATCTCTCAAGTACCACATTTCCTGTGAACAGCATTGCAGATTCTTAGAAGACAACTCTTTGCCCCAAATAAACGTATCGTGTCACCCTATGTTGACCCTGGTGACTGGAAGGAGTTACGCACCAGCTCTAAATCTTCGAGGGCTGCCAGGATCATTTGTCTAAGGTTTGTGCCTATGGATTTGTGTTTGTGGCTCGATGCTGCATTGAACATGAAAGTCAGGTATTCTAAGGGAAGTATAACAATCAGATATCTCTTCCCCTGTTCATGCTCTCTAACCCCAAACTTGATGAGGTCCCTAAGGATTTTTTTTTTCACCGTGCTTTCATTCCTGAAGCCTCCATGATTTGATTTCCCATCAACTTCTGCCCCAACTGTGCTGGTTTTCACGCACCCGCACGCACACCCACACTCACCAAACAGAAATAATTTTATCAAGTGGCCATGCTGCAGATTGCCTATAAACAGCTGGGCTCACGAAAAGCTCTGGGGATGAGTTCGGATCAGGAGTTATCTTCCCTGACACGCTGTTTCTGGATTTGCATACACATGGGTTGGATGTTTTAATTAGCACTGTCAGCTGGTCTGGTCACAGCTCCCCACCAGCCGCTTTGCTTCTTAGGTGAGTGGCCGAAAGCTGTTGTACTGATAGGTTGAGTGCTCTGATTTCTAGAAAAAGAAAGCAACACCTGGGTGTCTGCATCTTATTTGTTCATTCATGTTCAGCCACGTTTTATCAAGGCTTTATTAAGTGTCAGGCACTCAGCTGCAATGAGGGGATTCTAAGAGCATCAGACATGACTCCTGCTCATAGATACACATGAGGGACACTAAAGGGACATGTTAAAACAGATAATGGATGGTAAAGGTGGAGGCTGGATGATACAGAGATGCACAGGGTGTGATGAAGGACCAGAGGAGGAGCATTTTACCCAACCTTGGGTTTGGGTTCGGAAGGGGTCCAGGGAGTGGCTTCCATTGCATCTGTGAAGGCTTCCTGGAGGAAGAGGCACTCAAACAGGTCCCAAATGATACAGAGAAGCTAATAAGGCACACGATGGGGTTGGCAATGCTTTCTTGGCAGAGGAAGCAGCATGAACAAAAAGATGGAGAGCAACAGAAGCATGGGAGTGGGGAGATAAGCAGTAGGCGGCTTCATTTTCACACGGTGTTGGCAGCTGAAAGTAGTGCTGAGGAGTGTTTGGGGGGTGGAGAAAGGGAATGGGAAGAGGTGCAGGCAGGGGACACATACTTGACGTTTGTCTAGCAGCTCACAGTCTCTTGCTTCACACACCCTGAGCAGCCTCATGAAGTTCACATGGGAGATGCCAGTCCCTTCTGGATCTCCCAGTGGTCCCCCCGTTACCAGCCCTGTATTTCCCTTTCCTCTCCTTCCTGCTCTGCAGCACAAGCTGCTCTTCCCGTGCCCCTCTTCTCTCAGCCCCCAGGATCTCGTTCATTCCTTTCTTCCTCGTAGCTCTCTGGCTTCCCCTGTCAATCTCCTCAACCGCTGAGTTGCTTCGGCATCAGCCCCAAGTGTTCCCTTCCCTGGGGATGTACCCTTGGACCTCCATTCGCATTCCCGTCACTACAGGTACACCCACAAACCCAGACAGCGCCCACCTTTCTCCGGAGGTATGGTCATCAACCCCTACCTGACCAAGCAGGTGCCTCTGCCTGAGTACGTAGCAAGCACCTCACCAAATATGTCCAGATGTGAACTCATCATCTTTCCACCAGATCTTCTTTTCCAGCTGCACTGTTGGTGTTTGTAAAACTAGATCTCATTCTTACTCTACCTTACCCCTGAGTCCTTCTTTTGCCCCCAGACTTCATCTATAAACTGTCTTTTATAATTCAGAACCATCTCCTAGATCAGTTCTTCTCANTTCTCCCCCAAGCTCTTCTTTCCAGTTTCACAGGAAAGCCCTCCTCCCTCCCCCCTAAAAGTTCTCCTTTGGACTGCTCCTCCTCACAAAAGCTCTCACTTGGTCTGTTCCCCTCGTTAAAGTTCTGCATTGTCTTAGGATAAAATCCAAATTTTTATCTAGACTCGTATGACCCTTTACCTTTGCCCTTTATATCATCCTCCAGCTTTGCCATTTACATTTGACCCACAGACACTGATTGGGGCGTGTGGTACCCTTCCAGTCTCTCATCTGGACCCAACCTGTCTTCTCTGCATGAAATTCTTCCCCTTCCCCAGGCAGAGTTAGAGCTCCTTCTATATGTGCTCATTAGAGCTTTTAACATTCCACGTGGCAGTGACCTCTCTCCCTAATCAGACTCAGCATCTTAGGGGTGGGATATCTGTCTTATTCACAGTCGTGTACCCGAAGCCTGGCACAATAACTCGTACGTGAAAGGAATTCACGTGCACGTGCCACACACACCAGTTAATTTGAATTGGATCCTTCCTCTCGCCAACTTGTAGCTATTTAAGACCTTATTCGGATGTCACCTCTTCTGTGAAGACTTCCTTAATTCCACCAGGCATCCACAGATGTTTTCAGGTCTCTATTATTCCACTTGTTACACTGCATTATTATCACCTTTTTAAATTCATCTACCTCCAGAGTTCCTAGAGGGTAGAGAATAGCCACCCAACACTGTGACTGGCTCAAGGTTGAGACTCAAACATTAACTGATGACTGAATGAACCATCAGGTTACATAGAAGAAAACTGGGGTCCAGAGAAGAACATTGGTACATCTGGGACTAAAGCTCTTGGCTCTGGGTTCACAGATTTTTCCTTTAAAGACAAAACCAGCATCTCTGGTCCCACCACAGGGCACCAGCTCTGCAGAGACTCTCCACAAGGCATCACTCTTTTTCTTGGGTGGCAGAACCTTCTGTGAGTTCACATCCCACTGATACAGGGCAGCCAGCCATCTATAGCCATCTACAGTGAGGGCCACCAGGTACTG
This sequence comes from Crocuta crocuta, assembly GCF_008692635.1. Lineage (NCBI taxonomy): Eukaryota > Metazoa > Chordata > Mammalia > Carnivora > Hyaenidae > Crocuta > Crocuta crocuta. Next base: position 6,142,017 of record NW_027528872.1, read on the forward strand.
AGAACCCTCATGGCTGTGCGGCAAGTTAAGTTTTCCAAGTTATTCTTAGGAAATAGTGAGCCTTCTAACAGATAACTGAGCCACAGCCTGAGCTCCTAATATTGAGCTGTACCTGCATTTGACTCCAGCTCTGCCATTCACCAGAATGTGACATTGAGAAGGTCACACCTTACACTTACTTGTATTTTCTCAAAGAGAGGGATAAATATAACTACCCTTCACAATTGTGCAGAAAATAGGTAACAGTATCAGTGACATACACATTTTCATATACCTTGTTATTGAATCTCTGTAAATATATTGAAATAGCAGGAGCCCAATAAATGCTCACCATGAGTGGCATCAAGCTATGCTTGGTCTGTACAACAATCTGTTCTCTTTTCATTAATTTTTCTGAGCCCTGAATCCTCCTTAGCCCTCCAAGTTGACCTCCTAGACCTTGAGAGTGCATAGGAAGAAGAATTCTAATTCAAACAAAGAAAAGAATTATAACGTCCTCTGATATGCTGTAGATCCACCATGGCTCTGTTTTGCATAGCTTCTGTGATCCTTATTGTGATCATTTTTTACAAGAGACTTTGATATACTCCGGGGGAAAAAGGCATGCAGAGGAATCCGAGAGTAATGGTAGAAACCTACAGAAGAGGTGTTCCCTGAGGGTTCAAGGCACTTTCCCAAATGGGCCTATGGTGCACGCTACATTTGTTCTTGGTTTTGTTTTTAATTTTTAAGTGTTTATTTTTGAGAGAGAGACAGACAGGCAGACAGACAGACCACCAGCCAGGGAGGGGCAGAGAGAGAGGGAGACACAGAATCCGAAGCAGGCTCCAGGCTCTGTGCTGTCAGCACAGACGCTGATGCAGCGCTCAAACCCACGGACCGTGAGATCATGACCTGAGCCAAAGTCAGACAATCAACTGACTGAATCACCCAGGCGCCCCTCCACAGTTTTCATGCTCCTCTTAAAGAAAGGGCCAGTCCACTCACTTCTGGTATTCGAAATCCAGCCAAACTGTCTAAGCATCTGGGACCATGTTATGTCTATTTCTGGGGAATTCCCAAAGGCTTAGTCACCCCAACTTTTATACACCTCGTATGTTAAGACAAAAATCTCCAACCCATGTGCCAAAGGTCCTTGAAGGATGTGGATTATTGCAGGCAGATTCAAACTTGAGTGTACATTAAGCGTTGTCCCTCACCTAAAAAAGGATGAGTGTTTTGTAAATACACCCACCTTTTTAAAAATTTCAAGTGTATTTTATATTATTATAAATAAATCTATACCTATAGGAGATCGTTACTGAATTTATAATAGCTGTTTGTAATTATACATCTCCCTACAAAATAAGTATTCAAAGGATTAATAATAATAAAATTTTACTGTGGAGAAATTGGCAAGGGGTGTGTTTTGCAAATTGCTTGACGTAAAAAGCGATGCCAATACCAACAGCATTTAGGAATCACTCTTATAAGTCAGAATCCAGGATCTGAGTGGACCTGGAAGGCAGCTTTCCCGAGCAACTCAGGAAACATATGTATGTTGCAGAGTGACCTTGAGAAAGATCTTTCTGCTCCCGAAGATGGAGCTATTCGGGTCTCTCTGCCAACCTAATCCACCACGCAGCCCTGGCACGAGATGCAGGGAGAGCTAATCTTCCCTCCTTCCATCTGGGGGGCCCGGGGGAGGGGGAGCACAGCGGCAGCTGCCAGCCGAGGGCTAACAGCAGGACGAGGGGGGGAAAGGGCAGCACAGCACCACCCAGACAACCGGGAGCACCTCTCCTCTGTTCCTCCCAGATCCCTCTCCATCAGCCCCCATGACAAAGTAGCAGCAGAAAGTAAGCCTGGCGGACAAAGTAAGCCCAGCCAGGAGAACACAGAGTTAAGGAGCAAGGTGACTAACCTCATCAAGCCATCACAAATTAAATACTTTCTGTGCAGAAGAGTTCACCTCCCAGCTTGCTTTGGGAGCGGGAAGCTGAGATTTCCTGTGCTCGGACCAGATAAGAGGCTGCAAGCCAGGTAGCCAGCCTAGGTGAGAACAAGATGTGTGAAGCACTCGGACAGCAGGTGTGTGTCAGGTTGGCAACTAATTACCAACACTACATACCGGTCACCGAGGCAGGTCACTCCCTGCCACTTTGGGTGACACAGACCTGGACCCTGTTAACCTGACTTGAAGGCTCCTTTCGTCCCCGCTGACCAGTGATTCCAGAGGAGCAAGCTGCTGGACGAGCCACGAACTCCATCCACCCGTGTCTGTTTCCACGCCAGTGAAAGAGTGCTATTAATACCTGCTTACCTTCCATGGGGGGCCGGGAGCCTTAATTAAGTGTGGTTTGTAAAGTGCTCCGAGGTTACCAGATAGAAGCTGAGCTCTGAGTGCAAACTATTATTGTTAATTAATTATTGTCTGTGGAATAATTTACTCTGTGTTTTCAGGTCTAGGAGCCCTTGTTTACAGCTATAAGAGTGCTTTTGTTTTATATATTTTCCATTCTCCTCTCCCATCCGCATCTACTCTCCCTCTTTCCCCCTTCCCCTTTCTATTGGCCCTGGCTGGAAAGCAAGGCATTTAGCTTCTCCCTTGCACCTCAGACATAAGCAGGCTTTCATAAAGAGAGGAAGAGAAATGCTTAGGAATGTAAATGTAAAGTGAAACATACGAAAGAAGAGATCTAAGACAAAATATGTGTAGCGTTGGCTGGGAAACACAGAGTCTCCCTGGGGGAAAAGAAGTATGCAATTAATCCTAGACAGAATATAGAGCTGAAATATGGAAGTCTTTCTGCTAAGATGTTTTCTGCCGGTGCATGATTATGACCTCTGAGGGGCAATGATACGCAAGATCAAGAGAAGGCATCAGACGTTCTCAGAGCACTGAGCCTATCAATGGATCCAGGAGGGCTCCTTTTTATGACACCCTCCGTCCGCCCCCTAAACCGTGCAAAACAACAACAACACCAACAACAAGTCCAGCTCAACTTTAATTTCTATCTTCAATTAGCTAGGATAACAATCCTATAGAATTTCCAGAATAAAAGTGCGCCTCTGAGATTAAAGAGCAGGAGACCAGAGGCATTAGGGGAACAAAGCAAACTGGATGGAACAATGCATGTCTTCCCATCTTGGCTGCCACCTGGCGCTCGCCAAGCTGGCACCTGAATCAAGGACATTGTGGATGCAAGACAAGAGAATTCCCAGTGAACTGTAGCTTTTATGAATAAATTGTACTTGCCAAAATTGGTCGGTTGTTTGTGGACATTGATTTATTTTCTCTGATTCTTTCTGATTGTTATATTTTGGATGGTGCTTACTGATGTGAAAAAGCCATCTAGTATTGCTGATAAATCTAGAGATAACGGCAGAGGTCAAAAAAGTGGGAAGGAAGGGAAAGAAGGTGTGCTTGCCACATAATGGCAAAACTTTCCTATGTAGAGAACAACTCTCTGGGCCATTTACATGCCCTTTCGTCCTGTTTCATAATTGGATAACTGGTGGGGTCACGTGTTTCTTACCTCCCTTCTAGAGTTAAGGGCATAATGGAAAGGCTTTGTTTTATCTGGGTGTTCAGACATTGTGTTGCATTTATTTTTTACTTCTTTTCCTTCCCCTCTCTTTTCCTCTGCACATGTGTGTGCAGTGTGTGCATGCGTGTGGGTGTGAGAAAGAAAGGGTGTGGGGAAAAGGACAGAGAAGGAAGGTGAGAGCAGGCTTCCAGCACAGTAACAGCACTATTGGAGAATGGATTTTTTCTTACACTCCTTTGAGTGGAGACACCTAACGTTTTCAAGGTCATGCAATGGGTGCCTTCTATGCCTTCAAGATGAGCCTGAACCTCTCTGATTCCCTGGGTCACAGCGCTCCCCTATCCTGGAGTTCTAGTGCCAAGTTTACATCTGGAGGGCTTTCTGAAAAAAAGGAGCATTGAACTCAGTTAAACTTCCAGGTGGGATGGGTAGGCATTGAATGAGGAAACGCGGAGAGGGGAAGCAGGGAACGAGAAGGTGGCAAGACACTGCCGACTGAGTCTGCCTCCACCTTCGTATCACAACTCTTGAAACATTACACGTAAAAGAGGTCAACAGGGATTGGGAATAAAGTGGGATAAGCTTTAGTTAATTACCCCAATGTGCAGAATCCCTGCTTTTAAATCCCGAGTTGGATTTAATCACGGAAGCCAGGAAGATCTCCCAACATCCAAATGCATTTGAAAATTGACCAGAGGGGCACTCTATCCAAAGAGATAGCTTGTTCGGTAATAGGGTAACAAACCTAACAATTGCACAGAGACAGGAACATACAATGGCTCATCTGTGTGCTGGCTCCCGGTGTCATTCAAAGGAGCAGCACAGCAGACAGAATTAAGGAGTGAGCGCTGGCTCTGATCATTTTTCCACATCCTCCCTGTCAGGCTAGGTCTCCTCAGCAGAACAAACCTCAAATTCAATACAACAGAGACATACCCAAAAAGACAAGGCACGTCTGCAATCAATTGGTGGGGAGACATTAATAATAGAGATGCTGAGGATGGGGGAGGGAAGATATTTTAAACCTCCCTTTTAGATACACGTTGTATTTTGAGTTATCTTCACTTTTCAGTATTCTTGCATGAATGAGGGTACAATGTGGGTCCGTTTTAAAGAACACAAGCCCTCCTGAGGTAAATTGTCACTAAAAAGACTAATTTTTGCCATCAGCCTAACTTCAAGTTGATTTATTTCAGAAACAATTTGGAAACTATCACAGAAAATGGTTTGCATTACCCTCTACTGATAGCTTTAAAAAAAAAATCTTTCCACAACCTTAGTGAAGCAGGTGGGTCCAGAACATACCTTTCCACAAGTTCTTTCTCAACCACAAATCCATCCTACTGCCTCAACTCACAAAGGCAGCGTCCATGGAAGGTCTGGTGCTGAAACTCTACCATCAGATCCCATGCTAGTTGGTTAGCTTTATATTTTAAATATGTTTTTCTTTCCATTTTGTTGTCTCCTTGCTAAACATCTCAAATCATGTATTTGCAGAGGGCAAGAATTGCATTAGTTTCAGTTTTTGTTGTTCAAACTCTCAAATACCATCATTTTGCAGAGAGCTGCAATATGGCTGATGTTCTGTCAGTGGGGATAATGAACCGAATTGATCTAAGAAACATTTATTGAGTAGTGAATATGCATGAGGCATTGCAATGTTTGCAAAAATTTAGAAGTCCTTACCCTCAGGAAGTTTCCAAGCTAATGGAAGGGAAGGGCATAAGTAGAAGACATGTGAATACATATAATTGAGGTAGAAACAAATGGGCAATACATGAGTGGTACAAATAACATGCTATAAGAATACAGAGTAAGAAGGAATTTGCCTGGGGTGTCTGGGTGGCTCAGTAGGTTGTGTTCAACTTCAGGTGGTGATCTCAGGATTCATGAGTTGGGGCCCCATATGGGGCTCTCTGCTGTCAGCTCTGAACCAGCTTCAGGTGCTCTGTCCCCCTTTCTCTTTGCACCCCCCCTACTCCTGCTCTCTCTCAAAATATTTTTTAAAATTAAAAAAAAAAAATTAACAGGTGCACCTGGGTGGCTCAGTCGGTTAAGTGACTTCGGCTCAGGTCACAATCTCACGGTTCGTGGGTTCGAGCCCCACGTCAGGCTCTGTGCTGACAGCCAGCTCAGAGCCTGGAACCTCTTTCAGATCCTGTGTCTCCCTCTCTCTCTGACCCTCCCCTGCTCTCTCTCTCTCTCAGAAATAAATAAAACATCAAAGAAAAAATTTTTTAATTAACAAAAATGGATTTGCCTCAGATGACAAGGTGAGCTTCACAGAGAGGGTGACACATGAATTAGATTTTATAGAAAATTAGGGTTTTGGTAGAAGCGGGCAGGAAAGAACTTCTAAGCAGAGAATGGTGGATGAGACCAAGCGCAGATGAGAGTGATGATGAGGCCCAACTCTATTGGCAAACCGGCCTCTTCTTAGACAAGGGTGACCAGACTGATGTGAGGTTTCCCGCAGAATTCAATCACCGACCTGCTTCTAGAATTAAGGAATTCTCTTCAACACCCTGGAATCGGAGAAATCAGGTGACTTGCAAAACCACCTGATCACTGGAAGGCAGGGTCCACACATGATCTTGATGTCCCAACTCCCAGATATTAGACAGGTGAGGGCCCAGAGTTACCCAGATGTCACTTCTGTGAAATCTGCAACCCCATGCCCACGCCCATGGGTCTTTTGAGAGGCCTCACACTGTCACAGATGCAGAGCTTTCTGCCAGACTTTAGAATGAGAATTTCACCTCAGAGGTGAGAATGGATATGAGAAATTTCAGCCCAACGAGTGATTTTCCCTCAAGGCTCTCATGAGCACCTGAAAACAGAGGTTTATAATGGAAGTGGCATTGCAATTGTGACTCCGTGGCCGCAAAAGTGTGACACTGTCCTCAAGTACAAGCACTGTAATAAGAAGCAGCATTTAAATGGTGCTCAGAAAGACGACCAGGATATGTGCTCCTCTTTTTCTAGATCATCACCTCTTCCAATCTCTTCCATTTCCAGCTAAAAAGACACACAAGTTTCATGAGGGGGAGAAAAAAACAACTTCAGGCAAGAACAGGAAGTTTGGTAACCAGAGAAAAATCAATTATGAAGGATGCTGGTCTCTGACTTGAGGCAATTGTCACAAGGAAGCTGTCATAACCTCAGGGCTCTTGGAGAGTTCACCAGGGTTCAATTCCCTCCTGGCCCCGCCAGAGCGTCTCTGAGCAATTCTCAAGTATCATCCCAGAACCAGCTACCTTAACATTCCACTGAGTTTACAATCAAACTGCAACTCTTTGCAAAGGAGCCGTAGCCAATAGGAACACAGAAGGAGGTTCTTTCTCCAACAGGCACATAAACCACTCCATCGATCTGTTTCCATGTACGGAGATCCTATGGAGCGTCATTGAATTAATAAAAATGTCCCAAGTCACAGAGGGAAACAATTGAAATTCACATGGGACGTCAGGTAAAACAAAAAAATCTAGCAGAAAATAAAAATCACCCATTCATCATCAGAAAACCATGTGTGTGTGTGTGTCATTGTGTACATTCATACATTGTATATATACAGTTCAAAGCTATAAGCAAGGTTTTACATTGCATGTGCCTACATAAATATCCTATTGATACAACAGCCTACTACAGCAAAAGCTGTGGGTCTCGGGCTTCCCCCATCCCCACGTGAAACGGGGACAATTTAGTTACTTTAGCTTGACTTTCATTCTGTTACTAGAGTTCTAATCCTTTTTGGATGGTTTGCTGGTTTAAAGAATAACAAAAACCCCTCCTCCACATTTAGCTTTAGACAGCATTTATCAAGGTGTGTTTGATGCTCCAGGAAAAAAAAGCACAGTAGTGTGGGGAAGCCTGTGTATTTACACACTGAGGGATCTGAGAACTCTTGCAAAAATCTCACAGATTTCCCCAAACCTATTTCCCCATACTACTTAATATTCCCTATGCTGATCTTTTTTAAAATTTTTTAAAAAAATTTAACGTTTAATTATTTCTGAGAGAGACAGAGAGACAGTGTGAGTAGGGGAAGATCAGAGAGAGGGGGAGATACAGAATCTGAAGCAGGCTCCAGGCTCTGAGCTGTCAGCACAGAGCTCGGCATGGGGCTCAAACCCACGAACCATGAGATCATGACCTGAGCCAAAGTTGGACAGTTAACCTACTGAGCCACCCAGGCGCCCCACCTATGCTGATCTTAATTATTTTCCTAACATGACAATTTTCTGTATGAGCACATGGGGACAACCCTGGAATAAAGTCAGTGTGCACACTATATAGGATATAACAGGTTAGAGGCCGAGGTCACCCAGACAGGCTGCAGTGTTGAGGAGCAATGTGTTTCTCTTGTTTCTGTGTGGAAGTTCTTAGGCTAGAGAAATGTATCTGGCCTCCTACGTGGCCCCCTCACTGCCTTCTGGGGCAGCTGGGCAAAGTGTAGTAAGTACCTTTGGGAATAAATCTCAAGTTACAGCCTCCAAACGGTTTCATCTCCAAACAGATGACATTCTGGAACTTCATCTCTGATCTCTGTATCTATTGTTCAATTGGCCCTGAACTTCAGAGAATAGAAAGGTACTTTACTGACACCCTAAATTAACTAGCAACCAAGGTGTTTCCCCTTCCCCCTTATGCCCAATAAATTGCTACTGTGGTACTGAGCTCACTTCATGGGAGCACTATTCACAATGGCTTCTTTTCCTACGCATGGAATGACCTCAAGACCAACACGAGGAGTATAACACACAGAAAGATCTCCCAGGCAACTTTGCTAGTTGAATATAGTTCGCTGGCCTATTAATGCTTAGAGTGAACTCTTTGACTTAAAGCCCTTTAAAAATGGTCAAATGCACCTGTGAAGAGTGCATATTAAGCTGTGTAGACATCCTTGATGTGAATGAGCTGATCAGATGCAGCAAAGGATAGTGGCAGATATTGGATAGGCTACTGGGGGATTGGAATCGACAATGACACTTAGCAAAGGGAGAGAGACAAGGAAGAGGGCTCTAAAAAGTATTCAAAAAAAGATAGCTTGATTCAGACAAGCTACACGCCAGTGCTCATTCCTGATGTCAGGCCTGTGGATGCTTTGGAGAGAATCCATCACCATTTCTTCACTAGGCGCCTGGGGCGCCTACTGGTTCATCGGGTTCATCTTTACGTTCAAAAGCAGCATTAAGCTCAAGCTCTTCAAATAATAGCAAATAACTACTGATCATTTACCATGTGTGCCACATGCTATTTCCTGCTTTATGTGCCTTATCTCATCTAATCCTCGTAAGAAAGGCTAAATAACACCGATGAGGTAGGTGTGATCGTTATTATTATGCCCAGTCCACAGATGAGGAGACCAAAGCTCAGAGAGTTTAAGCAACCTACCCAAAGTCACACTTAATCAGTAGGGGAAAGCCTGCCTCCAAGGGACACTTGGCAATGTCTGGAAACATCTTTGGTTGTTTTGACTGGGTGGAGCAGGGTCCCACAGGGGGAGGGTGCTACCGGCATCCGTCACAGGGTGAGCACAGGCATGCTCAGAATCCTCTAGCACACAAACAGCCCTCTTCCCCAAACAGAATTACTTGGCCCGAGATCCCAACAGTGCTAAAGTTTTGAAAATCCTCCAGGAATGATATTTGAGAAATCTCGGACATTTGTAAAGTACTTTAAAATTTACAAACGGCTTTTGACCGGGTTTTCTCAACCATGCTGAGAACAACTGTCACGTGGTGGTGACTTGTCTGAGATGGTGCAGGTGTATGGCCAACACTAAACCCGTGGCCCCTAACATCCGGTCCGCTGCATCTAGGGTAGACTCGGGCTCTTATATCCATTAGAGGTGACACGGCTGTCTCTTTCCGGAAAGTGTACGTTGTTTCAAATTCTTCTGATAGCCTCTGAAAATAATGAGGACCAAAGGTTTCTTTCCTTCTCATTGACATGACAGCATAATAATTTGCAGTCTGTGAGGCACATCTTACATAAATAAAAGACCGACAATTTATCAGCGACTACAACCTTAGCAGCAAGCACACACAATTTACTACTTCCTTTCTTCTTTCAGCTGCGCTCAGTACTGGCAGGTGGGAGGAGAGTCATCTGCTCATCCGATTTTTTAAAATCCCTCCCTGCAAAAGGACTTTTAGGGTTTTTCTTTTATTTATTTATTTATTTATTTATTTATTTATTTATGAGAGATAGACAGCATGAGTGGGGGAGGGGCAGAGAGAGAGAGACACAGAATCTGAAGCAGGCTCCAGAGCCTGATGCGGGGCTCGAACCCACAGACTGTGAGATCTGACCTGAGCTGAAGTCAGATGCTTAATCGACTGAGCCACTCAGGTGCCCCAGGACTTTTTAAAAGAAGCCCAAGTAAGTGACCTCTGTTGCGATAGCCTGCTCTCCAGATTCTGCTTTTTTCTCACCAGCCCACACACATCCTGCCTGAATGGGAGGGTACGACATGGAGAGAATCTCAGTGGTGGTTCACTCTCCTGCAGTGGCCCAGGGCTTTTCTGCAAGGCCTCTGTCTTTCTCGAAGCCCATGATACAGCCATGCAGAGGCCGTTGGAAGGGGGGAAGGGGAGCACGGAAAGGGGAGAAGGGGTGCATGGAAGAACTCAGAGAGCTCTTCCTGGAGTGGCAGTGTGATGTCTGCCCTGCGGTTTGAGGATCTGCCGTCAGGGCAGTC
>NW_027528872.1:6152320-6158243 GCF_008692635.1 Crocuta crocuta
CTGCACTGTCACTGCCTCTTCTCAGATTTTCACTTTTAAGAAGCTCCAAAAAGAAATTATCGCCATTCTGAGAGAAGAGGATTACAGATTTAATGTTGAACAGGACTTAACACCAGCGATAGTCTGCATTAGACGATTCACAGGCTTTGCAATTAAATGATCCTCAGTTCAAATCTGGTGCTTCCCACTTGGAGTGAGACCCACTGCACACAGTTATACATAATTGGAAACACGTATGGATTGAAGGGCAGCACGTGGCAACATGTGACCCTCCACCGCATGATATTAGCATGAGTGAATACATTAGATCACCAGTGTCAGTGCCCATCCTCCCACAGCCCTGGGTAGAAAAGAAAGAGCAGAGGCGCCTGGGCAGCTCAGTCAGTTAAGCATCTGACTCTTGATTTCAGCTCAGGTTTTGATCCCAGGGTCGTGGAATCGAGCCCCATCTCAGGCTCTGAGCTGACTGTGAAGCCTGCTTAAGACTCTCTCTCTTTCTCTTTCTCTCTCTCTCAAAACAAACAGATAAACAAACAAACAAACAAAAATAAAGAGCAGAAGAGCCATCCCACAGGGCCAGACGGAAGAGCCCTAGGTAGGGCAAACAGGAGACAGTCCCTAATCAGGGATCTCTGACAGTTAAGTCCAGTCCCTGCCTGTCTCCGCTGAGAGTCTGCCTGAATTCTGACCAGATAAATGAATTGCTATCCCCCNTTTCTTAGAATGCCAAGAAGGTACAGGGACCATCTAGCTCCAACCCCTCCTCTAAGGTTCAGCTGAATACAGCCCCGTGCAGGCAACCTCCTCCCTCCCTCGCGGCCCCCAGGCAAGCAGGCCAGCCTCAGGGCCTCTCTGCAGAACCCGGCAGCACAGTGCCTTCAGGGGCAGCACAGCCCCGTTATGGGCAAGCATCACTTGCTTTCCGGGTATGTCATTTTAAGTCTGCACCATCTGTTCTGGGCCCTCATTATGAATTCATGATGAACATATGTGACAATTACATCTGTAAAAGGAAAAATGGGATGTTTGTGATTTAGCTTCAAGTAAATGCTCCTTATGCGAGCAAGCGTGCATTTGAGGGCTTTCTTTATTTTTGTTTCTTCTCCTACACTTGAGAAACTATTTGCCACAGATAAGTTTTAGTTCTAGGCTCATCCATTGAGCTAAGAGTGACCAGAAATGAGAGACTGTAGCTCCCTGCTCTAAGAATAAAAAATAAAGTGAAGTAAAATAAAATATGATAAGATAAATAAATAAAATTAAATAAATTAAAATTAAATTAAACAAACTAAAATAAAATAATAAAATGAAACAAAACAAAACAAAACGAAACAAACTAAAATAGATTTCTCCCAGGAATTAGAATCAATTTAGGACGCAGTTAACAACTGTACTACAGAGCATGGGCCATACAGGCTGATCTCTAGGGCGGAATTTTGGCCCAGCCATTTGCCAACCCTGTGACTTCAGGCGGGTTGTCCTGAATCTTGTTGTGTCTGCATAATGGAAATGATACCAGCAACGCTGTCATTGAGTCATGAGTAGTAAGGACATAAATCACGCAAGGCAATTAGCACAACGCCTGGCACACAGGGAGGGCACAGGACACAAGGTGCCTTTACCACTGGTTCTCAGTTTTTCTCAAGTTCCCTTGAGGTGGGGAGATGCTTGATATTTAATAGATAAGTGGTTGGAAATAGATCGGGCCCTCACTCTTCAGAGGGCTAGAATCTTCTAATGATAAGCTAGAAGCTTTAAAACCTGAACAGCTGTTTTTAGTATGTGTGTGTGGATGCGTGCGTGTGTAGAGATCCCTAGGTAGCTAGACAGAAGAGAGAGACAGAGAGACAGACGATAGGCACAGAAGACACAGGAAAGATAGGAGACCATATTTATCATTTTAATAACGATTTCCTCTGATAGTGTGAATAGAGAAACAGAGATGGGAGAAAGCTTAGAAAAACAAACCCAAATAAGGGGCTACAGAAAGACCCTCGAGACTACTGTTCTGAAGAGTTAGCATCCAACACATGGATGAATGTAACAAGGTGGGTTCTCTGCTCCTGACAGCCAACACAAGGAGCTATCATAGAATGCCCTGGATTTATCTTCATATATGCCAACCGGGTTAAGTTAAAGTAAAATCATTCTGAAATGCAGGCAACAGGCTTCACCACCTGCGTCACCTGCCTCTCAGAAGGGTTTGATAATTTGGAAAAGCACAAGTTAATCCCCTCCTACTGACAGGCACAGGGCACCATGAGTGTGGCCAGGAGACTGACTGCGTGGCTCACATCAGCAGCAGCCAGATTGTGCCAGAGTCCAGGAAAACACCTGTGTACGGGGCCAAGGAGCTAACTTAATCCTATCTGAGCAATGCAGAGGGGGGGAAGAAGTCTGCCCCCTGAAAGTAAGTAGAAAAAGACCCATGACATGCCTGTACCGCATGAGGTAGATTTAATGAGCTTAACACTTCAGTCAGGTGCTTCTACCCCTAAAAGCAAAGAAAAAGCTTAGGGCCACCTGGTGAATGGTAATTGCTAGCTCTCCATCCGGGAGCAGATCAGGCAGAGCAATAATAGATTTCTTTTTTCCTAGAAGAGGTGCGGCGGACAGCTAGCAATGCTCAGCCAATCCAAGCTCTGCTTAGCAAGGAGCTCTGTGGCACCTGTGAGCCCAGGGTGGCACCCGTGAGCCCAGGGTGGCACCGATCACCCATGTGTGTGGGGCTTAGATGATTCTATGGCAATCAGTGCACCCAAGGCATTGCAGGGAGGGTTTGAGTGTATACTCAGTCCCATATGGTAGCACGTGACAGATGGGGAGTCAGGGCAGGGATCAATCCAGGGAAAGGTAAAGTGACATATGTTAGGGCTATGAAGTCTCTTCATTCTACCCTCCACCTTGTTCCCTCTGCAGACCTTGAGACACATACACATCACCAGCAAACTGAGAACTGAACAGCCTCCTTGTGAATCTGGTGAATTACCTCACAGCCCCCACAATGTAAGGTTTTGGGTAAACTCCACGGTACAATACAGCTTTTGCTTTGTTGCTGAGGTCAAAATGCAGCATTCTACTCCTCACCTTATCTTCCCCTTGTCCAGGTGTGCCTGCCTTGACGAGATGGAAAATGAAATCGTGCCCTGGATCTAAGTCCAGAAGACCGTTCTCGGGTGAAAGGATTGTCTTGGACTGATTTCTTCCTTGGACATACAGAATTCCACCCACGAGCAAAGATGACCCAGTAGACCTCCAAACCTAAACATTTGGCTTGACTACCACTCCTCCTGCTGTGGGGATGGAGGGAAAGGACAGAGGGATTGGAAGTGACTTCTTTAACATTTCTCTGGCACGAGGAGAGGCAACAAACAATTCTCTCTTTTCTAGAAATGGAAAGCAGGAAAATGAGTTCCCCCTTTTCAACAAGTGGGCAAAGAAGATGGAGGCTCACGAGACCTTCCTTCCCTCTTGGGCCACCCCAGGAAGGGGATGCTGAGGATGGCTTTGCTGCTCAAAGAGCTATTGCAGGACTCTGTGCATTCTGACCTCCTCTACAGGCTTGAACTCCTCACCTCCTTCTGAAGTGCTTTCACTGTGCAGCCAAGAAAAGACGAGTGTGGGGACAGGAGAAGTCGCAACACTCCCAGTGCAGAGAAGACTGAAATTTCTAAGTAGCGCTGGTTTGTTTGGGAACCAATTCAAAGGTTAATTTAGAAGGAACCTCCTGGTAAGCACACCTGCTCACGCACAAAGCCCACATCACCTTTTATTTTTTAACTGAAACTTGGGTGATAGGGCTATAGACACATTTCAAACATCCCCTGGTTCAATCCTCCTTCTCCATTTTATATATAAGAGAAATGAATGAATCTTCCAAGGTGCAGGCTGTCTAAATGCCTTGGAGTGTTTTCCCTGCTGCCTTGTCAATGAATCAATCTGTCTACACCTCTCTTTCTCTCTCATTATTACCTTTTGATCTATAATTTCCCATTTTTGAGAGATTTTTAAAAAATGTTTATGTACTTTTTTAACTTTTTAAAAAATGTTTTATTTATTTCTGAAAGAGAGAGAGAGCATGAGCAGGGGAGGGTCAGAGAGAGAGGGAGACACGGAATCTGAAGCAGGCTCCAGGCTCTGAGCTAGCTGTCGGCACAGAGCCTGACACGGGGCTCGAACCCACGAACCTTGAGATCGTGACCTGAGCCGAAGTCGGATGCTTAACCGACTGAGCCACCCAGGTGCCCCTATTTATGTATTTTTGAGAGAGAGAGAGAGAGAGAGGAGGTGGGAGGGGGGGAGAGGAGGGAAGGGAGAGAGAGAATATCCAAGCAGACTCTGCACTGTCAACGCAGAACCCAATACAGGGCTCTATCCCACGAACCGTGAGACCATGACATGTGCCAAATCAAGACTTAACCGACTGAGCCACATAGGCAACCCCCATTTTTGAGAGATTAAGTCTTGCTTATTTCAGAATGTATCCCAATCATTGGTCTTCAAGTTCCTGCCCCTTCATTGGCAGTAATCCTCCTCACCTGGAAAGGATTAATTTGGCATGAGGTTGTGGGGAGAGGGGATAACATATTACTGTTTTCACTCAATCACGTTTAAAGATTACAGCTGAAGGGGGCCTGGGTGCCTCGTTCCATTAAGTGTCTGACTCTTGGTTTCAGTTCAGGTCGCGATCTCGCAGTTTCATGAATTTGAGCCCCGTGTCGGGCTCTGCACTGGCAGTGTGGAATCTGCTTGGGATTCTCTCTCTCTCTCTCTCTCTCTCTCTCTCTCTCTCTCTCTCTCTCTCCCTCCCTCTCCCTCTCCCTCTCCTTCTCCCCTCAGTCTCCCTCTTCCTCTCTCTCTCCCTCTATTTTTCTATCTGCCTCTCCCCACTCATGCTGTCTCTGTCTCTCTCAAAATAAATACATAAACATAAAGTAAATAAAATAATAAAAATTATAGCTGAGATTGACTAGAACGAACCATGGCCTGGATGACTTCCTGCCTGCTCCCCTACCTCCAGTGTCCCCCTCTCCACACCATTACGCAAATTTGATCCTGCTGGTGCCCTGTTTCTTGACCTTCAGTGGAGCCCCATTTGAATCCAGGTACCTGTTACTGGAGGGTCTTCAGACATAATCCAATAATATCAGGGATGTTTCTAATGTGTGTTTTCAGCTCTGATAATATAAAAATGAACACATGTATGTTCTGGGTCACCAGGATGCTCACCTCCTAACAAAATACTGCCAAGCAATTAAGTGTTTGTGTTTGTGTTTATGACAGTGGTGGTGACAAGCTGTACTTGTTTAGTACTGAAAGCTAATGAGATAAGAGCACAGGCCAGCTAAATACATACATTTTGCTTTCTTCAAAGTGAAAGTCAAATGACCTCAACATTCACTGTGTGAATGAAGATCTCCCAGGAGCTGGCACAGAGGATGTGCAGAAAGTGAGGGTGTGGTGGAAAATGAGTCACCTCAATGCACACGGAAATAGAAGTATGACGAACACAAAGAAGCCCACGCTTTCGTGGCCAGTGCCACATATGACTGCATTTTAGGCAAACAACCATATTCAACTCTGTTGTTAATTTTTATTTCATTGGCTTTTAGTTTCCTAGGTGTTGAGTTACACATTTCTTCTGATTTTTTTTTCAGTTTGATTAGAGCTACAAAGACTGTAGTCCTAAATATGTTTGTTCATAAAAAGCTATGGTTATGTCATAATAAAAAATATTTTAGTCAATATTGAGAGTAGATGAGTAAATCAGTCAGGGTCCCTACAGGAAAGAGATGGCACTTGTGGAAGGATTTAACTGAAAAGAATGGAGTGAAAATGTGCTCTTTCTGTTGAAGAACAAAAACCTAGTGTGTATACATATATATATATATATTTTTTTTTTTTTCTTCAGATGATTGACTGA
>NW_027528872.1:6158480-6205027 GCF_008692635.1 Crocuta crocuta
TTCAGATGACTGACTGACTGAATGGATGGATGGATGAATGGATTTTCTTCGGTAAGTGAACATGCTACTTGCATGACTGGTTTCCCTGCAACCCAGCTAATTTTACCCATGGAGAGAAATTTTAAACCAGTGAGGAACCCACAGGAACCCCCAACTCTATGGGAAGGAGCAGAAAGAAATTAACACCCACTGCCTAAATTCAAGCCAAATCAACTCAGTCATTAAGATTTTACTTATAAGGTCATCACTGCCAGAAGACAGTATCCCAACAACCCTAAATCAGACTAAAACAAATTGAAAACAGGAAGTATTATAAAAGCCTCTAACATCTTTCATGAGTTTTGGTTTTCCACATAAATTCCCAGATGTCCCAATGGACCTCTATTCACTCATGTGTTTCTTCCTCCAAGTTCTAAATGAACATCAAGTGTCTGCCAGTTGATGGAAAGGGATTTGCTCCCAGGCTCATTCTGTTGGAGACATTGAGCCAATCTTGTGAGTCTTTGTTTAATGAGTCCATTCTACAAATGCCAATGTTATTTTTTAGTAGGTTCAACATAATACATCTTTGCACTGCAGCAGCAGAAATCTTACTAGTTTATACAACTTAAGTTTCAGAGGTGCGCACTCTACAGGTGAGCCAACAAGTTCAACAGTGGCTCCTGTTGGATAGGTATTTTTCTGCAGCTCAGTTGCATGTACTGTTGTAAATGACAAGAGGAGGGAAACAAGCCATCTGAGCAAAGGGGGTTGAGTTCAGGACTCTCCAGAATGAAGGAAATTCCTCTGACCCAGAGATATATGTGGTTGTGACTTTTTTAATCTTCTCATTTGTCTATATCTCCTTTAAAATGCAATATGTAAAATCCTAATAACATAGAGCAAGCTCTTGTGAATAGAGTACTTTAAAATTTTACAGTATTCTACTACCTTTATTTCTATCCTACTGTAGCATCGTCTTGCTGATTCATCTGCAGCTTGTGATTCAGTGTGTGCTTTAGATCTTTCCTTTGATACTTCCTCCTTTTACCATATCTTAGGTATTTTGATTTTCTGGCTCTAAATGTACTATTTTGTATGTCTTCATTTTGAGTTTTACACAGCTTGTCAAGGTCATGTGAGTGATTTGTCAAGGTCACTTGGAATTTTCTCTTTCTTTGCCACAAGGTACATGTTGGCTTATTTTTACATTGTCTCACTGCATGCTTGGAACTTGCAACTGTCTGGGGCGCCTGGGTGGCTTAGTCGGTTAAGCGTCCGACTTTCGCTTAGGTCATGATCTCGCGGCTCGTGGGTTCGAGCCCCGCGTCGGGCTCTGGGCTGACTGCCAGCTCGGAGCCTGGAGCCTGTTTCAGTCTGTGACTCCCTCTCTCTCTGACCCTCCCCTGTTCACGCTGTCTCTCTCTCTCTCCTAGAAATAAATAAAAAAACATTAAAAAAAAAAAAAAAAGGAACTTGCAACTGTCTGACTATCATCTAAGGACCTCTCTCTGAAATGCCACTTGAATGCACCTCTGGTTTGCTTACAAATTGACAATAGCTACCTTTTTGGAATGGTGTTCAAAAGAATCATTAATCCAACAAGCAAGACAGTAACTTATAAGCCTATAGCTGAAAATATTATTTACACAGTATAAAACCTTAGTGAGATTAAGAAAGATCATTTTCTACTTCATCTGAGAATCAAATAGAAACCATATTGGTCTACAAGCCTCACTCGTCAAAGTGTAGTCCATGTACAAGCAGCAGCAGCAGCTTCCGGTAATGTCTTAGAAATGAAGAATTGCAAGCCCCACTTAAGACCTCCTGAATAAAAATCCGAATGTAACAAAACTTTGGTGATGCATATGCATATTCAAGTTTGAGAACCAGCGCTCTAGATGATTTATTTCTTTGATAAAGTATCCCACGTTTCCCTAGGTGACTATAAATTGATAGGTTAATGATTTGCCTTGTGATTGCCCAGATATGGATGGACTGCAATTTTCAGGGTAATCATTTCTCAAGGGTGGCACCACATGTGCCCTCCAGCAGTCCATAAAAGAATTTTCTACTCCTGCATGATTTCTTTGTAGAAATATTTAGAAATCGCATTACCACCTCAATGTATTTCAAACTTTGCTGTTTCTCACTCCCCTCACACTCAAAGAACACTAAATAGTTCAACAGTTTATATAAAGAAAAAAATAAGATTATTGACTTTCTTAGCATGGGTACCAAGTGCCACATTCTTAAGTGATTGGAAAGTGCAATGGGTAATGAAAATATAAGCATAAATACACATGCTTACATTTACACAGTAGTAATTTGATTCTGAAGTCACCGACTCTTCAAATAAGCTACTCTATGCTCTCCTGAGCAACCACTCCACTGTGTAATGTAGAAAGTGTGGGTTTGGACTGAGAGTTGGGTTGCAGTGCTAACTGTGTGATCTTTGGCCTGTTGCTTAATGTCCCTCAGTTTCAGATTTACCATTTATAAAATAGAAATAATAATGGTATCTATTGCATATGTATTTATGAGAATCAAATAATATAAGGCATGAAAAAGTACTGCCTGGACCATATGGAGTACCCAACAAATAGTTGTTGTCACTGTTGTTGTTATGATGTTAATCAAATATTATCAAGATTTCCAAAGATTGAGGCCCCCCCACTCCCAAGTTGATTCAATATTTTATCTCCAGTACCTGGCATATGGTAGGGGTTCACGAAACATGGGTTGAATTAATGATTAAATAAATGGTGGATGGATAGATGGATAAATGGGCCTAGGTTTCCTAATCCGTAAAATGAGAAAACTTCACTAAATAATTACCAAGTTCTCTTTTAATTTTAAATATTTGAGCTATATTATATATAACCCCTGGCCTTGTGTTTGGCACTGATTTCCAGATAAGTTCCAATCTTTAAAGCAAGAATATGGCCAATTTCAGGAGAAAATCTGTGCTAAGACCAAGGATAAAGTTACCAAGCACACCAGAAGAAGCCAAGGGACAAAACTGTGATATCCCAGGGAACACATTCAGCCAGTCATTCTGGTTGTGAATGTCATCCATTGTTGCTTTCAGCAAACCAGGGATCCAGAAAATAGGTAAGTGCTAATGACCCTAAGGAAAAAGCAGCCTATCTATTTTCATACGCACACCTAGAAGAAATTACACCTTCCTGACAACTTGATTTAGACGAAATGTCATGAGAAAAAGAATGTGCTCAATTTTTCAACAGGGAGAAAAAATCCAGGAGGGAACTCTGTCAGGTCTTGGGGGTGAGATTTTCTCAATATTAAGCTGATGATGCCTTGTGTATAATATCAGCCCCTTGACTTTTATTTGTATAAAAACAGTTTTCTTCACAGATTCAATCATTTGTAATCATTGTCCATGCTTGGAACCTGATCCCATCAGAGCAGGAGCTCAGAAAATATTTCTTGAATGGAATTAACCCTCACAACGACAGTTCTGGGTGGTAGAAACAACAGGGGTAGGTATTTTTACTTTATGGAACGAGATATCAAGGCTTTGCGAGATGAAAACTTGCCCAAGTGTATTTAGTAAGCAATAGTAAAGTCTTGAACCACTGACCATTGCCTCAAAGTCAGTGTACTACCAGAATGCCACACTGCCTTTCTGTAGCTGCAGACGCTGAATTGCAACCAGGATTCATTCAATATTAACCAATTAATATTCATTGGGTACATGCTAGATACTAAATAAATTTATAATGGTAAACAAATCAAGTGTAATCACTGCCTCAGGTAAAGTTGTCAGGGAGGTATATAAGCTGGAAAGGGACAAAGATATATTGCCCACCTCCCACAAGGGCTATCCTATATTTTGTAACAAAATATAACCTCTCAAATGACCTGGCGATAGACTTTCAAATAGAAAGGCTTTGTAACCAGACAGATTTCCATGTAAATCTGTCTTCTATGCCTTGCAACAAAGGAGTTTTTTTTTTTTTAATTTTTTTATGTATTTTGAGAAAGTGGGGGAGGGAGGGAAGAGAGAGAGAGAGTGAGAGTGAGAGAGAGAGAGAGAGAGAGAGAGAGAGAGAGAATCCCAAGGAGGCTCTGCAATGCACTGTTAGTGCAGAGCCCAGAACCCAGTGAAGGGCTTGAACTCACAAAAGGCAAGATCATGACCTGAGCTGAAATCAAGAGTCAAACACTAAACCAACTGAGCCTCCCAGACACCCCTGAAGTTTGCCTTTCTGAACATCAGTTTAGTCACAAAAACTGGGAAGTAATGGACATTTTGAGATGTCATGAAAATTACATGATCTTTAATGTAAGAAAGCCTGGAAGGTGGGGCTTATCACATAACAGAAGCTCAAAAAACTTTACTGTCCTCTTCTTTTTTTAAATTTCCTATCCTAAAAGACAATGGCAAACACCCTGTTTTTCTTCACAGACATAAAGTCTTATGAAAAACAAACAGAAGAGGAATAGAGAGAAAAAGCAGAGTGATTGGATACCTAATTGGAACACATTTCACTTGCCGAACTGGGCTCCACATTTCAGTAAAGGAGACTGGGTGATACCTTCCCTGGAGCTCCTGAAACATCTGCATAGGTGGCTCAGAGCCACTGACCATGTGGCTTATCTCCCTGCAGAGCTTTAGCAAGTGGGCAGCCATGACTGCATGAGCCTTAAAGATGGCTCAGAAGCCAAACATCGAAGTGGACAATCACCAAGGGGCTCTGGCTCTAAGCCTTCTGTGTGCCTCTACAAAATGCTGAGCATCTTTGATGAAAATATGATTGTTAAAAATTACTACGGCGCTTCTATGATTTTTTCCCCCTATCTGCCTCTCTATTCTGTTTCACTATTCATTCCTCCTTAAACAGCCGTACTTAATCCAAACTGAAATATTTGATTTTCTTTCAGTTTGTTCTGAGTTTTTGTGACTTGGATCATGCTGTTGTCTCCCCATGGAATGACTTTGCTACTTCAGATCTTATCTATCCCACAAGACTGAGGCCAGACACTCCTTTTTCATCAAGGTTTTCTTGAAATACCCACCTCCTGTCCCACTGCCGCCTACAATTAAACTCTGTCTGCTCTGGTCTCTCGCTGCATTTTGTATCTATTTCTCACTATATACTTGTTTTCTATCTTGTAATGTT
This sequence comes from Crocuta crocuta, assembly GCF_008692635.1. Taxonomy (NCBI): domain Eukaryota; kingdom Metazoa; phylum Chordata; class Mammalia; order Carnivora; family Hyaenidae; genus Crocuta; species Crocuta crocuta. The sequence goes on from NW_027528872.1 coordinate 6,163,607, forward strand.
ATTTCTGTATGTATCTTATCTTCTTTTTTAGGTCTGAACCTTCCTGAGGAGGGGACCACATTGGACTCAGTTTTATATCCTGATGGAACGAAACACAGTGATTGATGTATAATGAAGGCTATACAAATATCCATGAAATGAATGAAAATAACGGCAGTAGTGATGACGATGATGATGATGATGATGATGATAAGTATCTATCATTAATTAAAGGTAACTGTGGGGGCATCTGGGTAGCTCAGTTGTTGAGTACCCGACTCTTGATTTTGGCTCAGGTCATTGATCCCAGGATTGTGGGATCGAGCCCTGAATTGGGCTCCACACTGCAGATAAAGCTTGCTTGGGACTCTCTCTCTCTCTCTTCCTCTCTCCCTCTCTCAAAAAATAAAAATAAATAAACAAATAAATAAGATAAAATAAAATAAAAATAAAAAGGTAACTATGTGTCAGGCCTTCTTCTTGGGCTCTTTGTACGACCTATTTCAATGACTCAATCAGTTAAACTTATGTAGTAGCTATAGTTATGATCTTCATCTAGTAGATAATAGAACTGAGGCTCAGAGATACTGAGTCACCCACCTAAAGTCCAAATTTAGGAGCAACAAGAAGTAGAGTTTAACAAAGTTATTCTTCTCAGAGATAGTAATAAAAATAACAGTAATTGCTGTGATAGTTAACTTTATATAAAGTGTCAACTGGGCCACGGCTGTCCAGATCTAATATTGTTTCTGGGTATACCTATGAGAATGTTTCTTGATGAGTTAGCATGTGAATCTGTGCATTGAGTGAAATAGATTGTCTTCCCCAGTGTGGGTGGGCATCTGCCAATCCCTGAAGGGCCTGAAGAGGACAAAAAGGTAAGGAAGGAGTTCACACTATGTTCTTCCTGCCTCACTGCTTGCACTGAAGCGTCTCGTCTCATCAGCCGCTCTGCTTGCACTAGGATTTACATCATCGGCTCCCCTGGTTCTCAGGCCTTCAGATTTGGACTGAAATCATAGTTTTCCTGGATCTCCAGCTTGTAAATGGGAAATTGTAGGGTATCTTAGCTTGCACAATAGCAGGAGTCAATTCATCATAATAAATTAGGTGACAGATATAGATAGATAGATAGATAGATAGATAGATAGATAGATAGATGATAGAGATATGAAGAAGATATAGAGGTAAAGATATATAGAGGGAGAGGGAGAGAGAGAGAGAGAGAGAGAGAGACAGAGGTGCTCTATTGGTTTGTATCTGTTTCTCTGGAAAACCCTGACAAATACAATTACCTAGCTCACCTTCTCTCTTGTTCTAACGTTCCCATAATTTTAGGAAAGCACTCCTGTAATTTTAGAACTATGTAGCTTCTGAAGAAAACTTTCAGACTCATTTCTTCTTTGTATTCTTTTCTCCCCCTATCTTTCAAAAATGAGGCTTTTAACAACCACTTAGTGAAAGGACATCTGTGGTTAATTCTGAGCAGACCGGAACTAAAAGGACACCCCCCCCACTGAGCAATGACAAACCTTTGATGCACACTGAGTCCAGGCTGAGTCAAGTGCTTTCAACTTCCTTTTAAAAGGAGTCATTCCCACAGGATTCTATTTAGAGCCCTGTAGATATTAACAAAAGCAGACAGCATGGAGCAGCACTACATCCACTGTGGATGGTGAGGGGGTGGATCCCCAAGTTCATCCCTCATCCCACAGGTCAAGTTAAGTTGGTAAATCTCATTGCAAAGTATGGACACCCTAAAGAAGTGGGTCTATCTTCACCAGTCAGCATTCAAATGAGGAGACACATGGTTACATATGGTCAAGGGCTAAAATGGGTGACTCCCATACACTGCAGGGAGAATAACTGGGGAAGGGGAGAGAAATAGTTTAAAAAAAAAAAAAAGGCCTTGGGTCTGGCACAAGTGCAGGATGTGATGGCCAGAGAAGAGGGTGATGGGACTCCAGAATCTCTGAGCTCTCTGCAACTCATCTCCTCTGGAATCGTCCTCGGGAGTTCAAAGGTAAGCAGAAGCAGTAGAGTTTGGGGGTTCATTAAAATGGTATGGGCTGCATTTCTATTAAAGTTCTTTTTTTAAATTTTTTAATGTTTATTTATTTTTGAGAGATAGGGGGAGAGAGAGAGGGAGACACAGAATCAGAAGCAGGCCTCCAGGCTCAAGCTGTCCGCACAGAGCCCAATGAGGAGCTCGAACCCACAAACTGTGAGATCATGATCTGAGCCAAAGTTGGTCACTTAAGCAACTGAACCACCCAGATGCCCTAAAGTTCTTAACACATAGATGGAAAATAAGGATCTCAGTCATTGCTTGACTTGCCCTCCCCTCTCTTACATTACCATAGCCCATTGTTTTGCTTTGTATTGGGCTCTCTTTCTAATCCAGGGCACCATTTTCTCTGTATTATGAATTTTTTCAGCCCTTTCTGCTTACACTCTCCATATACAAACACAGCATGTGGCCTTACACTTTGTGGATACTCAAGAAACATTTGGGGCACCTGCACAGCTCAATTGGTTAAGCGTCTGACTTCCAACTTCGCCTCAGGTCAAGATCTCACAGTCTGTGAGTTGGAGCCCCATATTGGCCTCTGTGCTGACAGTTCAGAGCCTGGAGCCTGCTTCATATTCTGTGCTTCCCTCTCTCTCTGCCCCCCTCCCTTGTGCTCTGTCTCTCTCTCTCTATCTCAAAAATAAACATCAATTTTTTTTAAAAAAAGAAACATTTATGGGGGCATGATTTTACAAAGATAATCTAGTTTTTTTTATCTTTAGCACTTAGCACATGATCAATAAATGCTGAGTGGAATGGAATGAGGGGTGTGTGTCTAAAGAAGGGTGTTTTGAAGCTCACTGAGCTCAATTGCTTGATTTCAGGTAGCTGTTGTACCTTGGCAAGAAGGTATCCATCTCCAAATCTGAAGCATAAATTCCATTTAATTAGTGACATGAACTAGATGCCCACAGCTGCTGTTTCTTTTAATGGCCAAGGGNCAAAGGGGGCAGGGAGGGAAGAGTGGGCACAGATTGGCTCTGCAGACTCCTCCTACTCCACTGATCTTGGCCCGGTGGAAGTGACGTCAGAGATGCAAAGACACATAGCTCCTGGCACTCTGGCTTTATGATTTCTCCAGGAGAGTCTTGGGGCCCAGTAAGCTTTCACCTTTTTCATCACAAAAATATGCAATAGAAGCAATGAAGCAGCATAGTTTAATGGAATAAACATAGAATTTACGATCAAAAGACTGAATTTAATACTTGACTCCATCTGCAGACAGTAGCCTCCTGCCCTTAAGCAACTCCTTTCATGGCTTGGAGCCTTAGTTTTCTAACCTGCTAAATGGGAATGACAATTCTAGTTTTACCGACCACAAAAATATATTGAAGCCATCAAGTGAGTTCATGTATAGGTGTTATGTAAAAAGCATCATATAAATGCAGATGAATTAACAAATATTTACCAAGCAAGAGCCATGGCCTACTGCTCCATTAGGGACTTTATTTTGCTAAATAGTCTCATCCACTTTTAATAATACCACTGTGTAGTTGTACTGTCCTCAATTTACGTGGGAAAACTAAAGATAGTTTTTATATTGGCCAGAAGTCACCGAGTTCACACATCTGGATTCACAATCTCTTTCAATCTTCCAACTCTTCATCTACTATCTGTCCCTACTCCAATTGTAAGTGGTGCCACTGACCCTGAGTCTAATTTCCCCTGTGGCTCATGTCCAGCTTAAAGCTTTAAAGTGCAGTATGGTTACTACTCCTGAACTACCAGAGTCAGGCGTGGTTCACTCAGCCCTCAATCCACATGCTCACACTCTGCTTAAGGCATTATTTCAGGCTCTGTGGAATGTTTTTAAATGCATTCATGGCAGCATCTTCCTTCATGGAGCTTGCATTCTGGAAAGAGAGACGCACTAGGCAAAATGATTCATAAAAGCATATATCACAGACAGATGACAACCGCCGGTGGTATTCATCATTTACTATGTTTACTATATTCCAAACTCTCTTCTGAGCATTTCTCGTGTACTAGTTGTGGAAATGAATGAAGACCATCTAAATGAGCAAAGGCAATTTATTCAGAGCTTGTTATGGCAAGGGAGTCAGCCACCATCCCTTGCATTTGGCAGACACTCAACTGCAGGCAGAGGAGCAGAAGAGCTTTCTAGAAGATGAGGGGTGGGAGCAGGAAGGTTGGGGTGTTCCTCACATGCAGGTTGTTGGTGTGGACAAGCTGGAAGTTGACTAATTAGAGGTTGGACATCCTGTGTGACCAGTGAGGGGAGCATATTTGGTTTTTCCAATTAGTCCCAAGTTGGAAATGTGGACAAAAATCAGGGAAGCTGGTAATTATTGATTAACCTTTGACTAGTAGGGGCTGATTGCTACAGATGTTGTGGTGTGATTTCCTGAACGACTCACTGAAGATTGTGGGGTGTTTTATTTTTATACATCAACTGATCATTGTCTGTTTGCCTATGTTTATAATTCGCTTAAGGCTCGCAAAAATCATGGGACAGAGACACTGCATTGGCCAGAGGAAACTGAGACACAGAGAGATTAATTAACCTGCCAGAATCACATAGCTAGGTAACAGGCAGAACACAATTCTAACAAGTTTTCTCAAGAACCCGTACCCTCACCCACTTTGCTAATACAGTTGAATAGGAAAAGATCAATCACACACAAGGAAATGGGCAAAGAACCTGAGGAGAGAGTTTACAAAAAGGAAATGCAATAACCCTTAATATAAAAAAGAATGCGCAGACTCAATCAAATTAAGGGAAATAGAAACTAAATTATAATCAAAAAACCTTATTATTTACCTATCTAGTTGGCAAATATCAAAAGTTTGATGATATACATTGTCAGTGAAATTGTAAATTGAAAACTCTGTGAAGGGGAATTTGACGGTATCTATCAAAATTACAAAGATACCTCTCCTTGACTGAGCAGTTTTATTCCTGCATATTTATTTTACAGGTATTAACCCATGAGTGAAATGACATACATACAGAGATATTCATTGTCACATTTATTAGGACAAACACTGGAAATGACCTCAATGACCACCAACAGAGGACGGGTATGTCCATATCAGCAGGAATATATTTTGCCACATGTGCACTTACTGTTCTGGATGCTAAGCCTGTTTTAACTTGTTTAATCTTGATAACAGTTCTTTGAGGAGGGTACTCTCATCGTATGTTTCCTAGATGAGTCAGTCAAGGTACAGAGAGGTTAAGTAAGATGCCCAAGGTCATACAGAGGGTTTAGACTCAGGCAGTCTGACTCCTCTGTCCTTTTTTTTTTTTTTTAAGTTTGTTTTTATTTTGAGAGAGACAGAGAGAGCACGAGCAGGGGAGAGGCAGAGAAAGAGGGAAAATCTCAAGCAGGCTCTGACTGTCAGTGCAGAGCCCATACAGGGCTCAAACTCACAACACCGTGAGATCATTGCCTGAGCTGAAATCAAGTGTCGGAGGCTTAAACAACTGAGCCACCCAGGCACCCCCCCGCCCACATTTGTTCTTAACCACTGTGCTATACCCAACAGCTATTAAAAGAATGACATGGGGAGGGGTGTGCCTGGGTGACTCAGTTAGTTAAGAGTTGGACTCTTGATTTTGGTTCAGGTCATGATCTCACAGTTCATGAGTCCAAATCCCATATCGGGCTCTTCACTGACAGCGAGGAGCCTGCTTGGGATTCTCTCTCTCTCTGCCTCTCCCCTGCTCTCCTTCTCTCAAAATAAATAAGTAAACATTCAAAAAACAGAATGACATGGTTCTATATGTACCAGTATATAATGATCTTCAAGATAATGTTATAAAGTGAAAAAAAAAACAAAAACAACAACAGCAATGGGAAAGCTACAGAATGGTATGCATATGTTTATTTTATATATAATAAAATATAACAGTACATTGTTATATTATATTATATTATATTATATTATGTTATATTATATTATATTATATTATATTTATCTTGGATATGTATACAATGTAAAATACATTCAAGAGGGTATTCAACTTGGTAAGGAAACTGAAGGACAGGGATGAGAAGGAAATAATTCACCATAAAAACTTACTTTTTGAGGTTTTTCTATTAAAAAACTCAGCTCATATCACATTCTTGCTGGACACCCTTTTAACTGCTTCCTATGGCACTTAGAACAACCAGCTTTAGACCCCATGGCACAGATAACAAGGTCCCACCTGATCTATACCTTCTCCGTGTAAATTGTCCAGCTCTCCCTCTGGCTTTCTCTCAGGCCTTCTTTTTTGCAGGCTTTCTTTCATAGCTGAAACCTGACAAACCCTTTTCTGCCTCAGGCCCTTTGCATACTCTGTGCCTTCTGCCTGCTATCTCTTTCACCATGGCTAGCAACTGATCAGCTGCTTCTTATCCTACAGGCTTTCACTTAGCTCCCCAAGCATTCAATTTAAAGATGTTTCCTCCATTCTCATTACTTATCACAGTACCCTGTTTCATTATTTTTCAAGTAGCTCTATTTAATAATAATGATTTATAAATCATTATTTATTTTGATTCTAAATTTTTACTGTCTTATTATTATTGTTGCTTTTACTAGAATAGACTTCATTTGTCTCCTGTTACATGATGGTGCTAGCACACAGCACAGAGCTTGGCAAATAGTAGGTACTTAATATCATTTGGTTAATGTCATTCATGCAGAAAGGAACCCAGTGTGTTCGAGGATCTGAAAGACAAGATTTCTGATACCAGCCTACAGTCAAGTAGGAGAGAGGAGATTTTTCCCAGGAACTCTTAGAGTCTCTTATTAAAAAGTTCCCCACAGGACACCTGGGTGGCTCAGTTGGTTAAGCATCTGACTTCGGCTCAGGTCATGATCTCACTGTTCATGGGTTCATGCCCCATATCAGGCTCTGCACTGACAGCTCAGAGCCTGGAGCCTGCTTCAGATTCTGTGTCTCTGTCTCTCTCTATCCCTCCCCTGCTCATGCTCTGCCTCTCTCTCTCTCTCTCAAAAATAAACAAACATTAAAAAGAATTTTAAAGGTCCCCAAAACTCTTGAATGAAAGTTGTATCATCCGTGGGGAAAAGAAACACCTAAACTTTGAAAATAGGCAGGCCAGCGTTCAAATTTATGTCTAGCTGCACATTCTGTGACTTTGGGTAAAAATTACTTAACACTTAAGAGCTTGAATGCTATCAGGTGCAAAATCAAGGTCGTGGAAATATTGTGAGGATCAAATAAAACAAAAGCGTCCATCTTGGCCCATGGGAGTCCCTCAGCTACCAATAATTATATGTGTCTTCTCCATCCCTCTCTTAAATGCGCAGATACCTTTGGAAGTGAGAGACAAAGCATGCTTGAAGGCCTCAAAGTCTGGAAGGAGGATCCTTCCCCCAGGACCACTGTTACTGCTATTTCTCAGGGCCTGATGATGATGATGATGATGATGATAGGACAGGAGCAAACCCTGCAGCTTCTATAAAGTCCTCCGTACCCTCAGGCCCTGTGTCCTCTGCTTGCAGCACGCGCAGTGTGTTCCCGCTGATTGCTGTTTCATTAGTATTACCCAAGTTCTGTTGTACTAATAAATTTGGAGCACAATGACTGCATGTCGGGGCCTTTCAAATGCTCTGATGGAGGATTCAGATGTCAATTTTTCTTTCGTTTCGTTCCATTTCTCCTTGGGCTACGGAACCAAAGTCGTCTGGATCCTGTGAAGCAATAAGGTTATCACTGACCCGCCTTTCCCCTCAGTCCCAGAAGAGAAGAGAAGTTGGGTGCCTGGAGGAGGAGGGGTGGACTCCGGGACTTCAGGCAGGTCTGGGCCCCAGGGGAAGCCGTGCCTCAGATGGGCTCGAGCCATTTGCACACAAGTCACACTTCCCCCTGACAGTCTGTCTGTCATGACTCACAGGAATGATCACAAAGAACTCTACACGGCATTGCCCTTGGAGGTGGTGTCCTTCTAGCCCATCGGGAAGGGTATAGTCAACTGAGCAGCGAGGGAGGCTGGAACTTCCTGAATGTCTCTGCCCAAGGCCGGAGGAAGGATGTGGACGCCCGGCGTGCTGTTTTCCTGAGACACACTTCCAGGCCCCTTGTACTTCTTCCCACCAGCCAGAAGGAAGAACTGAGTTAGACAGCTAGCCAAAGAAAGACAGACTTCTGCCAGCCAACTCATCGGTCTGTCTTCAGGCTCTGAGAGTGTGAAATGGAAATGGATGGTATCCAGGGAGCCTGCTCTGATTTTATTATTTTGAAATGCTCTGGACACAGATTAACTCCCTTTGCCTAGTGTTTGGCTTTTTTTTTTTTTTTCCTTCTTCTCTTTCTTTCTTCCGGGGTTGGGGACATAACGCTCAGTGATAAATTCATGGACCAGCAGTATGTCCCCACCACACCCTCTTGACATGCCTCTCTCGTGCCTTCTGGATGGAATCGCTGCATCTCAGAGCCATGCTCCCACTGAATCAAACCAGACACGCTTCTTCAATGCCGTCCCGAACAGCCAGGCTGAGGAGGGAGAGGTACAGGGTGGCTATTCCTCTCTGTGCAGGGGCGGAGGAAACACATCAATCTCCCAGCGGTCTGCTTCCCATCCTTAGAGGTTTCCATCCACTGTACCGTGATCCAGACGGCCTTCCTCTGGCAGTGTTTACCTGCTTTGCTTCCAGCACCTCGAGGAACCCTGGCAGGAGGTGGGTCACCTAGAATGAGTGATGATGTTGGCCTCCCCCAAGCTGTAGCTGAGGGAAGTCACACTAAATACTCCAGACACCATCTGTGCAGATCACAGACATCCAGAAAGTAGACCGTTCACCCTGCAAAGCAGCCACAGCAGTGCCAAGGGTTAATTTGAATAAGGCGGTGCTGGTCATGAAAGCACCTGAGCCCTCCTCTTTCAAGAATAAACTCTCTTAATTCATTGAACGCATTTATCGGCCTTAGTTTCTCCATCTGTTCAATGGGATGATTCTTAACTGAAGGAATAATGTTCTTTTTCTTTTCACATTTCTCATACGCTATTTTATTTTAGTTTTTTGATGTTTATTTTTATTTATTTTGAGAGAGAGGGAGAGACAGAATCCCAAGCAGACGGCCAGCCCATAGCCTGATGTAGGGCTGGAACTCATGAACCATGAGATCATGACCTGAGCCGAAATCAAGATTTAGAGGCTTAACTGACTGAGCCACCCAGGCAGCCCTCTCCTACACTATTTTAAGTCCTTTGGCTTCTTTTAAAATGTGCAACGTCTTCTTTTCCAAGGCAGCGTGGTAGAGTAAAAAAAAACAAATAAATTTCAAGACACTACCAGCTCAGGCCTTTGTTGTCTGGCCCTGAGTAAATTGCTCTACTTCTTTGGGCCTCCATTCTCTCATTCATACATTGAGGATTAACACTGTCTGCCCTGGATGAAATGAGATAAAGATTCAAAGTAGCCTAACCGGGGCAGTCCATCAGTGGTAACTAACTACCGGTAAGGAACGTGTTTTACACAAATGTTCAGTCCCCTTTCATGCCCACTACAGTGTTGCCATGTAGTAAATATCACTCAGTAAATATCTGCTAATTGGTATGCTCTCAAGCTTTGAGGCAGAACAGAACTGTATCCACTAATGGTGTTATTCTTACAGAATGATTTTATAACCCCATTAGTTTGGGAGAACGAAACGGAGCTAAAAATGTTCACGTCAAGAGTTGTAGTATCCAGGCCACCGAGACATTTGATTTTCTTCTGCTCTCCATCAAGTGCCAGCATGTGAGTGAATTCATCTCGACTCTCTCCATTTTGATGTCTGTCTTGATGCGAAACCCATCCTGGGAATGAGCTGATGACACCCAAACTGTAGCCTATTAACACATCTTCGTTTCAGAAGCTGCTGCTATTTTACAAAATGCCTTTGGGTGCGTTGCAGAGAAAACGCCTGTGACAAAGGCATCTGGGCTTTGATCAGAATTGTTTTCCTTTGCGCTTCTTTTCAGGCGCTGCAGAAAGTTTACTCTCGCAGCAGATTGGCAGAGCTCGCAGTGGTTTTCGTGAAAATCGAGGTGAAATAGTCCCTGTGTTCTCCCTGCATTTCTGATCCAACTACTCTTCCCCAGAACTGCAAGCCACATAAGTGCTTGTGTCCCGGTATGTGTGCGGTCCGGCCATGACCACCTTGCAACCGAGGCTGTGACAGTTTCATAACTGTTATTTATCGGGACCTGAATAACCCTGATCCGGGAAGCTAGAGCCGCTTTGCCACCATCTGCCAGTTCAGCCCGACCCCAGCCCGGAAGACTGATCCTATCCCTAAGCAGGAGCGATACAAGTGCTCTAATTCGGTTTCTGCAATCCCCATTCTAACAATGATTATGAAATCAGACAGCCTGCATTATCCCATTTATTCTTCTCAACATCCCTGTAAGGCAGGTAGCAGTGTCAAAGAGGTTAAATCTTTTGTCCAGGGGGTGCCTGGGTGGCTCATTTGGTTAAGCGTTGGACTTGAGCTCGGGTCATGATCTTGTGGTTCCTGAGTTCAAACCCAGTGTCTGGCTCTGTGCTGACAGCTCAGAGCCTGGAGCTGCTTCAGATTCTGTACCTCCCTCTCACTGTCTCTCCCCCACTCATGCTCTGCCTCTCTCTCTCAAAAATAAATAATAAAATATTTTTAAAAACTCTCTTGTCCAGGTCCCATAGCCAGGAAGTATTGGAGCTAATCAGTCAGACATGGGAGGTGAGGGGCTTTTGTTTTTAACCCCTTACACATCACTGTCTCGTAGCTCTGCCTCTCCATGTCCCGAAGCCTGATCTACCTGGTACTACTACAGTCTCCTTCAGGACAGGACTTCTTGATCTTGACCTCTACACAGAACCTCTCAGGCTTTTATGTGCATGTGAGTTACTTGTGAATGACCTGGGGAAGGGGAGAGCTGACTAGAGAAGGGAAGGGGGAAGGGCCTTCTAGGCAAAAAGAACAGCAGGGGTAGGGAATTATAGACAAGAGCAATCCAGAGACCTTCAAGTAGCCCAGCCCATCTGGCAATGAGTCAGCCTCCCTGGAAGTTCCCCCGCTAATAACATCCTAGATTGCCAGGACCAGACTGTCCAGTCGAGGCAAGAGATAGAGACAAGTCCTGACCACCAAGACTGCAGGTGACATGCAAAGAAACCAGATGTGAAGGTACACGGAGCTACAGGGCAAATTCCAAAGTCTAGAAGTTGGCAGAACTGGCTTATCATGAGATCTAGCATCCAAAGGGTCAACGTGAATGCAAAACACAGCACGTCCATCCCATCCCCACCAGATCTACCAAGCACAGTGTTAGGTAGTGCAGGCTCCTGTCAGAGAGGCAATCCTTGCTTGACACATTGGAAGCCGGGCCTGCGTTCACTAGATTTTTGCTATTCAAAACATGGTCTGGGACACAGTATCACCTTGGTGGGATCCTTGCCAAAAATACCTAACCTGAATCTAATTATGAAACATCAGCCAATCTCTAATTGAGGGGCATTCTACAAAATAACTGGCTTGTACTCTTCAAAATTGTCAAGGTCAAGAAAGACAAAAACAGCCGAGCAATTGTTCTAGATGACAGGAGACTCTGAAAACACATGACCAATGCAATGTATGCTCTTGAATTTGTATCCTGGACCAAGGAGGGAGAAATCTCTGTAAAGGTATTATTGAAACAATTAAACATTTTTAAAATATTGTCGTTTTAGATGATTATATTGATCAATATTAAATCTCCTGATTTTGATAAATATAAGAAAATACACTTTTTCGTAGGAAATATACATGTGCTGAAGAATTTAGAGGTAGAAGGGGCATAATATCACCAACTTACTTCCATACAGTTCAGAAATATGTGATGATATAAATATGTGATGAGAAAGAAAATAGGGCAAAATTGTTGAATTTGAATTATTTGAATTTGGGTAAAAGTATGTAGTGTTTTTTGTACCATCCTTGCAACTGTTCTGTAAATCTGAAATTAATGTCAGTTTTTTGAAGTTCCGAAACACAAAGAAAAAAGTCTTGATATATGTAAGAAGAAAGAATGGACCTTTAACCAGTAATTTAGAAGAATGGCAGGCTTTCAGGCTCCATATGGAACCCACAGAATAAGAATCGACATTTTAACAAAATCCCCATGTGATTTATATCTATATACAATGTCAGGAATCTTTACCCTATTACATCGCAGACTGGCCATACTGGTCCTGGCTGTGAGACATCTCAATCACACATCACCTCTAAGCTATGCCCCAAACTCCTATTCATCCTCAAAACACAGTTCAGAAATCAACTTCTGCATGAAAATGTTTTTTTTTCCCCTCTGCCTACAACTCCCTTCTAAGATATTGTGCTGTATTCAATGCTCTCTAAGGAAACTTTTTAATTGTCTCCCCATTTTCACGTTATATTGGAATTCAGTTCCATTTTCCTCTTTTACTATTTCAGTAAAAGGATAATTTCTTATTAGAGTAAAATATTTATGTCTTGTGTGTCCTCAGCACTGAGTCAGGCAAATGCTAGTACTAGGGAACTTTTGAGTCTATGAATGAAGAAATATGAAAGAAATAAATTCAGCTCTATGTTGCCAACCCCCATGTCACAGTTAAGGCTCCAGGAATATACTCCTGGAGGCTCAGAAAGCACTGGAGGTAATTTGGATCTGAATCTGAGCAGACACCGGGTATCTCACCAGCAGGGAATGAAGGGGTTGGGTAGGCAGAGGGCTTCCAGCGTGTAGATATCCAACCCCTAACCCAACATTGCTCGAATATACTCCAAAGATAACTAGTTTCAAGTTTCCTCCCAATTCCAGCAGTTATATAAACTGCCACTGGGTTTATGACCCAGTAACACATTGTTATAGTAACAATTCATTGGTAATGTTCACTTGCCACAAGATGTGTGGGTGTTCCAAAAATACAATAAATAGCAAAGGATAAGCTTAGTCCATACAATGACTTAATCATGGTTACTAGGAGGAAAAAAGAAGACAGGCCAGAGAGACAGATATTAGTACAGGCTTGTTTGAAAGCATGTGATGTTGTTATCCTAATGGATCTGCGCCTTTAAGAGCCAGCCCTTTCTCTCAGCTCCAGCAGGTGCAAGCAGAGATACAGGGCAGAACGTCGGAAAACACAAATGACTGGAAGGAAAGGAGAAGCTTTGGCTTGGGAGGCATTATGCCCCCTCTCTTGCTTTCAAATACATGATAAAGGATGGATTTATAATGAGCTGCTTCTATCCAAGAAGTCAAGCAAATTTAAAAGGACCTACTAGTTACAATCCAGCCTCCCCGGTGTTTTCAGTAAAAGGATAATTTCAAATATCAAACCGAAGCATCCTAGGGTACGGAAGGCTGTGTGGACTCCAGGTCTTTCAATATAGCCAAGATCTGCTACCATGGTACTTGCAGAAGAAATATTTTATTTTAACTCAACATGGGGCTTTTTAAGAATTCCCCCAGGAACACGCTTTCGCCAAAAACCGGAGCTTAATTTAATGAGGGTGAAAGGTTTAAGAAAGAAATATAAAAGGGAAGTCTTGAAAGCACAGAAGACATTTGGAGCAGGAACCTGAGCCCAACTAGCTGAAACATCTCGGCAATGGCAGTGAGCAGATTCAGGCCCTCATGAAGTTCTGAGCATCTCTGAGGGATTTGCAATGAAACCCTCATCAGCCGGCCGCCTGTGCAGAAGCTTCTCCAATGCGCAAAGAAAAGCCATGTAGAATTGCTTGAGGGGGTTTATTTCTTTTGATACCTACTGTGTGCTAGACAACTTCATTTGAGTCTGGAAGGAGGCAGCCTAACCTTCGTTTTGCAGAGACAGATGCACCGAGAGACCAGGGTGGCCTGCCCAACATCACACAGTCTTCGGAAAGGTCCCATCCCCCAACATGAGTGAGGCCACAGAAGCCCTTTAAAAAGCTGTCTCTGTTCTGCAGAGCTACTCACCCACTGAACCTCCTGACCTGCTGGTTTGCAGACAGATGCTTGCTCTGATCTCCACTTGGGACCCAATTTGCATCTGCTGGCCCCCAGTAGATTTATCATTTCAGTCTCCTCCTGTGATTCAAAGGCCACCTTCACTCATATTGTGCCTTTGATTCTTTTTGGTTTCCAGTGAGGCAGCCCAGAGCCCATGAACCCAGCAACTTTACCTAGCCCTGGCTCCCAGAGTGCGAGCCCAGAGAACACACACCCCTAGGATATAGAACTAAGACTGAAATCCAGATGTCTAGCTCCAAGCCCAAGCCCAGGCTCATCCTCCAATATCACAAAGTTTCTTTGCAGGGGGAACTTTGTTTCCAGACATAGAATAGGAGACTCCATAATGGTAAGTAAATCACATAGGATACAGATTCTAATGAAATTTGGGTGCCAGGAGCCTGCTTGGGATTCTGTGTCCCTCTTTCTCTGCCCTTACCCTGTTCTCTCTCTCTCAAAAATAAATAAATAAACATTTAAAATTAAAAAAAAAAAAGAATGTGACTTTACATCTCCTTTTAGAATGGCCATAGCTAGGAAACAAAGGATGTGGGCACCTGGATGGCTCAGTAGGCTAAGCGTCCAACTTTTGGTTTGGGCTCAGGTCATGATCTCGTGGTTCGTGAATTCAAGCCCCACATTAGGCTCTGTGCTGACAGTGCAGAGCCTGCTTGGGATCCTCTCTCCCTCTTTCTCTGTTCTTCCTCTGCTTGTGCTCTCTCTCTCTTTCTCTCTCTCAGAAGAAATAAACTTAAAAAAAAAAAAGAACAACAACAACAACAATAAGACAAAGGATAACAAATGCTGGTGTGGATGTAGAGAAAAGGGAACCCCCATGCCCTGTTGCTGGGACTGTAAACTGGTACAGCCACAGTGGAAAAGAGTATGGAGTTTCCTCAAAAGAATTAAAAATAGAACTACTACGTGATCCAGCAATTCCACTTCTGGGAATAGATCCAACAGAAATGAAAACATTAACTCAAAAAGGTATCTCTACCCCCATGAACATTACAGCATCATTTCCAACAGCAAAGACATGGAGCCACCTAAGTGTCCTTTGAGAGATGAATAGATAAAGAAGTTGTGGTGTGTATACACAATAAAGCGTTATTCAGCCAGAAAAAAAATGAGGAAATCTTACTACTGGTGACAGCATAGATGGACCTTGAAGGCATGATGCTAAGTGAAGTAAGTCAGACAAGAGAAAGACCAATACTGTGATCCCACTTAGACGTGGACTCTAAAAAACCAATAACACACACACACAAAGCATTAAACCAATAGAAAAAGAGATCAGATTTGTAGTTACCAGAGGCAGAGGGGAGGAGAAATGGGAGAAAGATGGTCAAAAGGTACAAACTTTTATGAGATAAATGAGTACTGGGAATGTCATGTTGCATCGTGTCACCCATGATGACTGTAGCTAACACTGTTGTAGGCTAGATAGCAAAGGTGTTCAAAGAGTAGATCCTAAGTGTTCTCATCACAAGGAGAAAGTCTCTTTTTTATTGAATATAGGTATAATATATGAGATGATGGATGTTAACTAAATCTGTTGTGGTAATCATTTCACTATATATGGAAATCAAACTGTCATGCTATATGCCTTAAACTTCTACAGTGATGTACATCAATTATTTCTCAGTAAAACTAGGGAGGAAATTCCATCAGAAAGAAAAAGAATGTGGGGGCTCCTGGGTGGCTCAGTTGGTTAAGTGTTTGACTTTGGCTCAGGTTGTTGTCTCAGTTTGTGAGTTTGAGCCCCGCATCTTCTGTGCTGACAGCTAGCTCAGAGCCTGGAGCCTACTTCAGATTCTGTGTCTCCCTCACTCTTTGCCCCTCCCTGACTTGTGTGCTCTCTCTCTCTTTCTCTCTCTCTGTCTCTCTCTCTCAAAAATAAATAAACATTAAAAAAGAAAAAAGAATGTGTCATTATTCTAATGTTGGCAGACCTGAAAATTTCCTTAATATTGTGTATGAGGAAAAGACCATGCTAAGCAAATGAATGATATAAATAGAATCAAAGGGAAGAGGGAAGGAAGGCCTGGGGAGGACTCAGTCTGTTTTACTGGGGGAGGGCAATCTGGAAACGGCCAGAGAGGACTAGAGTAATAAAGGGGTCCACATTGGGGTCCCTTCGTATCATGGATGGAGCAATGGAAAAGCAGGAAAAACAGGAGCAAACTTCAGAACCTATTTCAGTGAGAATGAAGTTTTCAAATATTGTGCAGTCAGTGTCATAATTATTCAAATGTTCTTTTTTTAAAATTATTAAGTTTCAAGCAGGTACCTGAAGATTTTGATTTACACACTTACACTCCTGTTCTGAAATATGTGGTTCCACCTCAGTGCCTACCATGCTCATGAGACTAAGAGAGGGCTTTGATCTAATGTGCTCACAATACCACACCATGCCTGGCATGCACTAATTACCCAGTGAAGTTGTGGATTAACAAACACATCATGTCTTAAACTATATATTAGCTAATCATGTAGTTTGTTTAATTATCCTTCTCTTTATATATCACCAGCCTGTAAGCTTCATGAAGTGAAGGCCCAAGTCCTGTTGTGTAAACCGTGAATGCCTGAGACTGGCATTCATGATACTCAACAATCTGACCCAATCCAGCCCCATTAACATAATTTATCACTAATCCAATACCCAATACTGTACTTTGCTCCCCCCAAAATAGTGTTTTCTTAGCCCCCAAGTATAGCCCGTATTCACAAGCATTATATCTCAAGCTAAAGGGCCATTTCCCTTATATTCTACCCAACAAAGCCCTGTTCTTTGATTTCTATTTTCATTAGCTTCCCTGGACCATTCTTTTAAACACCTTTGAGGCTAAGATCTCTTTGTCACTTAGCTTAACCTGCCTTGCAAATTTCTTTAGTTTTTATAGCACTCTGGTCTTCTCAATGTTATGGGGAAGAAATATGGCAGCAAAAACCATGCCTTCTATTTCTTCATACATAACCATACCTGAAATAATAGAACTAGGCCAACAGTAAGAATTCAATAATGTTGTGGGGTTGGAAATGATAATAATAAAACTGCATTTATACGATCATAAATTCAGAATGTATTGTGTCTAATGTTCAAATAAGGACACCTAAGTGACTGGAAATTACTCCATGGTTCTGAAGAAGGGATAGCAGTTAGACTAGAGAAATTTACTTGCAGTGCTGCTCATTGCTTAAATATACCTTTTCGTTAGTTTTTTTTTTTTTTTCAATTTCCACACTCCCCTTATCCTTTCTCCTTGGCATCACCTAAAGAGGTTCTGTGCTCTCTCATCCCTGTGGTTGGGTGATCAAACATATTGATGTGTCTGCTTCTCTTCTCTCAGGAGGAACTTGTCTTCTAAGTTGAGAAGCCTAATTCTTTCAAGATCCACGAATTGAATCCAAAGATTCTCCTGCTCACATCCCATTGTTCCACAACCAGCTTAAGAGCCAGATGATGCTCTATCATAGACCTGTAATATATTATGTAATCTAGGCCCTAACACAATTAAAGCCCCTGCTAAAAAAAAGAAGATATGAAATATTCATCTCTATCAAATACTCAATAAAAAAAAAAAGAGTGCATGTCTTCTGACACTCATGATATGAAGTGGGCAATTGGAAAGTGAGGTATTGGCAGATTAGGAGACAAAACTGATGGTTCACAACTTGTATGAGTCAAATTCTTTGTTTTCCAATAATCTCAGTGCAAACAAGTTTAGGCAGAATGGGGGCGTCATTGGCCCATCACAAGACTATAGATAGAATATGTTTGACAGTGTATCTAAGTCAACTCATTCAAGACTGGATGCTGACTAGGCTCTTGATCTCACCCCATTCCTTGTGAATATCACCTTCAATATTTCATGCTAGGTATCTCCATGAGGCTGAACCCATGGCCACTGGCAGTTCTAGGACTTGTGTCTTCTCACCTTTATGACAGGGTGTAAAGTAGTCTCTTTTTTTGGATTCATTTCAAAAGAAAGTCCCAGAGAAAGATTCTGATTGGCTTGGTGTGGATCCCATGACCAGCCCTATGGCCAGTAAGACTTAACAGCATAGCTGCCCATGGATGGAACTTCAAATAAGTTTCAGAGGAGAGGAGAAGTGAACTTCTCAGAAAAAACAATTGACCTCTACTGCATACTTAAAAGAGAGAAAAACATTTTTATTCTGAAAGAGTTGTTGGTTAGAATGAAAGAAAGAAGAGAAAGCTTACACTGGTGAATTTTTTCCTTTCCTCTAGTGAACACCAATACAGAGACAAAGTATTTTGCTATAATTGGTGAAAAGGCTGAAATCAATATCTGCTATAGCCCCCATCACATTGCATTATAATTTCCTGTACAAGACTATTTTCCCAATGACAACTGAGCTCCTTAAATTCAAGACCCTATTATATCTTTACTCCTAAGGCCAAACCCAGCACCAGAATATGGTAGAGGATTTTCTGTAAATACATAAGCATGGAAGAAAAAAGGAGGAGAGGGAGAGAAGAGATTCTTTACTCCAGTTGCCCACCATCCAGTGGAAGATGAGACATGATGCAGACAACTACAAACCAGGACAGAATAATTAATACTAAGTAGAATTATAAAAGCATCCCTCAGTAATTTATAAGAAATGATTTAGCCTACCAAGGAAAATCAGATAAAAATTCATAAGGAAGTTAACTTTTGAGTATTCCCAGAAAAACTCAATTCAGTGACTCAAAAAGTGGAGATGGTATTCAGATCAGTAACAACAGATGGAGACACTGCAGTGCACGCTGCCTTAGATTGCTAAAAGACAGCTATCTTTCCTGCCTTATACATAAATAGGAGGATTTCAGGGTCCAAAGAAGACCTTTTGCCTCTTTTCTCCATAAAAATATCCCTTTTACCTATTCATATTTCCTGAGAATTATTTGTAAGGGACAAAGGCTTTCACTCTATAATTAAGGATAAGGCTTTAAAATGCAAATATTCCTTAAAATAGAAACAGGGTGATTTGTGGTAAGGAGTAAATGACTGAT
Organism: Crocuta crocuta; assembly: GCF_008692635.1. NCBI lineage: Eukaryota > Metazoa > Chordata > Mammalia > Carnivora > Hyaenidae > Crocuta > Crocuta crocuta. The sequence continues at coordinate 6,182,628 of NW_027528872.1, forward strand.
AGTATAGGCTTTCTTAGAAGCTAACTGTGCTAGAAGTATAAAATACAGATAAAAAAGACACTGTTAAGTTAAAGCATAGAATAGAAAATAAATAATAGAAAAATAAATAGAAAAGAGAAAGAACCAGTCCCAGATGGGCAATTCTTGCATTGTATGTTGGGCTGGAAGGGCAGTGACATTCCTTCTGAGGTTTGACCCAAGACAAGCAACCATTGGCTTTGTTTCAGCATGTCTGAATTTTATTATTTTATTTTATTTTATTTTAAGTTGATTTATTTATTTTGAGAGAGAGAGAGAGAGCATACACGAGCAAGAGCTGGGGAGGGGCAGAGAGAAAGGGATAGAGAGAGAATCCCAAGGAGGCTCCACAATGATGGTGGAGCTCAGACGCAAGGCTCAGACTCACAAACCATGACATCATGACCTGAGCTGAAATCAAGAGTTGAACACTTAAGTGACTGAGCCACCCAGGTGCCCCAATATGTCTGAATTTTAGTAGATAAAAAGTAGGTAGGGGCTTGGCTTACCATTGGACTCTATACTCTACCACGTTGGTGGAAATCAGTCTTTTAATTAGCATCAAATTATCCCATAAAAAGCAAGTAAGAGTTTTTGCTTAGCATAGCAGATATCTTTTGTTGTTCCATATAATGAATTCAGGGGCTTAAAAATAAACTTGTATCTACACTCACAGGTACATGGTATGATGATTAATTTTATGGACCAACTTGGCTAAGCTGTGGTGTCTAGTTGTTGATCAAACACCAGTCCAGATATTGCTGTGAAGGTATTTTATAGATGTGACTAACATTTATAATCAGTTGGCTTTAAGTAAAACAGAATACACTCCATAATATGGGTGGGCCTCATCTGAGCAGTTTATTAAAGGCCTTAAGAGGAAAGACTGAGGTCCCCTAAGGAAGAAGAAATCTGCTGCAAGACTGCAATGTAAAAATGCTTCTGAAGTTTCCCCTCATTTGCTCCAGTCCACAGATTTTTAGACTTAACACCATATTATCATCTCTTATTTGAATTTCCAGCCTGCATGCCTGCCCCCAGATTCAGACTTGCCAACTGCCACAATGAATGAATGAATGGGGCATGTGAATGAATGTCAATGAATGGCATGAACCAATTCCTTAAAATCTGTCTCTTTCTCTCAAGAGATGGATAGATGACAGATAGATAGATAGATAGATAGATAGATAGATAGATACTCTATTTCTCTGCAGAACCCTAACTAATACACATAATTGGATAGGTGGACAGTTCTTTGGGCTCATCTCCACAGGGCTCTCTCACATATGTGAATATCCAATACCTGCAAGCTGGCCTTTCATCTTCTAGCAGGCAACCCCAGGCTTGTTCTCAGGGTATCTCACAGGCATGTCATAACAGTGAGGGTAAAGAAGCAAAAGAGAGAATGGAAGACCTCCTAAGGCCTAGACCTCACTTCCACCACATTCTGTTGGCCACTGCAAGTCACATAGCCTGTTTAAACTCAAGGAGTGAGACAGTAGACTCCACCCCTTGGTGGGAAGAGTGGCAAAGTCAATTGCGATGGGTGTGGATCCAAGATATCCATTAGTTGGGGCCATTAATGCAGTCAACCTAGCATTCTTAGAAAACAAGTCTGCAAAGACTTAATGATAATGCGATTATGATCTGTAACCCAATTTGATGACTACCCACCCCTCTAATTGACTGCAGGAACGTGGCTGTCCTCTGAGTTTTTCTTAGTATTTGCCCAAGCAGCCAGGCTGTTCGAAGGAATAAGTGCTGTCAGATCAATGTATCCTGTATATAATAATCTCTGGATTTTGTATTTCTGGATATACAGCACTTAACACCTTACAAAACATTGTTTTATTCAGTATCAGTTCAGATACATAAGATCCGGGAAATGCTATGGGTACAAATGGAATTTTTAAAAAATAATAATAAAACAAAAGGGAGAGGAAGGAATGAAGGAAGAAGGGGGTTTGCGGCTTCAAGGCATTTCAGCCTCAAGACAAATGCTACACAGAGTACTTCTGGGGGGATTTCTGTGAACCTAAGGGAAACCCTGAATTAGATTTGGAGATGGATAGTGAGTCGACCGAGATGACATATGATATTAGGAGGGATATATGGCACCAACTCCTGGAGCAAGAGTGCAAAACAATATCTTTAGAAGATGAATTTAGAGAAGAAAGTCTTCCTAGGTGTAAACAAAAGTATATTAAATGTGGATATGTTTTTATTTGTTTGAAACACATTTCTTTGCACCACCTTCCCTTTCTTAGAAAAAGGGAGCAGTGTCAGGAGAAAGGGGCCTGAGACAGAATGCAGGAGAGGGAAAGAGCAGGGACAGGCATGTAAAGTCTCTTCTACAAATTACTCCTGAGGCGCATCTGAAAGTCGGGAGGCCAGGTGGGCGGTGCCGCGAGCCATGCAGGTGATACCCTCCATTGGAGCTACATTGCACGCATGAGCCTGCCGTGGCGAGGACGAGGAAAACAAAGGCAGCCCAGAGACATTCACAGCCAGGCTTCACTCTGAAATGACAAGAGATTTAGGCAGATGTGCTAAGAGTTTGAACATCATTGTCCCGGTAGGCACCATCACAGAACTCCCCTCACAGCTGTCCCTGGGAGTAAGGTCAAGTGTTAAAAACATACCCAGGATTGAACGGTCTGATCACAGCATGCAGACCTTTTCAACTGCTCGGGGATATCAGGGCAGCAGTTTGATATTTATTAAACATCAGCGGGGGCTCAAGTAGAGTACCAATCCCTACGGAAGCTCAAGTCCCAGCTCAGAGCAATTTTAAAGGCGGAGAGCAAAAGGGAGGCTGGGTCTGGGCAGTTAGCATCACCACAGAGTCAGGCTGAACTTTTATAATCTAGCCACTGTGAGCAGGGAACGAGCCTGCTTTTAGCATGAGATGTTTTATTAATCTTCTCCCTCTTGGAAACTTTTCTGCAGTCAGCTATCAGAGAAAACCCTAGATGATCAGGAAAGGTTGGAGTACTTTCTCCAGTGGGGAGTATAAAAAGAGATCAAAATAAATGATAGTAGAAGGCAGGAAGAGCCACAATCCACCCATTCCAGCATCTTTGCTGGCCACCTCCATAGTGGGAAGTGTCAGGATAGAGAAAAAGGGTCTGACTGGGCACAGGTGGAAGAGAGAATATTCTGCTAAGCAAAACCAGACAAGGAAATCCGTAAAAGGAAGTTCAAGGAATGAAAAGGAATTTTAAAAATGATATCCAATACCACAGATCAAATTAAATGTGAATTCAAGACGATCCTGGGAAAGAACACAAAACTGGAAACTGGTTTAACTTCTGTGTTAAGTTGGTTTAACTTCTGTGTTCCCCACTTCCTGGTTGTCACTTCATCTTCATGACCCCCAGTTTCTCCCTAGTGAAAGGGATAGTAATCCTAACTCACAGGATTTGGGGGAGCATCATGGAAAGAAGGCCTAGGAATATGCCTTGTAAGCTATAAATGCAGCTATTCAAATGTTAATGTCCATAATTGGTATTATCATCATGTTTGATAAAATGGTGATTCTGGCATGTAAATTTGCATATTCATTAAAAGCTATGAAAATGCTGATGTTATAACTATAGTCACTGCCAAGGACCCGGTAGCCGTCTAGATATATCAAAAAAGGAAATTATAGAAACATGACTGAAGTAGACCACCCCCCGCAATACTGATAAGGAAAATGAAAACCGGACAGTATCCTTAGCAAGAATGTCCCTTTTACTGTCTTCAAACTACATATTCACTTGTGCCAACTCTCAAGGCTATTCTGAGACAACATAAAGATCCCAGTTTCTCTCTTGGGGTTTTAACAGCCCCCATTTGTATGGATTGAAAAAGTGAGGCACACAGAAATACAGGGCAGCTCGCACCAAATCCATGTCTGGTGGAAACATCCAGGCCTTTTCTACCTAAGAGAACATCCCTGCAGAAAGCTCAAGTGTCAAACTAGGAAAACACAGAAAAGATGTAAAATATTAAACAAATAAAGAGCAAGTAGGGAAAAGGGACCGATCGTAGTCTGAGACATATTTTTAAAATAAGAAAGATAAATTCCAAGAATGAAACATGTCGGAAGAACAAGACAAATGTTGAAATAAATATGAAAAGGAGACAAATCTGGGCCCTATAGAAAGTAAAATGCTAAAATGTTAAACAATGAGAGAAGAAAAGGTAAAACTGGGAGAGTAAGATAAACACCAAAGGGCAATAAATCATAGACATAACACTTCGGAGAATTATTCTGAAGAAAACGCAGCCCACAAAGTAAGTCTGTGAGAGTAAGACAAATACAGTGTGACTCATAGATACAGATATCATGACAAGGATGGAAACCACTGTTGGGAAGATAAATGCCCAGAGTACCACTGACCGCCCTGGCCTTCCATAGGGAATCCCATTTGTAAGACTTTCCCTAAACTCTTCCTCTTGCGTTGTTTTCCAGTCTCTGTCTTTTCAGTCCGTGAGTGGTGGCCACCTCTCTCTTGCCTGAAAGGAGCTCCCATTTACTTTGTAAGTGACAGCTGGACCACTCTTGGCTGGACTCCGTGTCTCAAGAGAGTCACTGGGCTCCTCGACCACCGACAACCTTTCCCTTGGGAAGAAGCCAGAACGCTGCTCTCTTATTCCCAGATCCAGGCCTTGTCACGTGGAGGTGAATGACTTCAGAGATGACATTTGTCATCACACAACTTGTTCATCTTTTCCCAAAAGCTCTCTCACTACCTTCCCACAGGGCCATTGAGATCAGGGTTTTGGGTTAAGGCCCCTCGTGAGATTCTACCGTGAAAATCCTCGGACGAGATCACTTGTCGTGAGGAAGTCGAGACAGGCTTTGGAATCAGACAAACTAAGACTTGAAATTCTACAGCAGTGAGACCAGCTGTGTGACACTGACTAGTGAGTTGAAGTCTCCAAAGCCCCTGCTGCCTCACCTGGGATTTGGGAATAACACTTAATATTCAGGGATAGTTTGAGACATGCATATATTTTACATAAAACATCTAGCTTCTCAAAAACAGTAGCTTGTGGAATAATCATAATTCATCACAGTCATAATCCTTACCTGCTTCTGGGATCTGGGTCCAAACAGACTGGACCCTGGCCACACAGCAAAGACCAGAAATGGCTGAGATGAGGTTGGGAAGCTCCAGCATCTCATCTCGGAAAGCAGGTCCAAGTAAGGAAATACGAAGCATCCAGCACCATTATGCCTAACAGCTGTATCACACATTACAGAGTTATCAAGGGCTTTCACTCAAGAAGGGACTTAAACTTTGGATACTGAGCATAAATGACAGGATGGTAAGGCTACTTACTCTCTTTATAAAACACATTTTGACTTTGTGAAGTAGTTTCACATCCATTATCTAACACGATAATTTCCATTCTGTAAAGTAAATGGGGACTATCCATCTCCTTCTCACACAGGAGGAACCTGAGGGCCAGAAATGTTAGGACCCACCCAAGGTCATGCAAGGTCGTGCAACCAGTAGGTGGCAGCTAGTTAATGGCTCCAGAGCCACAATGATGCTGCTCCCAGTCAGCCCCATCCTTCTGAAAAGAGAAACACTGCTACTTATGCTGCATCAAGAGGACCCTCTAGCTAAAAATACCTCATGCAAATGAAATCTCCTCCAGGGAGGAGAACACACAACCAAACAATCAGTGAGGGAGTAAATGCAGTTAACAGGAAAATGGAGACCAGGAAATCGGCTCTCCCTTCCCCACTCAAAGTGCCTGTCCTCAAACCAGCAGCACAGACTCGCTTGTGTACTCTTAAGAAATGCACAATTATTTGTCAATTATGCCTCAATTTTAAAAAAAGAAAGTTTTTTTTTTAAAAATCTGGAATCTGGGGATCTACTCCAGACCCACTGAATCAGAATCTGCATTTTAACAAGATTCCCAGGTGATTCATATGCAGATTAACATTTGAGAAGAACTAATCTAGAATAATGCAGACAGGAAATTATTTTGCCATTGATATAGTCCTGAATTCACCTTGCCACAGAAGAGCTCTATTTTGCCCTGCTGGACCAAGATGACTTTTAGGATTTACCTACCTAATTACCTGCCCTCACTCCCTCCCTGAGCACATTCATCCAAATTTCCTATATCAATTTGTCTATCTCAATCCCAATTGGCTCTTACCTTGACAGAACATACCCAAAGAGACCATAGTTGGGGGAAATCTTTGCTTCAGAAACAGACTTCATAGAGCTGAAAAGGGAATGAATCTGACCTAACCTAGATCACCTTAAAGGTCTCTTGCATTCCTAAAATCCCATGGTCCAGTGTTTCTATATTGCATTCTTGGTTTGAGTTCCTTGGGTTTCAGAACTTTTGCTTGCTCTGATACTGGACATTTCCCTGTGCTTTTAACCTATTTACCTGGAAATAAATTTACTTGCATTGCTGATTATTGTCCTTACTACTTCTGACCTATGCTATCTGGAGAGTCACCCAGTAATAATTGTCTCTCCGTGGTCACTCTTATTTGAACTGCTACTTTTGGGGTCCAGGGGAACAATTTCCTCAGAATTTTCTTGGGAGAGACATGCTCAGTCCATGACCCGGTTTCATTTGTTTGGCAAAAATAAGGCAGCTATACCTGGCTCTTTCCCTTGGAGATGTGGGGCCACATTACATCATGTACGGGGAGGTCTCCAAGGGTCCCACACAAAGATGCACCATTATTGAACAGTATTATTATCCTATTGCCCTGCAATTAAAATAAGTGGCACTTAAAAATGCAGTAACAGCTGCTCCCAGCAGTGTCTCCTTGCAAAGCATTTGGGTTCTCAGTTTTCACTTTTCCCTACAGCCTTTTACATCTTTGTTTAAGCTGTGCTTCACACTCACTATTGTGAAATCCACAGGAATCCCAAATATGAAATGTCCAACTCAATCCAAAACCAAGAAAGAGCTAATGACTCAAGAGGATGCTGTATAATTCTCATGCCTGGACCCTGAAGACCTTTCCTTTTCTCTAAGAGCATTTTGTAGCAGTAGCTTTATTGGGTCTCCTTGTGATGCAGTCAAATCCATAGGCTTCACACTTGGGTCCTATAAGAAGCTAGTGGCATGCAGTGAAAGGAAACACAATATGTCAACTACATATGTTTACCATTGGGGAACAAATTCAAATGCATCTGACTTAAGAAGCATCATGCTTATTTTCTATGGTACATTTCATGCCATAAAATAATTAGTGTCAAATATGGAAAATGAAAAAATAATAAACAGATTATTTTTAACTCTTCATACCCTCTATTCTCTGCTCAAACTTCCAATGACTCCTTCTTCTTCCTTACTCTTAGCTAATGATCTTCCTTCCTATTTCTGAGAGCTAGTGAAGAAGGACTTTCATAAAGCTGTATATATTCACATTTGAGCTCTTATTCTGATCTTCCTTATGTTGATCATTGATGAACGAGTTTATGACCAGTCCAAATGAACGTGGGCACCATAACCATGGGCACCAGATCTTATCACCTCTCTCCACTCAAGAATATCACTACAAAAATTTTCTTCTCTCTCATGCATTATCCCTTATTTCCTCTCAACTACTGGACCATCCCTATAAACATCCAAGCATACTGTATTTTCTCACATTAAAAAAAGATTCTTTTTAAATTACACCTACATCTTCTTCAACTTACTGACCACTCCCCCAGCCTTTATTTATTACACTAATAAACAAATTTCCCTGCAACTATTGTCAATATTCACTGTCTTTGATTCCTTTTCTTCCATTCCTTCCTGAACATTTTCCAGTCTGGCTTTCATACCCTCTGCCCATCTCCAATAAAACTCCTCTTGTTAAGGTCAACAGTAAACAACATGAAGTTAAATCAACTTTGAAGTTTCAGTCCTTATTTCATTTGACCTATTAGCAGCATTTGGTACACATTTGGTACACTTCCTTGGTACACTGTTTTCACTCAGCTTCCAAGGCTCAAAAGAACATTTTTAAATTTCTTTTTACCTTCTTGGTAGATCCTTCTTGGTCTCCTTTGGTTTCTCCTCAGTTCCTTGATTCTTAAACATCTGAGTGTCCCTGAGCTTGAGCCTTAGTCCTCTCCATTCTCTGTCTACATTCATTCCCCTTGGTGATCCCATCTGCGTGAAGGCTTTAAATGTCATATTCATGTGGGTAATTCCCAAATGTATATAGCCAACCCTGACACCTGCCTTTGACTCCAAAAATTGGATGTCTAATAGATATCTCAAACTCAGCATGTCCCAAATTGACATCCTTATCTTTCTCCTCAAAGCTACTTCTCCTTCAACTGTTCCCATTTCAGTTAATGGCAACTCATTTTTTATTTATTCAGGCCAAAACCAGAACTTCACCTATGACTTCTTTCCTTCTCTCATACCCTACAGCCAATCCATCAGCACTTCTGTTTTATTTACCATCAAATCATTGAGAACATGACTACTTCTCATCAACTAACTGTTCCCATCTTGGTTTAAGTTACCATTATTTCTCACCTCCTAAACAGCCTCTGGGTTTTTGTTCCCATTTTCCTCAGTTCACATGGCATCAAAATTGATCCTTTTAAAATATATTGAATCATGTCACTATTCTGCTCACATTCTAATGGCTTGAAATCATACTCAATGGCTGAATCAAGTTATCATTTTTAGGGCTCCATTTATGCATTTATGAGATGATGACAACAATGCTATCTACCTCATAAGATAATCAAGAAAAGTAAATACAATAATGTTTATCACTTGCTTAGGACAATTTCTGGAATGTTCTTTTAAAAAAATTAATGTTTATTTATTTTTGAGAGAGAGTGCACACGCACAGGGAAAGGGCAGAGAGAGAGGGAGACATGGAATCTGAAGCAGGCTCCAGGCTCTGAGCTGTCAGCATGGAGCTGGACTCAGGCCCAAACATAGGGTTCAAACTTAGGAACTACGAGATCATAACCTGAGCCCAAGTTAGATGCTTAATTGAATGAGCCACCCAGACACCCTAATTTCTGGAATGTTATAAAAGCCACAAAACGTACATTATCGTCACCATCATCGTCACCATGCATACAGTAAGATCAATAATAGTATGTCTACCAAATATGATATTTAAAGATAAACCTAAGACTTCTGTTCTATTTTCTGCACATGTGTTCTAAAGAGCCAGACTTAACATCAGGCACATGATAAGCACTCTTAGGCATGGGGATAAATAAGATTTCTCAGCTGGCAATGAAAGTTTCTAGTGGGAACAAAAAGGTGATGATACTAATAATGAAGTCAGTGAAGTAGGGAAAGTTTGTGACAACCACTAAGAATTCAGACAGGAAATCTATCCTGGGCACATCTGTCCATGGGCGTTCTGTCCCCTGGCTTTTCCTCAGCCAACTCCAAATTCTGCAGCCCTGCCCCATGAGTAGAAGGCATACAGACATTCACGACACTCTGCAACTCGACCTTTCAAATCCCTTGTGCCACCTTACCTCCTCCCCTGAGCTCTGACACCCCCATTTCTGCCCCTTCCCCAAGTCCTCTCCTTGAGCCCCCCTCTTGCTTTTTGAGGAGAGCTGTGTCAGCTCTGCACCAGCTGGCAGAGACCCGTATGAAAAGGTGAGTGTATCTTTGTGCTGGCGTCTGGTGATTTTTTTTCCCTGTGTGTGTGGTTTCTTTTTTTCCCCCTAAATTGACTATTACCATTTTCCTATTTTTTTTTCTTTCCTATCTGAATGGTACCACTAATGCAGTGAGAGAGAAAAAGAAAAAGAGCCAAAGCCCATTAAAATATAACAACAAAATAACCCAAGGCTCAGAATGCTGAGGTGGCTTAAAGGAGTCCTCTTTTCCCCTCTCATTATCTAATTCGGCCACCTTCCCCCCAAATCAAGCCCCTCCCTTCTCCCTCTTCCTTGACATTTTTATTTTCCCCCTTTGGCTTCCGAGGTTTCCACATTCTCTTTTCTTCCCTTCCACTGTCCCATCCCCTTCTTCTTTCCTTCCCTTCTTCCCTAAAAGATTTCCCTTTACAGCCTCAGCCTGTTTCCCTTTCAGCCATTTCATAGGGCTATTGTTACAGAGTCTGTGTGCTGTTAATTCACACAAGAGCAACATCCTGAGGACTCTGTAAGGATGGTGGTGAATGACAACCAAAGGATGTAGAAGACTAGCTGCTCCACCTCATAGCAATCCATTAGCAGCAGATGATGAAAGACTGGTAAAAGGCAGGAATGGGGACCCTGCTGGGGACAGCAAAGAACACAAGGCTCTGAAACAGCAAGTCATGTTAAAAAAAAAAAAAAATGGATGAGAAAAGACAGGCTCTGCTGTGGAGTTGCTTGGTAACTATGCATAGGTCGTTAAACTCTCATAGTCTTACCTGTAAAATGGGCATCATGAACTGTACCTCCCTCTTAGCCTGTGAAGGTCAAATGAATGGTATGTAGGAGGAATTAGTACAGCTACAAACTACTATACAGAATAAGGTGGTTCTTATTACTACTTGTGGAATCACTTTTAAGGACAAGATATATGATTATTCATCCTTGCAGCCTCAGAATGAACAGATGACTTTGTACATGGTAGGTAGAATTATCGTGGAATAAAATGAATTATTATGGAATACAATTGACTTGAATTCCCATTCTTCTCACAGACTCTGGAAAGCCCCTAAATGTTTTATTTCAACAAGAACCATTTTTTCTACTTCTCAAAATTACCAGGACTAAATAAAACACATTACTGCCCTATAATGAAACACCTCCTATGCAACCATTAAAAATTACCTGTTTAATGAGTTTGAATAGCCTGACAAAATGCTCTTGTTGTATTGTTCAGTTTTAAAAACAAGATACAAAACTGCCTATATATGAGTCCAAATTATTTGTATCTCATATGCATAGATCCAAATAGTACTGTGAGTATCCAAAATATTAAATATCAAAATGACATTATTCTAAAATATTGATAGCAGTGATTTCTGGATTGTGAGGTTACAGCTGATTTAAGTAATTTTTTGCCTTTTAGTAGTTTTCCACAATGATCAAATTATACTTCCATATAAAAAACACATACTTTTATTTTATTTTATTTTTTAACAATTTTTGAAGTTTATTTATTTATTTATTTACTTACTTATTTACTTATTTTGAGGTAGACAAAGAGAAAGAGAGAGAGCCGGGTTGGTGGGGGGGGGGCGCNGCTTAACTGAATGAGCCATCGAGGTGCTCCCATAAAACGCTATTTTAAACAAGGATTACAATGACCAGGAACAACTATATGAACCCTTCCCTACTTCCACTTCCACCTCACTGATAGTACTTGGTACTTCTTTTTTTTTTTCTTTTTTTTTATTTATTTCTAGGAGAGAGAGAGAGAGAGAGAGAGACAGCGTGAGCAGGGGAGGGTCAGAGAGAGAGGGAGGTACAGACTCTGAAATTGGCTCCAGGCTCTGAGCTGGCAGTCAGCACAGAGCCCGACGTGGGGCCCGAACCCACGAACCGTGAGATCATGACCTAAGCGAAAGTCGGACGCTTAACCGACTAAGCCACCCAGGCGCCCCAGGACTCAGTACTTCTAAGATGATGAGAGAATGTAGGGTCAGAAAATCCATAAGACACTAATGAACATATGAGTTGCTTTATTTCTAGGGTATCACACCAAAAATCACAATGCCTTCATTCTCTCAAATACCAACAATTTTATCTCTGTGTGCAGAAAATTTAAACTGGGATTTCTTGTTGGTGAGTCCAAAGAGGAGTTACCATATAGTAGAAGGCAAAGGAAGAAGGCAGAGTCATAATGCACATGAACTCTCTGAGTTCTTCTCTCAATCATCTGACAACAAAGGTCTGTAAGTAATTAATTTCTACTTCTCCTGAAGGAGATGTGCTCACTGATCACTGAGGGAGGGTTAGCCAGTTGTTTTAACCAGTGTGGAATCAACAGAACTAGCATATTTAGGCCTTGCTGGACTGAGAAAAATTGGGATAATCTTGATAGAATATGGCACTGATAATGGACAAAGAGAAAGTCAGATTTATGAAAAACACTACCTTTCTGTGAAAAACCTATATTTTGAGGTGTTCACTGCTTTTCTAAAAGATATAACCTCTATCCAAATACTGACTCATTCCATACCAAGCTCCCAATCTTCCCAATGACAGTGGAAAATGTTTCCTCACACTTATTTTATATTTTTACATTCTAAAGACTTCAAACATCTTACTCCGACCACCTTGGTCCTATTCTTTCTTGGAGAGTGCTTGCATCTGCTTGTCTGGAACCTTTCCTAGGTTAAGTGAGGTATACCAAAGGTTTCTACTTCAAGAAAACAAAACAAAGGTATCATTTTAAAGAGAAAAGTTAAGGGGCCCCTGGGTGGCTCAATTGGTTGGGTGTCCGACTTCGGCTCAGGTCATGATCTCACGGTTTGTGGGTTTGAGCCCCGCATTGGGCTCTGTGCTGACAGCTAGCTCAGAGCCTGGAGTCTGCCTCAGATTCTGTCTCTCTCTCTCTCACCCTCCCCTGATCACGCTGTCTCTCTCTCTCTCCCTCAGAAATAAATAAAAAACATTAAAAAATTTAAAAAAGAGAGAAAAGTTAAATATTTAAAACTTTTCAAATATTGTAGTCTGAATCAGAGGAAACTATAATCTAAAACAATGGTAAAAACTAGGTCCTTCTATGAAGCTATGACTTGAAAATTTTATTCAACCATTTAATGGGAAGCTAACAACTGGGAAAGTTAAGCAAGGGCTCAGAAGATAAAGAGAAATTTCCTGGACACCAGGAGTAAAATTATTCCCCAGAGGTAGACTCTGTGCAGAGAAAGTTCCATTCTTGGATCAGCCTTTTCTGGAACTCTATCTCTGGAAGACATATTTTTTTTAAGCATCTAAAAAAACAAAACAAAAAATGCCTATCAACTATTAGCACTTGACTTGTGTCTTAACTGGGAAAAACTTCTACATGAGAGAATCTCCAGTAACATTCTCTGGTGTATGGAAGCATTTCACAAATTTTGGGTTACTGAAAGAACCTTGTCAAGAGAACACAGGCTTATAATATGGACCTGCAATTTATTCTAGGTCTTCTTTATATTTACAAGGCGTGTTTCATTTTTTCCGGTGTGGCTGCATGTTTGCACATTCCACTGGCACTCCACCTCACCTGATCCTTTTCTAACACTAAACTGATATATAGGAAGTCAAACAAATATCATATGCCACAATCCTAGCCCCCATGATGAAAAAAATATATGGTGATCATTTTTCCTCAGGTTATCTGTGTGTGTGTGTGTGTGTGTGTATCCCTAGTGTGTTATTTTTACTTCAAACTTTTACTTGAGTGAAAGCTCTCATTAATACCCGAGTCATTTATCTTAGTATGGACTACTCCCTCCCCCAATTTTTAAGCTTATTAGCTTTCAAATTTTGGTTGGATACAACCCATTGGACCCTTCTCAACCTTCACAATGAACCTTTATTTTTGATATTGGGTCACTGCGTACTTCATACCTTCCTACATGGCCATTTATTTTAACCAATGTATTTTCTCATTGGCTGTATGAATACATATACGTTTTCTTGTCTCATTCACCTTGCAGCAGAGAGGGAAAAAATGAACTCTGACAATATAACGGGTTATTCCTCTCCTGCCACAGTCACAGGAAGAAAAAGGAACATAGAGAATGTCAAAACCTGAAGAACGCCTGAAGTACAAAGCCTTTTATAACTAGATTTCACAATAGAAACCACTTTGAGAAGCTTCCAGAATGGCAAGCACAATAGTAAATCGACAGTGCCATCTGCCAAATGGCCTGGAGATGCAGAGAACCATTGGACTCATTAATTATTGATGACAATCAGAGTCAATTTGACTTCATTATGGGCCAAGAAGAGGAAATCATTAGGAGCTTTCTTTTAATGGACCTAAGTATAATTGTGGGAGTGGGAGGGTCCGTCTCCCCACCTCTTGTAGTCCATCTCTTTGAGAGCAGCATTGTAACCAGAACTACATGAAGTGTCTAAATAATTTAGGCAAAAGTCAAGTGGTGGGAGACCCTGAGTTTCCAAAGCCTAACATCTATCTGCATGGCTCACTGTTCGTCAGGTAATTGTACTAGCCTCTCCTGCAGGGAGGGAGACTGTTTAACCGAAACTGGGTTTCTTCAAGAATTTTTACCTGTTTTTATTCCACCTCTTCAGGGAAGGATACAAAACACCTCCCCAAAGATAACATTGAGGAAGTTAAGCCATGCCATTTAAGTGTGAAAATGCAGGGGAACACTGAGGCTCTCTGTCACACTTACTCAGCTTCCTGGGCCTTTTGCTCACCCCTTGAATGCAGCCCTTCTTTATCAGGGTACAGACTTCAGAAAAGAAATGAAGCTGAGTACCATATCTGATTGGAACTGCAGGGGGCTTTCCGTAGACAGGATGCAATTACTCAACTTGGATTGCAGCCAGAGCCAACACTCCTGTGATCACTCAGATTTCTTTGTATTTCTCTAACACCTTCTCTGGCACAGCTCATTGCAGTTCTCCCAAAGGAGCTTAAGAACCTCTGTGCTTTCCCAGCAGCTTTTCTTTTACACAACTCACTTCAACTGAACAACACAGAGTCTGTGATGTTCCCAGTGTTGTTAAGTCAGTCATAAGCAAAATGTAAGGCACAATGTATGCGATCAAGAAATTTAGTCTATTTGTGGGAAGAAAATCTAAACCAAAGAAATAATCAGAGAGCAATAGAAAGCATATTCAAGTACAAAAACAAGGCGTCACAAGCTAACTTTATTGTTATTCTTAGGTGGGAAAGGAAAGTATACACTCTCTTCTAGGCTACAGGCAACACAAAAACTGGTCTTGAATCTAGTCAATTTGTTAATGGTCAGATCTAGACATTGGGAAATTAATTGGAATAGTATGGATGTGGTCTGATCATCTACACTATCCCAGTTCATTTCTCAATGTTTAGACCTGGATGTTTCCTCCATCCCAAAACTGGGGTTGTTTTTAATCATACTTTCCTAGAATCATTCTTTAGAAGTGGCTTGATCACCGTGATACTCTGTGCAGCTCACCTTCACTCAAAAACTAATGTGTTTTGAGCTTCCAGTGATATGAATGCCCCTTAATCCTTAGCATGGTGGCACTTTACTTTCATAGTGTGATATACACTCATGTACCTTTCTCACCAGAAACTAAAAGAAATTAACTCATAAAAATCTCTTCTGCTCTTTTGAAGTGTCCTTTGCAGTTCACTTATATTTATTCTTTAAAATTTCAGAATTTAAAACTTCAGAATTTTAAATGGACATGGAGTTTTTGGTCATCACTGGTAAGCCTAATAGGAAGCAAATCAAATGCAATATTGAGAAATGTTCATGTTCATTAGTGTCCAATATGCAGCTAATGTGGTCCTTCCCAAAATCTATACTAGAACAAGCAAACTTATTTGAAGAATATTTCAGAAATACTGCGGTTTTTCAGTATAACAAAGTATCTTCATGACTATGCAAAGTACTTGTAAACACATTCTCATTTTTTATTCTCACAAAAATAGTTTGAGGCAGATTTCTCATCCTCATACTCCTTGCAAAGAAACTGAGGTTTAGTGTGCTTATGTTACTTGTCCAAGGTCACACTTCTAGGAAGTATCACAAGCAGCTATTCTGACTCCTGGACAAGTGCTCTCTTTGCTGCAATCTTTCATGACATGCCTAGAACTGAGAAATTAAATAAGACAGACTTTACACTATTTGCAGGTTGACAAGTTAGATAGCCACAGTTTCATGGATGATGGCAGAAAATATGAAACTCCTGGTTCAGAAACAAAGAACTACTACTCCCAGTAATCGTCATAGTCAGAATAACAGCATTTTATTCTCAGTTGCCATAACCCAGTTCCCTCAGTGAACTCGGCCAGATGAATCCTCAGCATGCAGTAAATCCCATTGTAGAAGAAGAACTGTAACTATTGGGAACCCAAGCCTTTTATAATGTGCGTTAGACATGCTTGCCCTTTGCTCTGGAAAGAAATATTCTCTTTGTTATACCAGATGATAAGAAACCTCCCCATCTCTTCAGAGAGATGTTTGTTATACATACATTTTAAATTAAAAAAAAAGGAATCTACAGCAAAGGCATCCAGTACCTCTGTTTGTAAGATGTGCAGGAATATAGAAGACTGAGCAGAATTGTCTCATGATACTAAGACGTGCAGGAATTATGGCTGGCTCCAGTTTAAGCAACCTATTCCAAGTGACAAAAACTGGTAAGCGGTTGGGTGACATAGGATTTAAACTAATTCCTTTTTACTTTGGATTCTGTATTCTATTATTCTCTGGTCCCTGTTCCAACTTGAAGCAATATTTGGGGACAATGAGTATATCTACATCCATTAAATCATACCTTCTGGTCAACCATCTCTTCTTCAGTCCTGGTGTAGTGGAAATACCAAACATCAACTTCCCATGCATATACTCTACACCCTAGATGTAACAGGAAAATGTGTTGTCACTCTGAAGAGAAATAAAGATAGAAACAGATGGAATTTTGATGCTTTCAGCTACTTGTTAAGAGTGTAAGTCCAGGATTCGGAGCCAGAGAGAAGTGGATTGCATTGAATTTAAGAGTACGCAGACATTGAAGTGGGAGGAGGAGAATCAAGAAGGGAAGAATACATGCAGAGCCTTAAGGCTAAATGGCATAAAGGCAGATACTGAAGAGAATAGATTTAGCTAATAGAAAGTTCATTTTTATGTTGAGCCTTAATGTCTTTGTAGGAGTAGTGTCTTCGGGAAGAATTGACGGAAGTGCTGAGTTTCAATTCTAGGTATCCATGGTTTGGAGACAGCATCAAAACAAGGGTTCTGAAGGCGAGGGAATCAAAAGATCTCATCTCTCCAAAAGCTTACCAAAGTCTTAGGAAGGCTCAGAATGTTTCCAGAGATGCTTTGTGCTACAAAAAGTCAACTTTGGCCTGTATCAATTGACCTCCATCCCTTCCAGCTTCTAGTTGGGTTCAGCCAATGGGAGGGAGCCACTGAAGATCCAGAAGGCAGATAGAAACTGCCATGAAAGCATTAATTTCTCCAGCTCCTTCCACAGTTGACTATCTCCCTCTACCTAAGCTCATAGTTCTTGCCAGGCCATTCTCTCCAGAGACCTACTCTCTCTACCTTCGTATCTTGATCTCAAAGAAAGCCCAGTTGCCTTCATCGTAAAGTGTCATCTCTTGGGTTCATTGTTTTTTAATGTTTATTTATTTTGGAGAGAGAGAGAGAGAGAGAGAGAGAGTGCCAGGGAGGGGCAAAGAGAGAGGGAGACACAGAATCCAAAGTAGGCTTCAGGCTCTGAGCTATCAGCACAGGACCCCATGCAGGGCTTGAACTCACAAACCATGAGATCATGACCTGAGAGGAAGTTAGACGCTTAAGTGACTGAGCCACCCAGACATCCCACCATCTCTTGGGTTCTTAATTAAGCTTCAGTACTTGCTACCTTTGTGACTTTCGTTAACTAACTTTTCTGTGCCTGACTTCTTTATGTATAAAATTGGGCTAAAAATACCTTGAAAGAATGTATGAGGATTAAAAAAGGAAGTCTTCAGCATAGTACTTAATATATAGCAAATAACTGATAAGCATTAGGTCATTTTTACTCATTTTATTCTTATTGTTGTTATTGTTATTTTTCAACACCAACAATGTGTAAAAGAAGAAGGAAATTGTGCTCTCAAAGCCCCATCAACTTTTAAAACTGAAAGACCTAGCAAGGGACCCCGTAAATGTCAGTGAACATATGGTCCTCCTAAATAGAAAAATGTCTAGAACCTATCATATTCATAGCATATTCGGAGCATAGGTTGCAAATATTTCAATTGGCATGTCAAATATTAATAGCCCATGTTTGAATATGTTCATTCAGTTCTAGAAAGATGTCATCTCCATATCAAGGGATTAAAATCATTGTGTGAATGTTTCCTCTAAGCTGAGATTTCTTGCACATTATAGGATTCTCTATTATTAATCATTTTCTTTAATATCTTAATAATGTGATAGGAAAATCAAATTAGGCTGGTAGAAATTTCCCATCAAACCATATTAACTGTCTACTAAAGACTTCAGTTTTCTCCCTGATGAAAATGCTAACAGTCAGCTTAACCTGCACATTACATGGATCGGACAAGCTCCCAACCCTTCCTTTTTGGAAAGTGTGTCAGAGCCATCTTGGAGTCTTTCCTCTTTGTTGCCATTTGCAGCTGGTCAGTTTCCAATGCTTCTCAATTCTACCTTTATACCAGCTTCTCATTCTCTCTCTCCATACACCTGCATAGGTTCCCAGTAAGTCTTGTCTAGGTAACTATCAGAGCCTCCAACAACAGCCCCTACTTGGTCTTTTAACACTCAAATTCGTCTTTCGCATTGTTGCCATATTAATTATCAAACACATATCACTGGTTATGTCATATCCCTGTTCAAAAGTCTTCTGTGACACCCCATTACCTACCAAAGGCAGCAATGGGAGGAAACTTTATCATTTCAAGTACTCCATGCTCTGGTCCTAAATTACATTTCCAACTTTATCTACTCTCTTCACTTTCTTTGGCAGTCCAACTGGATTTTTAAGCTATGCTGAATATTTTCATTTTGCATGTCTGTACACCATTTCCAAATTCACTCTCTACCTTCTCCACCTTGCTCTGTGCACCAAGAAGCTGACCAATGGGGGCTTTCTTGCTCTCTGGTTTCTTACTGTGTGTTGACATTGGAAGCACAAACAAGAGATCAGAGAGCTGGAGTAAAGCTAGTATAGAGCCCCTATAACTAAAGGCCAGAGGTGCTGTCAGGAAGCCTTCTCCATACAGCTTTGTCTACTGGTGATCTACTAATTTCTTCTCCTCTCTAGTCAAAGCTCCAGACACTAGGCCAGACTTTGTTGGTTCCTCTAAAGCCTGATTACACCTTTGTGGACAATTCCTTTATTAAACTCTCTTCAACCCCATGCTTCAGTATTTACATCCAACTGTTCCTAGCACCGTGGCTGATATATTAAGAGCAACCAAGACTGACTCCAAGGAATGAACTCTCAGGTGTGATTCAGAGGATGCATTTGAGGAGCACACAGATAACCTGGAACTAGGGACGGGGACACTTGTTATCTGGATTTCAGTGGCATTAAGATTTTTCAAATTAATTTCTCAGATTTCAGTGGCATTAAGATTTTTCAAATTAATTTCTCAGATTAAGTAGCATAGGATGGGTAGCAATCAAGAAGGTATGGCACTGTAATAACAATAACAATTCTAAAGTTGTGAGGGCAGATCACACCACTCCAGCCAGTCAGAGAGAGAGAGAGTTCACTGGGGAAAAAACATACTGATGTCCTTCAATATTCAGCTGAGTCCTTGGAAGGGAAATTAACCACATTGAAGGAGGCCCTCATCTCATACCTGCAGTTGCAGGGCAGACATGTCTGACCAAGGTCGTAGTGACAATTAAACATCAGAATTTGCCAGATATCTGGGGGAAGAAAAGTAAGGGCACTGGTGGGACAGGAGTGGAGTTCCATGGCATGAGATGAGGACGTGTAGGCAGGTGAATCAGAAAAGTCTGAGAACTCTGAACCTGGTAAATCCCCTTGCATCTCCCTTGCTAGTAGAGGCATCTCCTCCTCATTCCCACCTTTTCTGATAGAATCCACCTTTCCCTGCATAAAAAATTTTGGTGACTTACACGAGGCAATTACTTTACAAGGCAATACTGATTCTCCCACCACCACCACGAGCTGAATTGTCTCCAGGATCGTGCTAAGACTCAGATCCCAGAAAGAGAAGCTTAAGGCCTAATCCAGGAGGGTGTGTCCTGTGCATAGAAGGGGTTGAGGATTTCACCCCCTTTGTAGTGCACATTGTATAAAAATGAAGACAGCAGATTCTAAGGATGTTAGATCAAAGTTGCCATTGGTAATGCCATCTATTCACAGAAAGTTATAGCTCCTGCCACGCAGCCTCTCCCTACAGCTCCCTTTTCTGGGTGTCGGTAACCACTCCCTTCTCTTTACCCTTCAGATTGAGAGGGAGTCATGGCTCCCCATTGTTGCTAGCTAGCCCCAAGGGACTGCGTTACAACCCTCCTTGACTTCACTTAGTTCTGCCCACACTGTTGAACTTTCTTTAATTGCCCCATCTCAGTGGGCTGATTCCTGCCAGGACCTTGACTGATACACTTTCTGGTTTCATGCTTTCTTGCCTTGGTGCTTTTTATTCATGCCATTCCCTCTGCTCAGAATTTCTGCCTACTCATCCTTCAAAGCCCAACTTAAAAATCAGTTTTGAAATGATGCTTTCTTATTCCTGAAAGTGGTACTGATTTATTCCTCCCTGAAACCATATTTTTCTTCCTATATACCTCTTTGATGTTTCTTAGCAATTTCTTCTCTGCACTGTTGCTATTTCTAAACATGACGTATTTCCTTTCTCCATCAATGAGCTTCCTGAAGGCAGTATTCATGTTTAATTTTTGTTTTTATCCTTAACTGGCCTTGTCAAGATGCTGATAAATAACCTTTAATATAATTATGTCTGTTTTAGGCACCGTTCTATGCTCCTCATATATATTAACTTATTTAATCCTCCAACAAACTTTAGAAGTTATTACTATAATAATGTCCATTTTACAGAAAAGGAATTGAGGCTCAGGTAACTTGCTCAAGGTCATAGAGCTAGTAAATGGAGGAATAGGCTTCAAGGCTAGCCCTCTGGCTCCAAAGGATATACTTTTAACCACAGGAATAGAGTAAAATGGGCAGAAACAAAAGGAAAGGAAATTCTGACACACATTATAACATGGACAAACCTTGAAGACATTATGCTAAGTGAAGTACAGTAGTCACAAAACAGCAAATATGATTCCATTTTTATGAGATCAAAAAAGTCACAGAGAAAGAAAGTAGGAGGATGGTGGCCCGGGGCTGAGAAGAGAGAAGAATGGAGAGTTATGACTCCACGGATATCGACTTTCAGTTTGGGAAGGTGAAAACTTTCTGGATGGTGGTAGTAATGTTTGCACCATAGTGGGAATATATTTAATGCCATGGAATTGTACTCCTAAAAATGGTAAAAAAAAAAAAAAAAAATGATGAATGCTATGCTATGTATATTTTATCATGATTATCAATTAATTACTTAGTGAATTTATTTTTAAAAGTGAATGGAAGGAAAAAGATAGTTGCAAATGACATATCAGATAAAGGGTTAATATCCAAAATCTATAAGGAACTCACCAAACTCCACACCCGAAAAACAAACAACCCAGTAAAGAAATGGGCACAAGATATGAACAGACACTTCTCCAAGAAGACATCCAGATGGCTAACGGACGCATGAAACGATGCTCAGCATCCCTTCTCATCAGGGAAATACAAATCAAAACCACACTGAGATACCACCTCACGCCAGCAAGAGTGGCTAAAATGAGCAAATCAGAGAACTCTAGATGCTGGCGAGGATGTGGAGAAACGGGCACCCTCCTCCACTGTTGGTGGGAATGTAAACTGGTATAGGCACTCTGGAAAACAGTGTGGAGATTCCTCAAAAAATTAATAAAGCTCCCCTATGACCCAGCAATAGCACTTCTAGGAATTTACCCAAGGGATACAGGAGTGCTGATGCATAGGGGCACATGTACCCCAATGTTCATAGCAGCACTCTCAACAATAGCCAAAACATGGAAAGAGCTTAAGTGCCCATCAACAGACGAATAGGTCAAGAAGATGTGGTTTATCAGGGCGCCTGGGTGGCTTAGTCGGTTAAGCATCTGACTTTCACTTAGGTCATGATCTCGTGGTTTGTGGGTTTGAGCCCCGCGTCAGGCTCTGTGCTGACTGCCAGCTCAGAGCCTGGAGCCTGTTTCAGAGTCTGTGATTCCCTCTCTTTCTGACCCTCCCCTGCTCACGCTGTCTCTCTCTCTCTCCTAGAAATAAATAAAACATTAAAAAAAAAAAGATGTGGTTTATCTATACGATGGAATACTACAGTGGCAATGAGAAAGAATGAAATCTGGCCATGTGTAGCAACATGGATGGACCTTGAGGGTGTTATGCTGAGCAAAATAAGTTAGGCAGAGAAGGACAAATATCATGTTTGCACGTTTAGGAGGATTAGGAGGAACTTACCGGAGGACCATGGGGGAGAAGAAGGGGAGAAATGGTGGGGGAAAGGGAGAGAGGCAAACCATGAGACACTCTTGAATGCTGAGATAAAAACTGAGGACTGATGGATGTGGGGAGGGAGGGGGGAGATGGCATGGAGGAGGGCACTTGTGGGGATGAGCACTGGGTGTTATATGGAAACCAACTTGACAATAAACTATTTGTAAA